>NC_080165.1:115127614-115482813 GCF_950295315.1 Erinaceus europaeus | reverse complement strand
AGGGCTGCAGGTATCTCTTTTTCTCTCTCCCTCTGTATTCCCCTACCATCTGGATTTCTCTCTGTCTCTATCCAATAAATAAATAAAATAATAAATAATCAAAACAAAGTACTGAATGAATGAGGTGGCAGCAATAAATATTTTTTATACAAGTGCACATTTTTAAGGTTTTGTTTATTTACCTACTTATATGAGAGAAAAAATGAGAGCAATTGAGAGCGAGAGAAAGAGAGAGGAGCTTAATGAGCTCTGGCCTGTGATGGTGTTGGGGACTGAGCCTGAGGCCTCAGGTTTGCAAGTCTTGTGCTCTGTTGCTGAGCAAGTTCCCTGACTTCAATATGTGATTTTCATGCAGTAAATGTTACAAATAATTGAAAAATATAGGTTATAGTAGTTGTTAGTGATGAGAAG
This sequence comes from Erinaceus europaeus, assembly GCF_950295315.1. Classification (NCBI taxonomy): domain Eukaryota; kingdom Metazoa; phylum Chordata; class Mammalia; order Eulipotyphla; family Erinaceidae; genus Erinaceus; species Erinaceus europaeus. Next base: position 115,482,402 of record NC_080165.1, on the reverse strand, counting down.
ATGAATTGATAGTACCCAAATCTGAGATTGTCCTGGGGAAAGGGGCAGTGAGTGAACACTCACTGGTAATTACCAGTCATTCTCCTGAGATGATGTTTCATCAGAACATAGACTAAGCTCCCAAGTGAACTGAGTGACTCAGTGGGAATAGTACTTAGAAGTTCAAAGACTGATAGGAACAAAGTTATTTGTCACTGGCGTACTTCTTTTAGATGAAGACAAGGATAATCAATGTTGAAGAAGTGGATGAGAATCATTTTTTTTTTTCCCACAAAACATTCTCCTTTCTTTCTGAAGGTTTTACGATGCACTCTCAATTGGCAATTTAAGTTTAATCATAAAAGACTGACTAATGATAACAGTGAGAATCATTATCTAACAGATTAGTTATTTTGTTGTCAGATAACAAACCAGAAATTATGTCAGGTGAAAGGACTGACCCAGCCTTAGCAACAGCCCTCAATTTCTCTCTGTGTTACCTATCAAAAAAATAATTAAAACTGGCTGTCAGGAGCAATGGATTTGTAGTGCTGGCACCAAGCCCTAGCGATAACCCTGGAGGCAAATAAATACATAAATAAATAAATAAAACAAATAAAGATTTATATGCTAGTGTCAGAGTGACTTTTTTTTTTTTTTTGCCTCCAGGGTTTTTGCTGGGGTTCTGTGCCTGCACTATGGATCCACTGTTCCTGGAGGCCATTTTTTCCCCCTTTTGTTGCCCTTGTTGTAGCCTTGTTGTGGTTATTATTGTTATTGTTGATGTCCTTTGTTGTTGGATAGAACAGAGAGAAAATGGAGAGAAGAGGGGAAGACAGAGGGGGGAGAGAAAGACAAACACCTGCAGACCTGCTTCACAGCCTGTGAAGCGACTCCCCTACAGGTGGGGAGCTGGGATCCTTACACCAGTCCTTGCACTTTGCGCCACGTGCGCTTAGCCCACTGAGCTACCGCCCAACCCCCGAGTGACTAATTTTTATGACAACTAACTTGCTTTTGGAAGACATCAGTTGTGTGTGTGTGTGTGTGTGTGTGTGTGTGTTTGGGGGGGGTGCGGGTGTTGTGTGCAGTCACCAATTATGGAGAGATAAGAGATGGTACTCATGTGACTTCAAGTGCCTTGTAATGTTTTCCCCAATAGCATGATTAATAAAGAGATGATTAAGTTGAGAGAAATATTAAAATTAATAAGTTATTATAGGTGTTAAAATTCAAAGACACTTTTATTAAGTTCCAAATAGATATATAAAAGGGAGTTTTAAGGGAAGTTGGAGAACTGGTTTTGTGGAGGGTGAGATATACTTATGTTTGGAAAATGTGGAAATGCACTCTTGTGACAACAATTCTGTAAAACAACACTTCCTCAGTAAAGTGATACTGAAGTTAAAAACAAACAAAAAACACAAAACCAAACCAAAACAAACAAACAAAAAAAAGAAGTTATAGCATGATCTAGAGGTTCTTACCAGTTCCCCTTAGGTCATCACTTTCCTGTCAATCCTCTCTTAGTATATGCTTCTTAGAGGCTCTGAACTGACTCAGTAATAAATGTGAATTTTTAAGGAACTGGGTGGTGGTATAGATGCACATGTGATATGCGCAAGGACCTGGGTCCAAGCCCCTGTTCCCCACCTGCAGGATGAAAGCTTCATGAGCAGTGAAGCAGTGCTGCAGATGTCTCTGCCCTGCTCTTCCTCTCTTCCCCTCTTCCCTCTTGATATCTCTTGGTCCTAGCAAAGAAAAATGAATAAATAAAGTTTACAAACTAAATGTACACATTTTCTTTCAGTTTCAGTTACTTTGTTCTTTCCTCTATGATTTTAAATGAATCAGCTTTCTTTCTGTGAGTTGTTTCTTTCTGTGAGTAGATAGAAAGTTAAACTCAGCAGTGAAGAGTACTAATTTTATATTTAATTTTAGTGAAGATGATCTTTTTGCTATACTCTCTAATGCTGAGTAAGAATGATAGAATTTAAGAAGAAATGTCTTTTTTAAAGGGAATCATTTATCACTTAACTTTTGAGGTCCACATTTAAATGAACTTTTAAGATCATATTGTGTACATTCATGCCTTTATTTAGGGATAAACTTGATAGGGGAAGAAGAGCAGGGAGTAACTGGAAAAATTCAAACACCTAACCACTCAAAATTTGGATTTGGTTTCAGTTCCTCAGTCTCTTCTGCTAACATTCCCAACCATCCTGAAGGACCCCAAGTCAGGCATTTCCTGCAAGGTAACAAACAGCTAGAATAGAAAACACCATGTGTTTCCTAGTTTTTGAGGCACGGGACTGTGAGGCAGTGAGTCAAAACAAACACTAAAAGAAGGTGACCTGTAAACAGAGCTAATTTTCAGCAGAATGACACAATCATTTGCATATTTCAGACCAGACTCTGTAACTGCAGGAAACACACTTACTATAGAATCTTCTTTTGCCAGAGACTCTAATTTAGCAAGATAGAGAAGACAAATATGACAAATACTCATTAGTCCAAGGGAGAGAAACAGATCCAATGTTAACCGTCATTGTGGTTTCCTCAATAATAATCAATTTTTTCCTTTCCTGGAGTCAAGTAAGACTATGGAGGAATCATTTAACTGTAAAAATGAGATTTGAGGAGAACTGAGGAAAATGGTGTGAATTTATGGTTTTGACTAAAGGGAGGGTATAGGTACTCTATTTCTTCTTCCTCATCTTCACCTTCTCCTCCTCCTTCTTCTTCCTCGTCTTCTCCTTCTTCCTCCTCCTCCTCTTATTATTATTATTAGACAGAGACAGATATAAAAGCCGAGGGAGAGAGCAAAAGAGACCACTACAGCACCAAAGCTACTTCCAGTACTATGGGTACAGGGCTGTAAACCTGGCAAAGCATAGCACTCTCCAAGTGAGCTATTTTGCTGGCCCTGTATAAGCTTTCTTATTAAGGGAAATGCTAAAGGCAAAGCTCTGAGGAAGACAGCATGCTTTGGGAATGATGATCATGTACTCGGATAAACCTTTAAGATTTTTAAGTAGGCATCAAGTTTCATATTTAAAGAAGTTAAGTAAACCTGAAAAATATATTGCAAATTATTTAAATATGTCACACTTCGGAGAAGAAAGAAAGAATTCCAGAGACCCTCTGATATGTTCTGACAGCTTTCTTGGTACTGGTAACTTCTTGATATGTGCGTGTGTGTATGCGTGTGTGCGTGTGTGTGTGTGTTTGTGTGTGTGTGTGTGCGCGCGCGCATGTGTGTATTAAAGCTTTTATCGTTGAGTGTGGGGAATCATAAAATATAAAAAGTGAAGGCAAAAAGCTTGGATAGCACTTTACTGTTAGTCATGTACCTGAGGAAAGATAATCTTTCTGAGCTGGGATTTCCTCATGAGTTAATTGGGATAAACTCTTAATATTACCACAAAGGATTTTTTGTGCAAACGTAACAGGATATAACATGCAGTGTTTATTTAGTATGGTGCCTGGAATATTTTATGGGAGTCTAGGTTCAAAAGTGACTTCCTAAAGGGGTTACTGATGTATCTCAGCACAATCTTGCTTGAAAAAATGGATATACATGTCTTTTTGAAATGCATATTGAAAATTAGTAACTTATTGTGGCATTATGAAAAACACATGGCAAATATAAGTTTATGAAGGAATCATTTCACTGTAAGTGTGAGTTGAGAATTGAAGGACATGGTGTGAATTTATGGTTTTGACTATATCACATAACATATTTGATATCTTCATCAGTTTGAGCAAAAGATTTTCTGTACCCTGTCTTAGAAAAGCCATCTTCTAAATACGATTTGACTGTGAAGTAGAGATAATGAGGCGGTTTTATGTGATAAGACCTTGTTGGGGATACAGATGAAAAATTCCCCTAGCCTTCTGGGTTTTTCTTGATTAGGCAAGAGGAAAAAAACAAATTATGAGCAAAAAGGAATAAAAATAGCTACATACATATGGACAGTTGAGATAGCTGTGCATTTCATATTTAGATGGAGTCAGACTGAAGCTTTATATTCTGACATTAAGGCCTGGGACAGGACTTGGGGTGTCAAGGAAAGAGCAAGGTGTCTCACACCTTATCATATGAGGTAACTTATATGATAAAACTAGAACTACATACTTAAGGTGTTTACCCTGCCATAAGATGGGTTTCTTCAAGAAAAAGATTATTTCTGGAGATTGCACTAAATTTGGGTTATCTTCATTATTCAAGGTAGTGGTAACAGTTTCTTTTGAACCATGAATGTCTTAATTGACCTTAGCTCTGCATTCAAAGATGACCCATACTAAAAAAAAAATCATGTTCTGGATATCTTTGGGAGAACTCAATAAGGCTTTTTTTTTGTTTTGTTTTTACTGTAGTTGCCGGGACTTCCCTGTTCTGGGATGACTTTATCAGATGGAGACACAGAGAGAGAAAGAGGAAGACTCCTCATGCCTCCAACCACCAACCAGTGGAGATTGGGTTCAAGTCCATGTTGAGTGCATGACAAAGCAGCACCATCACAAGACAGCTATCTGACCAGCCCAGTGTCAATATCAATAAATATTTTAAAAATGAATGAATATATACTTTAATTCATTAAAAATTTATTTTAAGTGATGATATGAGCTAAAAAATAAAAATTATATGATTTGTGAGTAGAGTGTGTCTGTGGGGGGAGGTGGATAGGTGCATAGAAGGGATTGTGCTCTGCAATTTACATTAGAAACTAATTCCAAAATAAATTCTAAAATTGTTTGAAAACTGCAATTCCTACTATCTATAACTTCAAATTTTTGAGACAGAATATGATTACATTTAATTTTAAATTCAATATTTCTTGTAGAATTCTATTTATTTATTTATTAATGCCAATTGGGTAATTGCTGGGATTCAGACCCTACACATTGGCTTTACCACTTTCATTTTTTTAAATTAAATTAAATATATTTTATTCTTTTATATTTTATTTATTTATTTTCCCTTTTGTTGCCCTTGTTTTTTATTGTTGTAGTTATTATTATTGCTGTTATTGATGTTGTCATTGTTAGATAGGACAGAGAGAAATGGAGAGAGGAGGGGAAGACAGAGATGGGGAGAGAAAGACCTGCAGACCTGCTTCACTGCCTGTGAGGCGACTCCCCTGCAGGTGTGGAGCCAGGGGCTCCAATCAGGATCTTGATGCCTGGTCCTTGCGCTTTGCGCCAGGTGCGCTTAACCCGCTGCGCTACCGCCGACTCCCGTTCCATTTTTTAAAAAATGTCCTTTTGATAGAGAGGGAAGACAGAGAGAAAGTGAGCAACAGAAAGGGAGGGGAGTGACAAATGCTGCTCTAGACCACCCCTCATGAAGCTTCTCTTGTGAAGGTTACTGTAAGCCAGGGGCTTGAACCCTGGTCTTCGTGCATGGTAATTACATGGTAATGTGTACTCTGTTGATTCACCACCACTGATACATATGAGTTTATGGCCTTTTCCTAGAGGTTATATTTTCCCTCCTTTTCAAAATGAAATTGGGAGAAAAACAATCATTTTCGGTACTTGAAGTTAAGTCCTTAGTAATTTCTTTTTCTTCCCCCCTCCCTCTTTGACTAATGTTTCATTGACCTCTGCAACACTGGCATTTCTAGAAGGGCAACTAAACGATTATTTTGGATTCTCTTTAGAAGACTTTTGTTGATTCTATCAAAAACTGTCAAGGACTCTTTTCATGATTATAAGTTTTTGTGTTTGTCTAGCAGTTAATCTGTAATCACTTATTGTTTTGTTGGATACTTGAAATTTACTTTTTAGTGATGCCGTTTCCATGACTTGTTTCTCAGAGCAGAATGCATGCCTAAATTCACAGCCCCACTCTGAGAAGAATTTACGAAATGACTATCAAGTGCCAAGTAATTATGCTTATTCTATGAAATTAAAACCAAGTAGTGGAGCACTTGGTTGATTGTACATGCTACTATGTGCACGGACTCGAGTTCAAGCCCCCATCCCCACTTGAAGGAGGAAAGCTTCATGAGTGGCGAAACAGTGCTGATGGTATCTCTCCTTTTCTTTCTTTATCTCCTCTTACCCTCTCAATGTCTCTTTCTTATCAAATAAAACAAATAAGCAAAATATTTTTTAAAAGTTAAACTGGGGAGTCGTTAGGTAGCGTAGCGGGTTAAGCTCAGGTGGCGCAAAGCGCAAGGACAGCATAAGGATCCTGGTTCCAGCCCCTGGCTCCCCACCTGCAGGGAAGTAGCTTCACAAGCAGTGAAGCAGGTCTGCAGGTATCTATCTTTCTCTCCCCCTCTTTGTCTTCCACTCCTCTCTGCATTTCTCTCTGTCCTATCCAACAATGATGACATCATTAGCAACAATAATAACTACAACAATAAAACAACAAGGGCAACAAAAGGGAATAAATAAAAAAGCATTAAATAATAAAAATAAAAAACATAAAAATTGTCTTTGGTTCAATGTATTAAATAACAAGTTTTCCTTTAAAGAGCTTTCAGTGGAACATAGTTTTAGATGTATAACAAATAGATGTCTTTACAGATTTTATTTATGGAAATACTCCATAATAAAATTGATTACTTAATGTGTAGTTTCATTTCTAGACATTTGTTTTCTCTATTAAATATCCCAGAATAATTATGTTCTATGCTGAAACAAAAATAATTATTTATTTGTCTACTTTGTTATGATTTTAAAGCTAATTTGGAATAGAAACTAAAGTGAGTAGTTGGATAATAGCTTGCTTTTTACCTGATTGGAGGAAGTATTTAATCTTTAACTTCCTGTGTTCATGCTACCCCCTTTAAAAAGCACAATTCATCTCTCTCACAAAAACCTAAGCCCAGGGCATTCACAATATGCACTGTAATGATGCAGGAAATTACAGTGGTGCTAAAATGAAACGTGTATACTCGAATTCAGAAGTTTTCCTACTTTCCTTACATTTCTTTCTTCCTTTCTCTTTCTCTTCCCCTCTCTCTCTCTCTTTCTTCTTTTTTCTCTCATTCATCCATGTACAAAGCAGTGACTTATGGAATTTGTTCTTAATCAAAGCTTGATTGTGGTTATATTTGTTGGCAAAGAGGTTCTCCACTACAGAAGTCCATAAAGGGCTTTGAATTGAATCATTGATTCCCTTTAAGAACTTGAAAAGAGCTCATTGTTCTAAGCCCCTTGGGAGCAATGAAAACAGGAGAGTGCTGTGGGAGGGGTAAGAAGGAAAAGCATGGTAAGGGATATAAAAATCATAGAATACTATTACTTAAAAGTTTTTAAAAGAATCATATATATAATTATTTTTATGAGCATGGGAGTGTGGTCAATGCGCAGGCCCAGTACTATATGAAGGGATTTGTGATTGAACCAAGAACTTCAAAGCATTAATGACTGGGCTATCTCTTTGGCTCCAAATGCTATTACATAGGCATCTGTATGTATGGTGCTTTACATATTTAGTGGAGATGACAGAGTTAAAAATCTGAACAAAAGACTTACAGCAAGATTAAACCCAATGTCTCTTTCCTGTTAAGTTGTTTCCATTCCCCTTTGTATAGAAGAGGAGACTTCTTGTCACAGGGCCAATTGTTCCTACCTTGCTCAAAATCCCATCCCTCTTTATTACTTTTTTTGAGATTTTATCAATGTGCAATGCTAGGGGCCAAACCTTGGGCTTTAAGTATGTAAAGAATGTTCTCTACATATTGTCGTACTCAAATACCGGAGTTTAAAGCTCTACACCCCATCTGTAGGGGGAAGCTTCACAAGCAGTGAAACAGAATTGCAGATGTTTCTCTCTCTCCATCTCATTTCTTCCTCCCCTTTCAATTTTCCTCCATCTTATCAAATAAAAGAGAAAGAAAGAAGGTGAGAAAGAAAGAAAGAAAAATAGAAAGAGTAATGACCACAGGAAGTGGTGGATTCATCATCTAGGTACCAAGCCCCAGTGATAATCCTGGTTACAGTTTCTTTTTTTTTTTTTTAAGTGCTTTACCTGTTCTACCCACTGAACATGCTCCCAGGGTAATCCATCCTTTTTATTTCTTTTTACTCCACCATTATCTCTCTTATCCTCTACTATGCTCACTTCCATCCCTTCACTTTCCCACTTTCTGAATTCCTCATATCAGTATATAAAAACATACAAGGCTTTTAACTTGTAAAAAAATCTCTTCATTCTTTTTATTTATTACCCTAACACTCTTTTTCATCCTATACATTGAAGATAGCATAGAAAACAAGTGTGTGAGGGGTGGGGTTGTGGCGCACCTGCAGGGGGGAAAGCTTTGTGAGTAGTGAAGTAGGGCTCTCCCTCTCTATCTCCCCCGACCCTCTTGATTTCTGGTTGTTTCTATCCAATAAAGAAAGATAATAAAAATTTAAGAAAAAAAAAAAAAGAAGGAAAGAAAACAGTTGCATTTACTCCATGGCCCAATTCTTCAGCTCATATTTATTAATTAACCTACTCTGAAAGAGGAAACTAAAGTCAATCATTTCTGCTGATGAAAAGGTCTGGGAATATAATTAAGAGTTTGTATCTTTTTACCTCTCCTTCCCTCTCTATATATGAACACATACAAATATTATCAGTGATTAATGATGAACATTCTAGTCATATACATAAATATAATTTAACTTAATGTATATTGTAATGAGAAATCAGTGCCCAGTGTTTGTTGCAAAAATACTGAGCCTTAGGTCAGATATTTGAGAGACAGATTTTATTTTTCAACTATGAATAGTTTTAGTCCTTATTTTTGCTGGTTGCTAAATGAAGAAAAACAACAACAACAAACAAACTTGCTTATAAAGAACGAGCTTGGGGCCTGACAATGGTGCACCTGGCAGAATAGACATGTTACAGTGTGCAAGTACCCAGATTCAAGCCTTCTGTCCCCACATGAAGGGGGAATCTTCATTAATTTTGAAGCAGTACTGTAGATGTCTCATTCTCTCTCTCCATCTCTTATACTCTTCTCCCTGCTCTATTTCTTTCTGTCAGAAAGAAAGAAAGGTAAGAAAGAAGGAAGGAAGGAAGGGAGAAAGAAAGGAAAGGAAGGACTTAAGGGGCTGAGAGTAGAATGGGTAGAATGCATATCTGACTGTCTGAGTTTACTCCTCACCACCATGTAGGTCACTATTAATAATAGCAGAGGCATCCATGAACGTGGAAGTGGTGCTGTTTTTCATTCTTTCCTTCTTCTCTTTCTCTTTCTCTGTATAGAATATTTTATTTATTTATTTATTTTCCCTTTTGTTGCCCTTGTTGTCGTTGTAGTTATTATTGTTGTTGTTACTGATGTCGTTGTTGAAGGATAGGACAGAGAGAAATGGAGAGAAGAGGGAAAGACAGAGAGGGGGAGAGAAAGACAGATACCTGCAGACCTGCTTCAGTGCCTGTGAAGTGACTCCCCCGCAGGTAGGGAGCCCGGGCTCGAACCAAGATCCTTATGCCGGTCCTTGCACTTTGCGCCAAGTGCGCTTAACCCAATGAGCTACCGCCCAAATCCCTAGAATTTTTTTTTTAAGGGTCAGGGAGCACTTGTTTTTATTTCCTGGGCTTCAAATAAAATGAAAACAACAACAACAACAACAACAACAACAAATAAATGAAAAATAAATAAAAAGAAACAAGATGAAATCATGAGACCAAGATGTTCAGCACCTCAATTAATGACAAAGTTGTCTGCTTCTATAGAAATCCAGAATTTTTCTATGGTCAGGTAATTGTTGTCTAGAGTCTATAGGCAAAGGTCATCTAAAGGTCAAGTTATTATGCTGGGAAGGGAATATAGAGAAATTGTCTGGTCTGTTACAGGCTCATATATCTGAACAGAAAGATTTCTCTCCATGATTTTTAATACAGCTTAGCTTGTCCATATGCTGTTTTCTTTTCAAACTCAAGTAGTAGTTGCAAAAATTTCCCTTTGTAACATATATATATATATATTTGCCTCCAAGAAACCCACTGCTTCTGAAGGCCATTTTTTCCCCGTTTGTTGCCCTTGTTGTTTTATTGTTGTAGTCATTCTTCTTGTTATTGCTATCGTCATTGTTGGATAGGACAGAGAGAAATCGAGAGAAGAGGGGAAGACAGAGGAGGGAAGAGAAAGATAGACACCTGCACACCTGCTTCACCACCTGTGATGCGACCCCCTGCAGGTAGAGAGCCTGGGGCTCTAACAGGGCCCGGCTTCGGCTTCTAACCCGGATCTTTACACCGTCCTTGCGCTTGGCTACCACCCGCTGTGCTACCACCCGGCTGTGCTACCACCCGGCCACCCATAACGTATTTTTTTTAATTAAGATTCAATTTTTAAAATTAATTCAAGTATCTTGTCATTTGAAGAAAAGAATTATGGATCTTATAAAAACTTGTTCAGATAAATAATATAATAGAAAACATGTTTGCTTGGTAAGTAATGTACCTTATATATCTTTTTTTTAGCTTTAAGGTGTTCAACAGAAGGTAGCCTACCAATATTTGGAAAGTGTTTCTATAATTCCATTTCATCTCAGTACTTTCTTGGAGACTGTATTTGAATCTTTTTTAGGTTGGTTGTGGTTCATCAACATTAGACTGGGTCACTATAAATTTCCTTTCTTATGTCTCTTTTTCCCTGTTGTATTCCGGGTTCTAGTCTAATACTGATCATCTCATTGAAAACTGAAATTCCTTTGCTTCTTCTTTTCATGTGGGACTCCTTTCTGTAATTCTTGCAAGGCAAGATTGCTACTGGCAAATCCTTTCAGTTTCTGAATGTTTGAAAAGATCTTTATTTCTCTCTAATATTTGAAGGATAATTTAGCAGAATGCATAATTTTTGCCTGGCAATTCTTACCTTTTTTATTATTTTATTTTATTTTATTTTTTTCCCTCCAGATTTATCACTGGGGCTTTGTGCCTGTACTATAAATCCACTGCTCCTGGTGACCTTTTTTTTTTTCTCCATTTTATTGGACAGGATAGAGAGAAATTGAGAGAAAAGGAGGAGATAGAGAAGGAAAGAGAATAGACATCTGCAGACCTCATTGCTGCTTGTGAAGCACACTCTCTGCTAGCGAGGAGTGGGGGATTGAACCTAGAATGGGTGAACCACCACCAGACCCCCCCCCCCACAGTTCTTATCTTTTTAATTCTTTGACTATGCTGTTCTACTCCCTCCTTTCCTCTTGGGCTTGTGATGAGAAATCTGGTTAAAGCCTAATGGTTTTGCCTTTGTATGTGACTTTCTTCCTTGTTCTAGTAGCCTGTAATTTTTTTCTTGTTCCTGGTTTTGGACAGTTTTACAGTCATGGTCTTGGTGTGTCTCATTTTGGAATTTATAAGTTTAGGTGTGCATTCACATGCTTAGAGTTCTAGATTTTGGACACTGCTCAGGTATGGAGAATTTTCTGCTAAAACCTTTGAGTATGTTCTCTACTTCTCTCTCTCCCTCCTGATTTCAGAAATTTAAATGTGCATGCACCTTCTTGGATTTCCATATTTTGAACATTGCTCAGGTTGTAGAAAAGTTCTGCTAAAATTTCTTTGAATATTTATTTGAGTACATTCTCCACTCCTCTCTACCTTTTCTCTTTTTCAGAGATTCAAATAACTAATAACTCTGATGTTCATCTTTCTGATGGAGTCTTCTATTTCAGAGAGAAATAGTTCATTTTTCCTAAACCTTTTTTCTCCAAGAATTTTAAATTCACAGAGAGCAGTGGTGTGCTTCTAGTGTTGGTATTCTTTTCCTGATTAAGTATAATTCCCAGGCTTCTTACTTCAACTTGTACTGTATGCAAAGTTTTCTTTAGGCCCTGTAGTTCTGCTTGGAATTTTTTTTTCTGTACTTCATTATTCTTTGGTAAAATGATCATTGAGTTCTTGAATCTTAAATTGAGTTTCTTGAATTGATTTCATAATGAGTTTTCTAAACTCTACCTCTGTAATTTTTCTAGATCTGTGCTGTTTGGTCATTTGGGGTTTCCATCAATGCTCTCTGTGTTTCTGCATTTAGTATGGGTTTTTGTTGTTGTGCCATCAAGAGGCACTGTAGCTAAGGTGTTTGATTTCCTTGTTTACATATCTTTTACCAGGCTGGTTTAGTGTCTTTGATATCAGTATAGGGTCTCTTTGCTGTTGTTTTAGCCTGGGGTGTGTGTGTGGTGGGGGGTGAGGTGGGATCATGAATTACAGCTTTTGGACAGGCTTGGAGAATTCCTTTCCTCTTTTCAGAGAAAAGATGATTTATGCTCCCCCCCCCCATTTCCTGACTTCCTCCTATCATGTGCTCTATTTTGTAAGTACCAGAATGGCACCTGCTGCCACTGAGCATGGCTTCTTAACTTTTGATACCTTTTCCCTAGCTACTGATCACACTTCTCTGTACCCAGTTGTGGCTAAGTGATTTACTTAAGAAGTCACAGTGGTGGGGTAGGGGATATTTTATTCTGAGTCACCAGTCTAGTTTAGTGTCCTTGATGTCAATATGGAGTCTGCCTGCTGTTGTCCCAGCCTTAAAAAATCACAGTTGTAAATTGGTGAGTTTTTAGGGGATTTTTTTTCTTCTTTTTAACATTTGTTGTGGGAGTTCGGCAGTAGTGCAGCAGATTAAGCACAGGTGGCACAAAGCGCAAGGACCGGCATAAGGATCCCTGTTCGAACCCCGGCTCCCCACCTGCAGGGGAGTTGCTTCACAAGCGGTGAAGCATGTCTGCAGGTGTCTTTCTCTCCCCCTCTTTCTTCCCCTCATCTCTCCATTTCTCTCTGTCCTATCCAACAACAACCACATCAATAATAGCTACAACAATAAAAAATAAGGGCAATAAAAGGAAAAAATAAAAATAAGAAAAACAGTTGTTGTTGCTTTAACATGAACCTACAAGTGGTGCACCTCAGCTGATAATTTCCCAGTTTGGTGCCAGTTTTCCGAGTATAGTTTTTTAGTCTTGAGAATCTCTGCCTCACCCCTTTTCCATCCACAAGTCACACGTGTCTGTACTCACCTGTAGCTTGGTGAGTTTCTGAAGAAATCCTGATCATATTTGGTTGAGTTTTCAGGTGATTTTTGTTGCTTTTTCTAGATGACTTGGAAGAACAAAGTGAGTCTGCTGTTACTCCACAGTCATGCCCCCAGGGACTGTATCTGAATTTAATACATAGATGATGTGTGTGTTCCCTTTTCAGATTTTATTACTATTTTAAAATTAGTTCAGTGAACTTGTTCTTGTTTAATAATCTTTTTAAAGTATTATCCAGATACTCTTTTTATTTTCTATTTAAAAGTTTTGAACAATGAAAATTCTCTGGAAAGAAATCAGTGTATTCGGATGGCAGTAAGAGTGTGAATTTTCTTTTCTTTTTAAATATTTTTTAAATATTTATTTATTCCCTTTTTTTGCCCTTGTTTTATTGTTGTAGTTATTATTGTTGTTGTTACTGATGTCATCGTTGTTGGATAGGACAGAGAGAAATGGATAGAGGAGGGGAAGGCAGAGAGGGGGAGAGAAAGATAGACACTTGCTGACCTGATTCACCACCTGTGAAGCGACTCCTCAGCAGGTGGGGAGCCCAGGGCTGGAACCCGGGTCTTTAGGCCAGTCCCTGAGCTTTGCTGCCACCTGCGCTTAATCCACTGTGATTCCCAACAATGTGAATTTTCTTGGTGCACATCAATACAGCTGCCAGTACAGTTCTTGCAAAATAGAACTTCTGCTTTCAGATATGGAGATAAACAGAAAATATATCTTATTCTTTATAGGCTTTGGCAGACTTTTACAGTGTAAAAATTATTTTGAAATTCACTGACACAAATCTTAAGAATTCCACTGCATGACATTTATTGCTGATATTTTATAGTCATCAAACTGATTAGAGAATATTTTGCTTTCTTGTTTATTATACAAAATCTCTTTATCATCATGTGGCGTATCATCAATATGTCAACAAGTCATACTGGCAGAGAGTAGAGCCTTTTAGACTTCTTGTATTGAATTTCAGTCTCTCATTTTACTCACTATAATTTTTACCTGGTATTATGAAGCTCTCACCATTAATGCAAGTTTTCTCTTTCTAGGCTATAAACTATGGTCTTAGTACCTTGTAAATAGTTTGCCTTCTGAATCTTTAACCAAGTGTGATTTTTTTTTTTGAGGTGGTATTAAGAAATTAACTCATGACCTCGATACAGCTGAGTGAACTCCTTGACTCAATTTTCTATTGTTTATTTTTGAGAGAGAGAAACAGAAGGAGAGATACCATAATACTACTATACTTTTTAAAATATTTATTTTATTTATTCCCTTTTGTTGCCCTTGTTATTTTATTGTTGTAATTATTATTGTTGTCATTGTTGGATAGGACAGAGAGAAATTGAGAGAGAAGGGGAAGACAGAGAGGGGGAGAGAAAGACACCTGCAGACCTGCGTCACCACTTGCGAAGTGATTCCCCTGCAGGTGGGGAGTCGGGGTCTCGAACCTGTACTTAATCCGCTGTACTAGAGCCCGACTCCCAACTACTATATGTTTTTATAGAGTTCCCCCAGTGCTTCCATGTTGTACCTTGTGATTCTGGCTTGTTGCAGGGCCTTGAAGATGAAAAGGCACGCTCTCTTCCTAGTGAGATATCTCTGCCCCGTCTTCACCAAATGTTATTATTTTTAAGCAAAAGCCTTTACCTGGTTTGCTTGATATTCAGATAGCTTTTAAGATAGCCCACATCTTTACTCCCATCAAGTGATCATAATTAATGGGTGTGTTTTAGATTTTTCTGAAATCATTGCTACATTTCAACTTGTTTGCTATAGACTGCACAATGGATAGGACATCTGAGATAGAAAATTCATTGAGTAGCTTTACAGTAAATTAAACTTCCTTTGGGTATTTTGCTATACTAGTGCAAAGCATTGACTCAGAAATTGTAATCCCCAGTCATTACTCTTTCCAAAATTGCCCATTGGCAATTTTGGAAGACAGAATTTCAGAACACAATTTTACAACACAATTTCAGAAATCATTTTACAACACAATTTCAGAAATCATCACATCTGACCATCATGTATAATTGTTTGTTTTTGTTTTAATTTTATTAGTGACTTAATACTGATTTACAAAATTATAACGGGTAGAATTCTACACTGTTCCCACGACCGTAGTTCTGTATCTCTATTCCCACCATTGGAAGCTACAGTAGTTCTATTTAGGTCACAGATATCAGTTGACTATTATTTCTGTAACTATCTGTCTCTCTCTCTCTATATATTTTCTCTTTTTAAAGTTTTATTAGTAATTTAATATTGAATTACAAAATTATAAGATAACAGGGGTACAGCTCACACCGTTCCCATCATTCTGTATCCCCATTCTCTCCATTGGAAGCTATAGTAGTTCTTTCTTACACACACACACACACACACACACACACACACACACACACACACACACACACACACACTTTCCACCAAGGTTATTGGTGCCCCAACAATGAATCTACTACTCCTTTTGGTCACCCTCCCCTTTTAATTTTAATTTTTAAGACATTTCATTGTTCTCCAACCCTCTTACTCATGGTAAACTACTCCTTTTTCAGGAGACTGAGTTTTGAAAAGAGATGCTTTAGTGGATTTTCACATCAATAATTATCATTTTTTTGTGTGATTTAGTATTTATTTACAGATTCAGAAAGGGAAACTAAAAGCAGGATCTGACTGAATTGAAAGTAGGGCATCAAAGTAAAAACCCTGTGGTGAGGGGGAGGGTGGACATGCGGCTTCCTGGGCCAGCAAGGGGGTGGAAGTGGGGGTGGGGGGGTGGGGGGGTGGGATGGGACACAGTCTTTTGGTGATGGGAATGGTGTTTATGTACACACCTGTTAAATTGTAGTCATATAAATCACTATTTAATTAATATGAGAGGGGGAAAATTGATTGTATGTCTAACAAAGAGACTTTTCAAAGTTAACCCAATTACCAAATAATGTGATAACAATAACTATCCATTGTCTTCTTGAACCCTAAGACAGCAGGAACCTCACATTTCCACTATAGAACCTAAACTTCCCTCAGTCCTGGGACCCTAGGGTAGGGCCCACTTTCCCGTATGCTTCTCCCAATTCTTATCAAATAATATTGCATCCGCTGATCACAACCTAATCAAAGCAACGAGTGTCACCCCAGCATGCTTCACTTCAGACTGTGTCCCGAGACTTCAGGTGTGGAACGATAACCCTTCAGGTTCATCACTCGGGAGAGAGCTTTCCTTTCATAGTATTCTCTAATTCCATCCCAGGTGGTTCACTTCCTAACAAAGTCCCAAAACCTAGATATAGACCAGGTTCTAGGAGATAGAGCATATATTCACAGGTATCCATAAACTAGGTCAAATATATACCTGAAGGCAGTAGTACACTAGAGTTTCCAATGAGTACCCCCCAACACATCATCTCCACTATTCCAACCTTTGGGTCCATGATTGCTCAACAATTTGTTTGGCTTTGTATGTTAACTCTCTTTTCAGCCACCAGGTTCCAGATGCCATCAGGATGTCGACCAGGCTTCTCTGGACTGAAGACCCCACCAATATGTCCTGGAACTTTGATTCCCCAGAGACTCAACCTTTTAGGGAAAGAGAGAGGCAGACTGGGAGTATGGACCGACCAGTCAATGCCCACATTCAGCGGGGAAGCAATTACAGAAGCCAGACCTTCTACCTTCTGCAACCCACAACCACCCTTGGTCCATGCTTCCAGAGGGATAGAGAATGGGAAAGCTATCAGGGGAGGGGGTGGGATATGGAGATTGGGTGGTGAGAATTGTGTGGAGTTGTACCCCCCTCATCCTATGATTTTGTTAATGTCTCCTTTCTTAAATAAATAAATAAATAAATAAAATCATAAGATATCAGGGCTTAGTTCCACACTGTTCCCATTCCAGAGTTCTGTGTCCTCATTCTCTTTACTGGAAACTGCATTAGTTTTCCTATGGCCACACATATGAGTTGACTATTATATATAGATATGTCTATTTTTTTCCTATGGTTCTGCCTCCTCTTCCATTCTAAGTCACACTTACACTTATTACTACCTCCAGGTGCCCTTCCTTTTTCCCCTCTTCTCTCCAGGTACTGCTGGAATGGAAGTTCAGAGCTCTCTAATTATCTTCACCTAACACTTCTTATCCTCTGGGAGTATAGACCAAAATTCTTCAGAGGTGGGAATTCTTGTTTCTGTAATTACTTCTTAGCTGGACATGGGTATTGGCAGGTCAGGATATACACACAGTCTGTCACTATTTTTTCCTAGTGGCGTAGGGCTCTGGACAGGTAAAGTTCCAGGTCACAATGGTTTATCTGCCCAGGGAATTCAGGATGGAATCGTAGTGGCATGTGCAACTTGGTGGCTGAAATGCAGTAAGATGTAAAATAAGACAAAGTGTTTAATAAATCAGCACCAAAAAGTAGGAACAGAGTAGATGAGAATATAAATCTTAGGATGGATAGAAGCTAAGAAGTCTATTTTATGTATGTTCCTAAGGGCCCATGACTTTAGTAATTTTTTTTTTTTTTTTTTTTTTTTTGCCACTAGAGTTATCACTGGGACTTGGTACCTGCACTATAAACTATGAATCCAATGCTCCTGGGGGATGTTTCTTCCCTTTTGCTGTCCATCATTGTTGTTGTTGTTGTTGGATAGTACAGAGAGAAATGGAGAGGGGAGGGGGAGACAGAGAGGGGGGAGAGGAAGATAGACACCTGCAGACCTGCTTCACTGCTCATTAAGCGACCCTCCTGCTGGTGGGGAGTAGGGGTAGGGTGGGAGATGTGGGGGGTGGGGGCTCCAACCGGGATACTTACCCAGTCCTTGAGCTTCGCACCATGTGCATTTAACCTGCTGTGCTACTGCCCAGCCCCTGACTTTAGTAAATTTTGCTTAAGCTTGATAGCTAACATGGAGGACTAAAAATATTGTCTGGGAAAATGGTGCCAGAGTTTAGAATAGGGATAGAAAACTGGATTAAGGCAAAGAGTATCTCCCAAACTTGAAGAAAATACATAAATACCATTAAGTGTTTACCCCATCAATCTAACCCAGGGCCAATATATATTCAGATTTAGCACAGGAACCTGTATAACTTCTGACTTCCTGTCAGTCTTAGCTTGTAGTCCATGGTCACAGCCGGGAACATTCTAGTCTGCACTCACTTCAAATTCAATCTTCCTTCAGTGACAGAGGAGGATGACACAGTCTCCCTTCAGAGAGTGAGATAGTCCCTACTATTGCTAGTTAATAGTGAGCGTATGATCCTGAAGAATCCCACAAGAGGGCTATGATGACTTTCCTTACGGTTGTGACCAGAGATGGCAGAGAGAGGGATTTATTAGAGGTCTAGGCCTACCATATTTATGGGAGAATCCAAGGATTCCCTAACTAGGGTCCCAGGTGATGGGGTGGCCTGGTAGTGACCAAAAAGGTCATTAAGTGAACCAGTCTCTCTTCGAGTTTATTAGTCTCTTCTTTATCTGACTAGCTTAGAATTTCTTTCAGTTGTTAAATCGTTGAGTGTCATTTGTTGTATTCAGATGGTATTTCATTTTATGGGGTCTGGCCTCAAGTTAGGGAAAAAGTGCACCTAGGATTTTAGTGGGGTATAAGATAACCTTGTGTTTACAATTACCAATTAATATGATGATAACATTAACTATCCATTGTCTTTTTGAACCCTAAGACAGCAGGAACCTCATATCTCCACTACAGAGCCTCTACTTCCCCCAGTCCTGGAACCCTTGGATAGGGCCCACTTTCCCGTATGCCTCTCTCAATCCATATCAAATAATATTGCATCTGCCGATCACAACCTAACCAACACAATGATAGCCACCTCAACATGCTTCACTTCAGACTGTGTCCAGAGACTTCACGTGTGGAATGACAGCCCTTCAGCTTCATTACTCAGGTGAGACCTTTCCTTTCATAGTATACTCTAATTCCATCTCAGGTGGTTCACTTTCTAACAAAGTCCCAAAACCTAGATATACACCAGTTTCTGTGAGAGAGAGCATATATTCACACGTTTATGGATAACTACTGCAAAATATATACCTGAAAGAAGTAGTACACTAGAGTTTGCAGTGAGTATCCCCCTAACACTTCCTCTCCACTATTCCAAGCTTTGGGTCCATGATTGCTCAACAATTTGTTTGGCTTTGTATGTTAACTCTCTTTTCAGTCACCAGGTTCCAGATGTCATCAGGATGCCGGCCTGGCTTCACTAGACTGAAGACCCCACCAATGTGTCCTGGAGTTCTGCTTCCCCAGAGACCCACCCTACTAGGGAAAGAGAGAGGCAGGCTGGGAGTATGGACTAACCAGTCAATGCCCATGTTCAGCAGGGAAGCAATTACAGAAGCCAGACCTTCTACCTTCTACAACCCACAATGACCCTGGGTCCATGCTCCCAGAGGGATAGAGAGTGGGAAAGCTATCAGGGGATGGGGTGGGATATGGAGATTGGGTGGTGGGAATTGTGTGGAATTGTACCCCTCCTACCCTATGGTTTTGTTAATTAATCCTTTCTTAAATAAAAAAGAAAAAGAAAAAGGTCTCATTGGATTATTGGGTCTCGTCTACAACTATTAACCTGTCCAATATATTCTCCACTAGGTTGTCATTTAGATGTATTTTTCAAACTATGGTAGTGTTTATCTATGAGATTGTATATATTTTAGGAATATAGGTCTGTAACTAATTAGAATATAATTAAATATCACATCTAATACCAAAGTACCAATAACCTCATCATAGTCCAGTGAATCTACCCTTTATATTATTATTTAGCACTTCTTCACCTCTAGTAACTTAAGTTCTACAGTCACAGTCCAAATATTTGCTTTGGTTTTGTCTTTTTCTTCTGCTTTATTTCTTTTTATTAAACATAAATAAGTTAAATTAGGGGGTTTGGGGGATAGCACAGTGGGTTAAGTGCTCATGGCGCAAAGCACAAGGAACGGCATAAGGATCCCGTTTTGAGCCCTCCGGCTCCCCACCTGCACAAGCGGTGAAGCAGGTCTGTAGGTGTCTTTCTCTCCCTCCTCTGTCTTCCCCATCTCTCTCGATTTCTTTCTGTCCTATCCAACAACAATAACAACAACAATAACAATGAACAACAAGGGCAACAAAAGGGACAAAAATAGCCTCTAGGAGCAGTGGATTCGTCGTGCAGGCACTGAGCCCCATTAATAATCCTGGAGGAAAAAAAGTTAAACTATAAGCTATTTTTCTCTTTATCTTATAATGACTCTATTTTTCTGAAAATTCCTTAATAATTACCAGTGCATTTCTCCTAATTCTTAGAAGGACATATAATGATCGATGTGGTCAGAATCTTGCTAAACTTAAAAGACTTACTTTCGACATTTGCCTTTTCTTTGCATTCCATCCTTTCAGAATGATAAACCCTTAAGAAATTACTTTTAAACTCTGCTATTCTTCCTACCATTTTCTTTCTGCCTACATTCCTTTTACTGCTTTTATTTTACTCTTACTCATCCTTCAAACCTGATTTGAAATGTCCCCATGGAAGCTGAGTTCCTTAGTATTATGTACTTCAGCCTAATTTAACTCACCACAGTTCTAATTATACATTTAATTGCACAATTGGTCATTATGTATCCTGAAATAACTGTCATTGCTCTTAGTAGACAGAGAATATATTTGTTGTTTTTACCACATGATTCTCAAGTAATGTATGCTTAAAAAATAAGATAATTAGTAAAAGAATGAATGCTTAAATTCACCATTTGCTTCTTAGCCACTGCGCCACCTCCCGGACCTACTATTTGCTTCTTTCATGTTATAATCTTCAACTTTAGGAGTGAAATTACCATAACTGTTATCTAGGATAAACATGGATTTCCATTTTAGTTTTGTTTTTTATTAATTAGACTTTTTTCCAGTAAATAAATTGCTTAACACCCACTTTTTTTTTTTTTATAAAAAAGTGATACATCTATCCTACCATAGTTGTAACTTCATGCAACAAAATACAGTTTCAATACATAGCAAAGTTACAAAGCTGAAATAGTAAGCTATAAAAATAATTATCTGTGACTTAAATTTATTGGCATGTAAAATCACAATATTTAATTGTAACAGCAAATGCAAATAATGATTCAGTGCTTATTAATTGTGGAGGACTTAGATTTAAAATGTAAAAGAAAAGCAAAATACAAATTTAAGACTTTTCCTTATTACTATTTACTATTTATTATCATTGTTTCCAAATAATATTTTGGAATTCAATGAGTAAATTTCAGATAAGGTGAAAATCAAACGAACAACAACAGGAGCTGCTAAACTCTGTTACACTAGCTTTTGCATGAAAGAAAAGCTTGTCTTTCAATGCTACAACTGCAGAATGGAATACATTTCTCAAATCAACCTACCCACCCTCCATAGGGGTAATGAACATTTAATTTTTTTATTTATCAAAATATTGCTCTGAACTTATCATGGTGATGGGGATTGAACCTAGGACCTTTAATGTTTCAGGCACGAAATTTTTTTTTGCATAACCACTATCCTGTCTCCACTGCCTGGGAGTTAACTTTTATACAAGTAGAAGGGAAAGTCTGGAAAGTCAATAACTGGAATGTGGGTAGGCAAGGAGGGCTTAAAAACTTCCTCAGATAGTTCAACTTCCTAGATTGTTCTTCTCAAACTTTAAAACTTATATTTGGTCTATTTTTATTTCAAAAGATCAACACCAGCAAGCACAGAGTGTGGATGATGTGAGTCCCTATAACTGTCCATTTTTTCCCCAAGTTTAGTTTTAACATACTAAATTGCCAGTAAAGTACTAATAATTTTAACTCCATTTATCAATTTCAAGTTGATAAATACTGCTACCTCTTCCACCCCAATTCCATTTCATACAACTATCCTTTTGGGGGTAAGATTTCAAAACTAGTATTTTTATATATAGAAGAAAATATTAAACATATAGTTCTAATAAAGTGATAAGCCAAGAGTAGCATTACTTTTTTGTTTAAAGACAAATCAACACAGCCATGAATTTAACTCCTTCTCCTGGGATACAAAAATACACAATTCAGTTTCAATCAGGACATCCAGATGTAATGAAGTGTTCATCCAGAGTTCACAGGATGTTCACTTTGGCTTCAGTCTTTCCAGACTGGATCTATATCCAGACGTTTTGTTTTTCCAAATTAATTAGCAGTCTCAGCAAAATTAAAGATTGTTATTTCAGCTTGAAATTTCTAAGTATGGAATGAAATTGCAAAAAGGAGGATGAACCTGCAGGAATTTTTGTTTAATCATAGGAAAATGAGAACATTTTCCTTGCTTTCAGTACACACTGCACTACCTGCAAAGTTGCTCCCTTTTCTCTACTAGACTCTAAGCACCTCGCCCCAAAACCTGCCTCAGTAGTGAGCCAGGAAGTTTCTTCTTACCCAAGTAATAGTGTGCTAGGTTGAATTTTTGTCTCTTATTTTGCAGTTATTCTTACCTAGAATGTTTGACTTAGAGATACTCTTTAAAATAATGTGCAACATTCTGAAGACATTCCTGTTCTATCACAGGTCGCTAGTATATGCCTTCACAGCTGAGTATTTTGTTCTTCTACAATTGAATTGTTACTATGATGTAAACTTTTTCTAGCATAATGCAAATTTCTCAGCAGACTAAAAATATACTTTCTCCATTGAAGGTTGAGAAAAGCAGCAGTTAAGACTGTCTTTTTCCCTTTCAACTTAATTTTTAGTATTAATTCTAAAAATATCTTCCTTTTTCACCATTCAGTGGGGACATTTTATTTGATGTAAGGTTAACTAGTGTAGTGATCAAAAAGAAAAATGTTAAGATGTAATCAGTAATTATACAATACATAGAGTTTAAAAATTAAGTTCTTAAGGGGCTAGGTGGTGGCTCACCTAATTGAGCACATGCATTATAGTGCACTGGGACCTGGATTCAAGACCCTGCTTGCCACCTCCAAGGGGGAAGCTTCACAAGTGGTAAAGCAATGTTGTAGATGTCTCTCTCTTTCCCTCTGTGAGAACTACACTTACTTCTTCAATTACTCTCCAATTCCATCCACTTTATTCCAAAGTTCTCAACTTCTCTTTATCCTAGCCAAGAAAATAAAGATAAATTTAAAAAATTAATATTTTGATATGGTCTGTGAAGGCTTCCTTTTACTATAAATCTGAAAAACAGGGTAGATTTTTTTATTGGAGACAGAACAGAATGTCTATCTAAGTTTAAGTATACCCTCCCCCCATTGCACTCAGGAGACTTTGGTGCTGTGATATCTGTCCCTCTTCTTTGTTTCTCTGTCTCTATCTGAAAATGTTGACTCAGAGAACTGAAGGTTTAGTAATGACCAAAAATAAAAATTTGACGTTATCATTATCAAAATTATTCACCATGATTTAAGATTCGGTAGGGGCACTTAAAGGAGTATTAAACAATTTAAACATAGTCATATAATTTAATTACATTAAATAGAAGTAAACTAAACAATAATAAAAATTTTAGAAATCATAAGATATATAGATTAAAATGTTCAATAAATTTTCTAAAACAGACCATTACCTGGACTGCTTCTTACTAAGCATGACATTAATCACATCATCTTCCTTAAAGTCACTCATTACTTTCATGTCCTCAAAATAGCAAGTAACACAGCATCCACCTTCTCAAAAAAGCAAGTAACAAAAGCAAGTAACGTGAAAGCAAGTAATACAGAATATAACAAACACTTTCTGGCATATGTAGCAGACAGTGAATAGATATTTCCTAATTGTATGGAATGATGAATCAATGGACTAAAATGAAGATCTTTTGAGGTTAGATTCTGTTTACCTGTTCACCTCTTAGAATGATGTCAGTACACTTTCCACTTAAGTAACAATGAGTCAAGTGCTGGTACTCTCCTAACGAGGCATGTGACCTCTCACCTGTATTTTTCTTATCTAGCATGCTGTATGTGAAACTATACATCTGGAATCATACAGTTTTGTATATAAATGTTAAAACACTAATAGCAATTTTATTTTAAAATAAACTGAATTAATATGAGGTTTTTGTGGCCAAATATAAATTGAGTAAGAGAAAAATCATTAACATAAAATGAAAATTTAATGTTTTTGACCTTAAAGGCATTAGAATTTTAATTTTGTATGTTGAATTTTTTTCATATCTAGAAATAATTTTATTAAAAAGAGTAGGTACTATTTCTATTTTATGAATGAAACTAGAATGGTTTTCCTATATAATGAATACAGGTGTAAAGCATGGGAACTGAACTGAAAAAGACTTCAATTTGGCTAGACACCTGTTTGTTTTTGACCCAGGTAAGAAATATACAAAATATGTTGACTATTGGTGGATTTCTGTTGTTTCAAAATACAAAAATGATCTCTGGTCATTTTAGAGAATATAATGGCTAAAGTATATATAACTTAATAATCTGAGTATCTGGTTGGTATCAAGTGTATATTTCTTATTTTCTGGCAGTCATTCTATAATCAATTTTTGACAAGTCTTTGTTCAGTCTAACAATTTATTTATTTATATGTTTTAGAAATCACATATCTCCATGAGCAATAAAAACCATCTCTCTACATAAACAAGTGATGTAATGAGAAACATGTATGAAATTCACACAAAAGAAGCAGAATGAAAGCTCAATATCAATCAAGGATCATGGTTAAACTATTAGCTATGGTCTGTGTTGATCAGATCTGGAGTGTTTTGATCCTATTTACAAAGATGGTACAGATGATACAAACTAAATGAATCTGGGACTGGTGAAATAAAGAGAGGTGTTTTCCAAAGAAGACAAATCAAGAGTTCACTGGAAAAATAAAGAAGTGAAACTATTGTTATAAGTGGGTGGGGTCATAACCAGAAAGAAGATTATGCATTAAGACTGGGGATAAAAGCATAATTGTAATGGAGGAAGAAGGCAGAGGTAGAGGAAGCTAGGCTTGAGGCCAGTGGAAAATAAATAAATAAATAAATGAGAGGGAAGCAAATAAAGGAGTTGGGTGATTTAGGAAACTAGGCGTGGAAACAGAGGGTATGTACTAAGTCTTTTCCTTCATGTCATGCCCAGGGAAACTCCGCAAGGGCTCAAATGCCCTCTAAAGGCACCACTGTCAGACTAGAATCTGAGAGAAAAGAAATCATGCTGCTCTCTTTCCTGTAATTACATGCCTTTGTTTATTAGCCACTTACTACAAGTTCAATCTTCTTTCTATTCATGAACTTTCAGCATTTTTATCTACACAGTTTATCTTTTTATTCTTTTCCTTTCAGAGTTTTACTATGGTGCCCCAAATATTTCTTGCTGATTGGTAAGGCATGATTTACACACACACACACACACACACACACACACACACACACACACACACACACACACACACACACACACACACCTACTTTTTCTTTCTTTTTCTGGAGGACTGCTCAGCTCTGGTTTATGGTGGAGCTGGGGGTTGAGACCATTAATGCCTCAGGCATGAAAGTATTTTTTCCTATCTCCCTAGTCCTACACTTCCCAATCCCTTCTTTTACCATTATTCTTGATGGTGAGAACAATCCTTATTCTTACTCCCAAAATTAGGGCACTAATCATACAGGTTACAACTCCTTTGAGTACTTATGTAACAAATATTATTCTACTATTCTCATGTAGTTTCTGTTTCATGTACATGTGTTTCATATAGTAACCATAAACTGGGGGTCAGGTGGTAGTGTGGTGGGTAAGCGCACGTGGCGCAAAGCACAAGGACCAGGGTAAGGTCCCAGGTCTGAGCACCGGGCTCCCCACCTGTAGGCAGTGAAGCAGGTCTGCAGGTGTCTGTCTTTCTCTCCCCTTCTCTGTCTTCCCCTCCTCTCTCCATTTCTCTCTGTCCTATCCAACAACAAAGGACATCAACAATAACAATAATAACCACAACAAGGCTACAACAACAAGGGCAACAAAAGGGGGAAAAAAAAAGGCCTCCAGGAGCAATGGATTCATAATGCAGGCACTGAGCCCCAGCAATAACCCTGGAGGCAAATAAATAAATAAATAAATAAAATAACCATAAACTTTTCAGAGTATGTGTCACTATTCTATGATCTTCGTTTGGAAGAAAGAACATCAATTTTTTTATTACTGTCTTATGCTACCTCTTCCCCAAATGTGTTGTATGTTACTATGTAGTTTTACTGATTAGTCACTAATTTTGATTCTGACAATAAGAGTATTTGCATTAAAGCTTAACATTCTTGAAATGATATTTTATCATTGTACTGTCATTTATTTTTGTCTATCCTTATATCAAGAAGTTTTTAAAACTGACCTCTAAATTCTGGTTCTGCATTCTCTTTTGTTTCCTGGTTGTAGATGTGAATTCATTAATATATATTGGACCAGAGTTGCTAGGAAAAGTTATTTTTGGACTTTTCAGGGTCAACAATGCACTCTTTTTCAGAAGTAAAACCGCTGGTGACAGAGCAACTCTTCAACTGTGTTTGTATTTTATCATAATTTTGTTTTTAAGGTCTATAGGACTATAAGTATATTAGAAGTATAATTTGTCATTTCTTTAAAATGTGCTACTATACATCACCGAACATCAAAGAACTAATATCCCTAACAAAAATGCACTGGATTTACTCTCCCTATGAAACACATTCTCTTCATCACAGACTTCCTTGCTAACTTTAGCTCTGAACTCTGGTCTTGACTTTGTGTGTCCCCTTGATTTGCTTGATATTCCCCACATGAAATCATTCAGTATTTTCCTTTTCCATAAGTCCCTTTACTATTTCTTGTAGGTTTAGTAGTAATGAATTCTATTATATGTTTCTCGTCTTAAAAACTGTTCATTACCCCTTCAAATCTGATTTAACATAACTAGAGTACTTTTGAATGAATGTCTTCTTCAAGAATCTGAATGTATCTAGCCAGCTAATATTTAGAATTTTGATTAATAAATAAGCTGATAGTCTTTTGAGAGTTCTGATTCTGCTATATACTTTGAATCTCCATTGTAATATCTTTCAAACATATTTAATAATGAAACACTTTGTCATGGGAGATTTAAAGAATTGAAGTTCCATAGGACATAATTTTATTAAGTGTTGTCAAACAAAAGACTAGAAATTAAATTAACCCCATTGCCATTTTTTTATACTTTTATAAGCTAAAATACTATTTCAATTGTAATGCTTAAAAACAAAAGGATAAAATTTCATGATTCATGAAAACAGTGAGAAATTTAAACTTCATTGTTCATAAGTGAGGCTTGGTTGGAACACAGTCAAGCACATTAGCTGATGTGTTGTAACTACCTTCATGCTAAGGTAACTGACCAGCTGAGAGTGAAATCAGATGTCCTGAAATGACAAAATAAAAAAAAATGGAACTTTGATCTTTGTACAAGAAATTTTTCAAGACATCCTGTAAATAATACTACTAAAAAGTTCTAACCTCTTCATCTTCAAGATGATAGTAAAAAATAGTACCTTTTCAAAAATGAGAACATGTACACTAGATAACACCATTCTATGGGAAATAAATATTTTCTTTTTCAGACACTTTAAAAATCAATATAGTCATGTAAAATATCCACATTATTTAAGTTTTTTTTTTTTGCCTCCAGGGTTATTGCTGAGACTCAGTGGGTGCCTGCACCATTTCTCCTGGAGGCTATTTTTCCCCTTTTGTTGCCCTTGTTGTTTATCATTGTTGTTATTATTATTATTGATGTTGTTGTTGGATAGGACAGGGAGAAATGGAGAGAGGATGGGAAGATAGATAGGGGCAGAGAAAGACAGACATCTGCAGACCTGCTTCACCGCTTGTGAAGGGATCTCCTGCTTTGGGGGGCTGGGGGCTGGAACCCGGATCCTTAAGCCAGTCCTTGCACTTTGCACCATGTGTGCTTAACTGTTGTGCTACTGCCCAACCCCCTAGCAAAGTATTTTAAAGAATTTATTTCTGTGACTCTCAGTTAGAGACTCTCATGCCTGAGGCTCCAAAGTCCCAGGTTTAATCATCCATCATAAACCACAGCTGAGCAGTGCTCTAGTTTAAAAAAAAAGAAATCGGAGTCTGGCTGTAGAGCAGTGGGTTAGGTGCAGGTGGCAAAGTGCAAGGACCTGTGCAAGGATCCCGGTTGGAGCCCTGGCTCCCCACCTGCAGGGAAGTCGCTTCACAAGCAGTGAAGCAGGTCTGCAGGTGTCTGTCTTTCTCTCCCCATCTCTGTCTTCACCTCCTCTCTCCATTTCTCTCTGTCTTATTCAACAATGACAACAAGGGCAACAAAAAGGAATAAATAAATAAAATAAATATTAAAAAAGAAATCATTTCTGTGAATTAGCAGAAATAACTTTCCAGTTTTACAATATATAGAGCTTATATTTGGTAGCAAGCTCTAGTAGTTACTACAAATATTTCCTGTGTTCATCTACTATAGTAGTACTTGAAAATTATTTTTTATTTTAGGTTATATTTACACTTTTAGAATAACTGAGAAACTCAAACTTATCTTGTGTATGTGTCCCTTACCTATAAATTCTTATCTGAGTTAATTTAAAATCATGTACTTATTTATTTTAGAAATGCTCACCAATGTAAATAATGTATTTTATGGAAGGTAACTATTCTCCAGAGATGTTTTTAACATGAATTTATGAATTTCACTAATGTGTGGCTTAATTGCAAACAGCTAGGTTCTCATTTACTTCTTTCAATTTATTAGCCTATCACATATTGCCAGACCTTTGAAAAACACAATAATTTGCTAAAAAAAAAAAAGAGAGTGACAAAGATAAATAATGTCAACTGGGGGTAGATAGCATAGTGGTTATGCAACGAGGCACTCATACCTGAGGCTCTAAAGTCCCAAATTCAATCCCCCACACCACCATAAGCCAGAGCTGAGCAAGAACCTGGATGTTAGACCAGAAACTATGAGATATTTGGAGGAAAATATTGGCAGAACACTTTCCCATCTAAACCTCAAGGGCATCTTTGATGACACAAACCCAGTTGCAAGAAAGACTAAATCAAAAACAAATCAATGGGACTATATCAAGTTGAAAAGCTTCTGCACAGCAAAAGAAACCATTACCAAAATAAAAGGGACCCCTCACAGAATGGGAAAAGATTTTTACATGCCATACATCAGACAAGAGACTAATAACCAAAATGTACAAAGAGCTCACCAAACTTAGCAACAAAAAAGCAAATGACTCCATCCAAAAGTTGGCAGAGGATATGGACAGAATATTCACTATGGAAGAAATCCAAAAGACTCACAGACATGTGAAAAATTGCTCCACTGATTGTCAGAAAAATGCAAATCAAGAAAACAATGAGATGCCACCTCACCATGTGAGAATGTCATACATCAAAAATGACCATAGCAACACACTCTGGAGAGGCTGTGGGGACAAAGGAACCCTCCTGCACTGCTGATGGGAATGTAAATTAGTCCAACCCCTGTGGAGAGCAGTCTGGAAAGCCCTCACAAAGCTAGAGATGGACATTCCATATGACCCAGTAATACCTCTCCTAGGGATGTATTCTAGGAATCAATCATACTCATCCAAAAAGATATGTGTACACCTATGTTCATAGCAGCACAATTCATAATAGCC
The DNA here is from genome assembly GCF_950295315.1 of Erinaceus europaeus. Classification (NCBI taxonomy): domain Eukaryota; kingdom Metazoa; phylum Chordata; class Mammalia; order Eulipotyphla; family Erinaceidae; genus Erinaceus; species Erinaceus europaeus. Next base: position 115,452,760 of record NC_080165.1, on the reverse strand, counting down.
AGAACTTGGAAGCAACCCAAGTGCCTCAAAACAGATGAATGGCTGAGAAAGTTGTGGTTTATATACACCATGAAATACTACTCAGCTATTAAGAATAATGAACCCACCTTCTCTGACCCACCTTGGATGGAGCTTGAAGGAATTATGCTAAGTGAGATAGGTCAGAAAGACAAAGATGAGTATAGGATGATCCCACTTGTAAACAGAAGCTGAGAAAGAAGAACAGAAAGGGAAATGCAAAGCAGAATTTGACTGAGTTTGGAGTATTGCACCAAAGTAAAATCTCTGGGTGGAAGGTGAGGGTAGATTTTCAGCTTCATTATAGGGTGGACTGGGGGGAGGGACACAAAAGTAGTGCTATTAATATACACTCCTATTAACATACAGTATTATAAACCACTATTTAATCAACATGAGAGAGGAAATAGATTGAATGTCTCAAACTTTTTGATGCATAGACCCCAGTTCTGAGTATATCTTCTTTTAATCTATGTACTTAAAGTTTCAAATTGGTAACTTGATTGAATTTTAACAGTAGGCTTAAATTGTCAGTACATTTCTAACTGACTTTTTCTTTGAAATATTAAATCATCTATAATCTTAGACCAGAGAGAACAGAAGCAACTGGCTGTGTCACTATATTAGCCAGGCTATATGTAAATAGCATTAAAGGACATAAATCATGGTGAGGTCTTGTATGATACAGTAAACCCTAACAATGTCAACCAAACTTCCAAATAATGTGGTTATAATAATAACTATCTATTGCCTTTTTAAACCCTAAGGTAGCAGGATTCCTCCCCATTCTCTATAAAACCCATATTTCTCCCAGTCCTGGCAGCTCAGTGGTGGGGCTAGTTTTTCAGCAGGCTTTTCAGGATCCATACCAATTGACTCTGTGCTTGCTGATCTCAGCCTAATCAATGCAACCAGCACCACCTTGAAATGTTTCACTTCAGACTGTGTCTACAGATGAAAGGCCTTCAATGTCAACCCTTCAGCTCCATTAGTCTGGTGAGACAGTTCCTAGCTCATACGGCTCCTTAACTGCATTTCAGGTGGTACATGTCCTAACAGAGCCACAGCACCTAGATATGGACCAGGGTCGAAGAGACAGAGCACATGTATATATGTATCCATAAGTTAGGGGAAAATATATACCTTAAAGTAAAAGTGTACAATTATTTTCAGTGACACGGTAAGTACAGCAAGCAATTAGAAAGACCTAAAAAAAGCCAACATAAAGTTCTTAATCAAATAGTTTCTACTTAGACCTAGATACTTTCCCTCAATCACTCCAAGACTAACCTTGTCAGACAAAGTAAAGACCACAAAAGGCTGGCATACTTTAATGATGGCTCTTTTGGTCACTACCAGGCCACCTCATCTCCAGCGGCCCTAGTCAGGAAATCCTGGGATTTGCATACTAATATGATGGGCCTAGACTTCAAACAGATTCTTGTCTCTACTACCACTGGTCATCTCCATCATGAACAACATAATGGACCCCTTTGTGGGCCCCTACAGGACCTTGCCCTCAATGTGGATTAACAATGGTAGGAACTGCTCCATTCTCTGAAGGGAAAATAGACCAAAATCCTCTACCACTTGAGGAAGATGGGTCCATCAGCCTAGAAAGTTGCTAGATAAGACCTCATAATGTGATCTTAGACCTATGGGGATGCAGAGGTTACATGGACTCCTTCCTGCGACAAATATGGGCCCCAGATCAAATCAGTGGGTCTTACAGGTAACAATATTTATATACTTTCCCCATGTTTGGGAGCTACTCTCTTCCATGATCCAGCTTTCTAGTCCTATTTCAAACTCTGACACCATCTCCCCAGACAATGCTTTTAACATACCTGCATGTTAGCTGTTGGGCTCAGGCAAAAATTAGAAAAGTCATGGGCTCCTTGGAATATACCTAAAATAGACCTACTAACTTTTCCAAAAATGGAGGCCCCAAATCACATCTGTTATATTCTTACCTTTAGGTTCCTGATTACTCAAAAAAAATTTTTTTTCTGCTTTATATCTTAATGCTTTTTCAGATACCAAGTTGCAGATGCTACTATGATCTCAACTTGACTTCCCGGACAGACAACCTCACCAATGTACCCTGGAAACCCACCTCTGCCCTACTAGGGAAAGATAGAAACAGGCTGGGAGTATGGATCGACCTGCCAATGCCTATATTCATCAGAGAAGCAATTATGAAGCCAGACCTTTCACCTTTTGTACCCCATAATGATCCTGGGTCCATACTCCCAGAGGGATAAAGAATAGGAAAGCTTTCAAGGGAGGGCATGTAATATGGAACTCTGGTAGTAGGAATTGTGTGAATTGTATCCCTCTTATCCTGTGGTCTTGTCAATATTTTTAATTTTATATATAAATTTAAAAAAGAAAGCAAATATTAAATTTAAAATAATGTCTTGAAATTATTATTAAAATATATTTGATTTCACTGACAAACTCTGAATGGTTTCAGCAACCACTAACCTTACTCTTTAAAAGCTGTTAACTAACTGTAATTATAATTAAGAATAAATGCTTAATAGTAACACACACATTTACAGTGGTAACATTTACAGGTTCCAATTTAGGAATTCAATTTACTTAACTCAATAGTCTTGTACTAATAGTATTTCATAGTCTGTTTGAAGTTTTAATGATTGTGCATGAAAATGTGATTGTCTAGACAACAGAAACATGACTCCTTTCATGCTGGCTAACAAGTGTTTCCCTGCATCACTCTTCAAGTACCTTAAAAATTGGGATTCTTTTTTCTTTTTTGCCTCCGGGGTTCATTATCAGACTCCGTGCCAGAACTTTGAATCAACTTGCCCCCCCCCACTTTATTCAATAGGACAGAGAGAAATTGAGAGGGGAGGGGAAGATAGGGAGAGAGACAGAGAAACACCTGCAGACCTGCTTCACCGCTTGTGAAGCAGCCCCACCGTGCAACTCCAAGTTGTGCTATGGGCTAACCTTTAAATAATTCTTAAGTTTGTTTATTCATCAAGCATTTGATAAGCACTGATCTGGACACCAAGTTTACACAATGAAAAAACAAATTATTCTTATGGAGTCTTAGTGGAAGAGATAGAAATAGGCCAATGAAGGCACATAGTGTCACATGCCAATGAGCCCTGACAAGAAAGTGATGAGGAAAGTATGCTAAAATGTATAGGGATAACCTCTCTGAGGTTACACTGGAGCAGAGTCGTGGATGAACTTCAGAAAGTATAGCAGAAAGATGTTAGAGAGATATGTTTCTCAAATAAGAGAACAGGAAGAAAAAAGGTTTTGGAGTGTCAGTGTTCTTGGCAAGGTTACAGGAACTAGCAAAGAAGAAAGTAGAACTTGTTTAGTCAAGGGTGGAGGCAGTAAGGATTTATATTAGAAAGGTAGACAAAGGACATTTCATCTATAAATAGGAGTGTTGGAATTTATTCACTATGTATTTCAATTTTCTGAAAAAAAAATCCTTCATTGTGTTGAGAAGGTGGAAATAAAGAATTCTTATCATTTAAACCATCCCTGATTATCAACACTATACATTATATCTTTTACTCATTCATTGCTTAAATTGACATTTATTAGATACAGTATGCTAGATTAACAACCAGATATTTGAGCTGTGGAATAGGAAAAGCTAAGTAGTTTTTTGTTTCCCAAGAGTAATTGTATGTCAAGTACAACAAAAGGATGATTGATTTGGTAAGAACATCTTGCATTACCATCCACATATTTTTTCCCCCAGAAGCACTAGTTGGAAATCTGCCATTTACTAACATGTTGCTATAAATTTTAAAGTTTCTAGAAATGAAAATGGTATGGTAATGGGTTCATCTTACCATTGCTTCACAAGTTTTAAAGGCATTTAAATTCCATGTCACATCCATTAAAAATGCATGATCTCATGTACTCCAAGGAGCAGTCTGTTTCAAAACTTGAAGTAGAACCAGAAAACGTGATTCAAAAAGGAAACAAAGATGACAAGGTACAGAATAACATGAAGCATTATACACCCACCTATCAAAAACCTCATTTGGAATAAATGACCTGGCAGAAAACAGAGAAACAATGACCAAAAAAAAAAAAAAAAAAATCAGAGAATCAAACCGAATTTTGTTTTCCTCAAGGAGAGTGAGAGAGAAAAATGTAAATCAAGATGAAATAAAGTTAATTTGATGTGCAAAAAACATTTTTAGTTTTGGTTTCCTCTGAACCAAAATGAGGAAAACAGAGCAGAAGAAAGGCCAAGTGAGGGGACTGTATAATGAGCTGTGGGATTAGAGAGGATACAGATCTGTGGAGTGGCCTTTGCCACCATCATGAGGAATACTGCTGGCCAGCTGGCACTTACCCTGCTCAAGGCCCTTTCATGTGCCTGGACTGCAGAACGAGAGGAAGTCTGTGGCTATATATTCTCTCTTTCACCCTCTCTTCCTATATTTCCTCTCCTACTCTTCCATCTCCTTTCAGTTTGTTTGCCTTTGTACTTGCATATTTCATAAGGGTCATAAAAGTTGATTATAAATTATGGCTATGGAGCATTAAATTACAATTCCAAAGTCTGAGAAAGGTTGTATAAGAAGCTGCCAGGTGAAATCAATGCCAACATGGTGCAAACTGATGAGCTTTGTAAATTAGAATTAAGTGGATGTGAACAAAGAATACAGAGAGCCAGCAAATAAAAATCACTGGGAGTCACTAGCTCTTTCACTGACTTTTACTTTGCAGAATTTTAACTGAAGTAATTGAGAATTTAAATCTTAGTGAACTGTTGTTTTAAGAATTTCCATGTTTGTTGCTGGACCTAGGTAATGTGCTATTTAAGATAATGAGCCCATTACAAATTTTATACATTAAAAATTGTCAATAAAATAAAAGAATGTGTTTCTATTAGAGTAAACTGTTGATAAATTGCAAAAGTGAAAAGTATGAATAACTTTACCATCTGAAACTAGCTCATGTGCTATTTCAATTGATAAGAAAAAAGTAGCATTAGACTTTAGAATTTTCTGTAGATGCTGATATGATTTAATTTCATTGGCCTTAACACAGTGTCATGTGATTTCTCTACTAATGAGCATAAGTCAACAGATTCTATTTTGTGACAAAAAAACCAAGAGTATAAAGTTGATTCAGAAAAGTTTCTTCAATAAGCTGTGTTGAGGAAACTGAATAATGATGCTCAAAAGAGTGAATTTAGACCACTATTTAAGATACAAAAACTAACTCAAAAACACTATACTCTAGTAAATTATATAAATGAAAACAAAAGTTATAAAACTATGACTTGTTATAATGAGTCTTTATTGATAAATCTTCAATAGGTAGGGAAGCAAAACATAAAAGAAAACAAGCTGCACTATATAAAACTAATAAGCTATTATAAACTGAAAGAAAATATTATTAGAATGAAGCAACTACATACATTTGTGAGACTATAAATCAGACAAATAGTTACTTCCAAAATACTGAACATAAAATAACTTAAAACTGGGGTTCCCGGAAGATGGCGGACTGAGAAGCTGCTAGTGGCTTGAGCTCTGACCACATCTTCTGGAAACAGTAGGATTTTCTGCCTTTAGTAGGCCAGTCAATAAGGGGTGCTAGCAGTGACACTAAGGAGGTGACTATAACTTAATTTGGGTTAAGAAATAGAGTAGAAAAAAGGGAAAATAAAATTTTTTCCTTTTAATTAGTAAGCACACCTCACCCCCCCCCCCCAACCAGTCCCTGGGGACCCACTCCTAGCAGGCTCCCTGCTGAGCTTCTGTCTTTACCAAATTCCTATCCCACCAGGGAGTATCATTCATTCTAAGTCTATACCCTTCTGAAACCTCTGGCCTTTTTTCTTTCTAAGTAGCTAACCCCCCCACCTCACCCCACATAGCTAATTAAATTATTAAAAATAAATAAATAAATAAAAACTCTTTCCTTTCACTGCTCTTTTATGACTGTTCTTTTTCTTATCTTTTTCATTTTTCTCTCTCTTTCTTTTTTTTTTCTTTTTCTCATTCTTGTCATCCTTTCTTCCTTAATCCTACAGCTTCCAAAGCCACAGTCCCCACCCCCCACACAACCAAATAGTGTGCTTTTTTGAATTCACTGATACACATTTGGGAATTATTTTAGGGAAGAATTCTAACTCAGTGTGGACTCTCACTGCGAGTGTCTCTGCTCAACTTCCCTTCCTCCTTTAGCCACCCCTAGAATATACAGTGGATAGTAGATTTGCATAACTGTCTATTTCAGATATCCTAGTTTAGTTCAGAGGTTTTTTTTTTTTTTTTCTCATTCTTAACAATCAGCTGCCTTTGATCACAAGGTTTGAGGTAATCTGGGACAGAGTTTTTATTTTATTTTTTTTACCCTGCTCTATTCTACTATTAATATTATATAAAGGCATATATCTTCCCCCCCTTTAGGTGGTTCAGAATTAACTCTTAGGGTATCTTTCATTGCTAGGGTAGTGGGCATCTTATCTATTGTGGGAGGAACTTGTCTCCTTATTTCTACTTTCTCTACAGGCTCTCCCCTCCCTCCTCCTCCTAGCTAATTAAAAAAATTAAATTAAATTAAAAATAAAGTAATAAAAAAATCCCTTTCCTTTCACTGCTCTTTAATTACAGCTCTTTTTATTATCTTTTCCCTTTTCTCTCAATTGTCTTTTTTTTCTTTTTATTCTTTTTCTTTTTCTTTTTTTATCTTGTCATACACTTCTTCCTTCCTTCTTTGCCTTTCTGAGTTTGTGAATTATTTTGGGGAAGAAATCTGACTCAGAGTGGACTATCTATGTGTGTATCTCTGCTCTACTTCCCTTTCCCCTCTTGTTACCCCTAGAATATACAGTGGATAGTAGATTTGCATAACTGTCTATTCTTGCTATCACTTCTTTCTTTTCTCTTTCTTCTTCACTGGGATTTGGTTACTATTCTTTCACAGACTGGAGAAATTGTTTGGATAACTGGTAGTGATTAAACTGCTTCAATACTTGCTTCAGTTGCTACTGTAATTCCTGAGGTTGGTGAGTACAATTGTCATAAAGGGATTTAGTACAGTGTTGCTTGTACTCAAAACACAACAGCTGAGGGACAACAGAGCATAAAAAAGGAAACACATAAATCAAAAAAATGGGTAGATCAAAAACAATAAAACTGCTACCCCAATGAATGAAGACAAGAGCCCAGAAGAAACTACAAATCATCCAGAAGTAACCATAGATAAGAAAAGTATGCAAGCAATAATAAACTTATTAATCACAGAAATGAAAACAACATTGGAGGAAAGGAATGGCAATATTAGGGAAACAACAGTTGAGACCTCCAAGGAAAATACTGATTATCTTGAGGCAGTTAGAGAACTGAAAGCTGAAGTAGCTGTAATGAAGAAAGAAGCTGAGGCAACGGAAAGCAGACTAACAGAAGCAGAAAAGAGAATTAGTCAGACAGAAAGAGGATGAGTTAGAGAAAACAAAGAAAGAGGTGAAAGAGCTTAAAAAGAGATTGAGAGACACTGCAAACAACAACAGAGACATATGGGATGATCTCAAAAGAAGTAACATTTGTATCATTGGCCTGCCAGAGGAAGAAAGAGAGGAAGGGGAAGCAAACATTCTAGAGGAAATAATAGAAGAAAACTTCCTAGACCTGAATAACAGAAAGGACATCAAGATTCAAGAGGCCCAGAGAGTACCAAACAGAATCAACCCAGACCTGAAGACACCAAGACACATCATAGTCACAATGAGAAGAAGTAAGGATAAAGAAAGGATCCTAAAGGCTGCAAGAGAGAAACAAAAAGTCACATACAAGGGAAAACCCATAAGATTATCTGCAGACTTCTCCACTCAAACTCTAAAAGCCAGAAGAGAATGGCAAGATATCTATCGAGCCCTGAATGAAAAAGGGTTTCAACCAAGGATAATATATCCTGCTAGACTTTGATTCAAATTATATGGAGGGATCAAAACCTTCTTAGACAAACAACAGTTAAAGGAGGCAACCATCACAAAACCGGCCCTGAAAGAGGTTCTAAAGGACCTCTTATAAACAAGAACATCACTATAATACTGGCAATATATCAGAGCAAACAAAAAAAATTTTTTTGAACAATGGCACTATAATACAGTAAATCCATAATATCAATAAATGTCAATGGCTTAAACTCACTCATCAAAAGGCACAGAGTTGGGGGATGGATCAGAAAACATAATCCAACCATATGCTGCTTGCAAGAATAAACACAGACTTAAAGTGAAAGGATGGAAAACTATCATACAGGCTAACGGACCAGGAAAAAGGGCAGGAACAGCCATTCTCATCTCAAACACAATAGATTTTAAATTAAATAAAGTAATAAAAGTTAGGCAAGGACATTACATAATGATTAGAGGATCAATCAGCCAAGAAAACTTAGCAATCATTAACATCTATGCACCCAGTGAGGGACCATCTAAATATGTCAAAAATAACTTAAAACTGCAACAATAAAAGATAAAGAACTTGGTTATAAAGATGGGTAGAGTATTACTTATTTACTTTTATGATGAAGCCATATAGATGTATTCTTGGTTGAAAACCTTTCTCACTGAGCACTCCATAGATATTTTGCCATTCTCTTCTGGCCTGTAGTGTTTGTGTGGAGAAATCTGCTAAGCTTATGAATTTTCTTCTGTAAGTGACTTTTTTTTTATCTTGCAGCCTTCAGGATTCTTTCTTTATCTATATTCCTTTTCATTCTAAATATGATGTGTCTCATTGTCTTTAAATCTGGGTTAATTCTGTTTGGGACCTTCTGGGCTTCTTGACCCTTTATGTCTTTTATTGTGTCTAGACTAAAGAAGTTCTCAGCTATTATATCTTTTAGAATGCTTTCTTCCTCTCCCTCTCTTTATTCTTCTGGTAGGCCTATAATGTGCATATGATTATTTTGAAGTCATCCCACATGGATCTGTCATTGTTTTCAGTATCTCTTAATCTCCTTTTGAGATCTCTTCCTTCTTTCTTAGTTTTCTCTAACTCATCCTCAACCTTGCTAATTCTGTTTTCTGCCTCACTTATTCTATTTTTCTCTTCCCTCTGTTGTTTTCTATAGCTCAGCTATTTTGTTATCCTGTTCTGATACTGTATTCGCTTGTTCAGCTAGTTGTGCTCTTAGCTCAGCTATTTCAGCTTTCAGCTCTCTAATTAACTGGAGAAAGTTAGTGCTTTCTTTCAGAATCTCATTTGTTGTTTCAGCATTTCTGATGACAATTCTTTCAAACTCTTTCTTCACTCCTCTAATTCCTTAACTAGCATTTGGATGTTGATCTCATTTTTCTGTGCTTCTACCTTTGGGGGGCTTTTAGCTGGATTTTGTCCTGGTTCAATTCTCCAATGCTTCTTCTTAGTTTAACCATTATTATAGTGTGTTATGAGGTCCTTCTCTAAGTGCTTTTCAGTTCACTGGTCACTCTTGCCTGGATTGAGTTGTGTCTAAGTAAGGTACTTAAAGAGTTCACAGTTGTGGAAATTAACAGTTGTTTCAATGTTATCTCAATCCATGAGTTGAAGCACAGTGCTGTTAAAGCTTCTTTTGTTCTTTTTCTTCCCTGTAGGCTATGGTATAGCCTGAGGGTTTTATACCTATAAGTAGGTTTTTTTTTTACCTTAATCACTCACTCCTGACCAAGAGATAAATCAGGGTGGGGAGAGATAGCACAGTGATTATGCAAACGGACTCCAACACCTGATGGATCCAAAGCTCTGGGCTCAATTCAGATTTTCTGGCAGTAGCCAGAGGTAAGCTGAGCAGCACTGCTTGGCCCTGTGAGTTTCTAAACAAGACCCATTTGTAGTCTGTAGGTTCTAAGGCAGTAATTCACCATGTTCTCATCAGGAGAACAATGTGTAAAGGCTCCCACTATACAGCCCCACCACTAGACCACAGGGCTGCAGGTGTTTCTCTGTTTCTCTATCTCCCCATTCCTCTCAATTTATGGCTGTCTCTATCCAATAAATAAGGCAGATAATTACAAATTTAACAAAAAAAGAAAGCTGGCTCAGGGAAGAGAGTAGATTCCAAATATGGGAAAATATATAAATATTGTTAACTATACCACATAGATTTGATCTAGGAAATTTTTGTTTACAAAGCTACTTTTAATACTTTGGGGTGAGTCCCACAGGAATAAAAAACACTGGGAAGGGGTAACCCCCTCACCCCCAGGAGTAGCTGGGGGGAGGCAGGCTATCTGAGGGGAAGGAAGCACAAAAGGGACCTGCTGCAGACTCAGGGCAAAGGGAATGCCATTGGTACTGGGACCTGTGAGCACTACAGGAGAACACACGAGTGTGGCAGGACTGACTCTAGGCATACATGCAAAGGGCAAGAGGGTTGGACACGAAGCCACAAAGCTACTTGGGTTCCTCCTTCTTCTTGTTTGCCTTTTTCTGCTTCTGCTGCATGATCTCCGAGTCCCTCTGCTTGTGGGTAGTGGCAGAAAGCCCGTCATCTCGGTGCTTCCCCTTAACCAAGTCACTCTGCTTTTTCATATTCTTCTGGCAGGCAAGCTCGAGCTGGTGACTGCCTGTCTGCCTGTCATGGCAACGGCAGCAGCTCCGGCCTGCCTCCATTGCGTCCCGTCATTCTGTCCGACGTTGCAAGCATCAGACAAGACACTAATCACCAAAATATACAAGGAACTCAGCAAACTTAGCACCAAAAAAGCAAATGACCCCATCCAAAAATGGGCAGAGGATATGAACTAAACATTCATTTCAGAGGAGATCCAAAAGGCTAACAAACATATGAAAACTGCTCCAGGTCACTGATTTTCAGAGAAATGCAAATAAAGACAACATTGAGATATCACCTCACTCCTGTGAGAATGGCATACATCAAAAAGGACAGCAGCAACAAATGTTGGAGAGGCTGTGGGGACAGAGGAACCCTTCTACATTGCTGGTGGGAATGTAAATTGGTCCAGTCTCTGTGGAGAGCAGTCTAGAGAACTCTCACAAGGCTAGACATAGACCTATATGACCCAGTAATTCCTTTCCTGGGCATATACTTCAAGGATTCCATAATGCCTAACCAAAAAGATGTGTGTACATCTATGTTCATAGCAGCACAATTCATAATAGCTAAAACCTGGAAGGAACCCAGGTGCCCAACAACAGATGAGTGGCTGAGAAAGCTGTGGTACATAAACATAATGGAATACTATACAGCTATTAAGAACAATGAACCCACCTTCTCTGACCCATCTTGGACAGAGCTAGAAGGAATTATGTTAAGTGAGCTAAGTCAGAAAGATAAAGATGAATATGGGATGTCCCCACTCATCAACAGAAGTTGAGGAAGAAGAACAGAAAGGGAAACTAAAAGAAGGATCTGATTAAATCTAGAACAGGGCACCAAAGTAAAAAACCTGTGGTGAAGGGGAGGGTGGCCATTGGGCTTCCCGGTATGGCAGGGGGGTGCGTGGTGGGGGTGGATGGTGGGGATGGGACACACTCTTTTGGTGGTGGGAACAGTGTTTATGTACAAAAAAAAGACAAAAAAATAAAACAACAACAACAAAAAAGATTTGATCTGGGGTCTATATTCTGTAATCTCTGTATCTGTAGGTCTTAGTTTGAGTTCTGTGGTCATAGCTAGGAACATTCTAAGCAGCACTTATTTCAGGATCAGTCTTCCTTGAATGGCAGAGTATGTTGACCCAACCTCTATTGGAGAGTGAGGCAGTTCTTCCCATTGTTTTACATTGAAGGCAAAGTCCTGTAGAGGTCCACAAGAGGGTTTCTGGTGGAGATGACCAGTAGTGGTGGAGAGCAGGATCTATTAGAGGTCTAAGCTGATCATAATTATGTGGGAATCCCAGGATTCCCTGAATAGGGCTGAGGATGATGGGGTGGCGTGGTAGTGAATAAAAGGGATATCATTAAAATGTGCTGATCTCTTGCCCTAAACCAGATTTTGTGGTCCATTTTTATCTGACATGGCTGGACTTAGAGTGATTGAGGAAAGTGAAATAGGAAGTAGGTGAAGAGGTTTTCTAGGTCTAAGTAGAAACCATTTGATTAAGAACTTTACGTTATCTTTTCTTCGGTCTTTCTACTTGCTTGCTGTACTTACTGGGTCACTGCAAACTATTATGCACTTTAACTTTAAGGTATATATTTCCCCCTAACTTATGGGTACACGTGCACATGTGTCCTATCTCATGTGCCCCGGTCTATATCTAGGTTCTGTAGCTTTGTTAGAATGTGCTCACTGAATTAAGGAGTCCTATGAGCTAGGAAAGGTCTCACTAGAGTAATGGAGTTGATGGGTTGATGTCCCAGGCCTGGTGTCTCTGAACACAGTCCTAAGTGAAACATGTTGAGGCAGAACTGGTTGCATTGATTTGGTTGAGCTCAGCAGATGCAGTGTCAAATAGTATGGATCAAGAGTAGCATAAAAGAAAATGATCCAAGCCCTAGAGATTCCAGGACTGCAGGAAATACGGGTTTTATTAGAATAAAGAAGGCTCATTGCTATGTTAGAATTTAAGAAGGCAATAGATCATTATTATTATAACCAAGTTATTTGGGAATTTTTTTTACTTTGGAAATCCCATAGTTAGGATTTACTGTACAAGACCTTATTTCATGAATGGCTGAAAAAGTAGTGGTATATATATATACAATGGAATACTACGCAGCTTTGAAGAATAGTGAACCCATTTTCTCTGACCCATCCTGGATAGAGCTAGAAGGAATTATGTAAAGTGAGATAAGTCAGAAAGAGAAAGACAAATATGGGATGATCCCACTCATAAGCTGAAGTTGAGCAAGAAAAACAGAAAGGACAATGCAAAGTAAAATTTGACTGAGTTTCGAGTATTGCAGAAAAGTTAAAAAAAAACAACACACACCTCTGATGGGAGGGATAGATTTTCAGTTCCACTATAGGGAGATGTAGATAGGGACACAAACCTTTGGTGGTAGGAATGGTTTAATGTTGTTCTAATCAGCTTAGAGCCTGATAACTCATTGTTTAGTCAATATGGAGGGGAAAATAGATTGAATGTCCTAAATCTTTTAGTGCATAGACCTCGATTCTGAGTATATATATATATATATATATATATATATATATATATATATTCCTTCAGTCTAATCACTTAAGATTTCAAATTAGTAACCTGATTAAATTTTAACACTGGGCTTAAATCGTTAATGCATTTCTAATAATGACTTTAAAAAAATTAAATCATTTACAGTCTTGGAGCAGGGAGTCCAGAAGCAACTGGTCTTGTCTGTATATAAGATACAGTTATTTATAAATAGCATTAAATGACATAAATCACGATAAGGATGGTTATGAAATACCAGAAACAATAAGTATTGAAGACAATGTGGGAAAAGGAAAACCCTAATATACCTTATGTACACTGGTACAGCTGCTATGGAAATCTTTCAATAAATAAGAATAGAAGTACACTATGACAAAGTTGTCTCATTTCTGGGTATTTGTCCAAAGAATATGAAAACATTAATTTTAAGAGCTATCAGTATTGCCAGTTTGATGGTGAGCTAAATGTTGTGTGAACAGATGTTGATTTATAATGCTAAAGTCCAGAAACTTATATGTTATAAACAAATATTACTTTAATGAAATAAGTAGGAAGATTTTATAAACTGTCTTGTCTCTTACATTGTGTCTCTTTTGAAATTTCTGTTTCTGTTTTTAGAAGGTAGAGAAAGAATGAAAGAGGTCATAGCACCAAAACTTCTTTTAACAGAGTGGAGGTTGAGCTTGAACTCAGGTCACACTTAAGGCAAATCAGTGCACTAAGTTATTTTGCCAGCCCATTTTTTTTTGTTTTATGTTTTATTAGTTTCTTGGTAAATTTTCTTTTTCAAATTTATTTTATTTATTTATTATTAGATAGAGACAGAGAGAAATTGAGAAGGAAGGGGGAGACAAAAAGGGAGAGAAGCAGACACCTGTAGCTCTACTTCACCACTTCTGAAGCTTTCCCCTATAAGTGGGGACCAGAGGCTTGAACCTGGATCCTTGTGCACTGTAATGTGAGTGCTTAAACAGGCGTGTCATCTCCTGGCCCCCATAAATTTTCTACTGTCTTTATTTATTTACTGGATAGACACAGCCAGAAATCAAAAGGAGGAAGGAGATAGAGAGGGAGAGAGACAGAGATATACCTGCAGCATTGCTTCACTACTTGTGAAACTTTCTGCCTGCAGGTGGGGACAGGGGCTTGAACCCAGGTCCTTGCACATAGTAGCATGTGCGGTCAACGAGGTGTGCTACCACACAGCCCCAATTTTTTGTTTTATATTTAATTACTTTTGAGTCAAACATCATAGACTTTTAAAAATTTTTTATTAACGATAGCTCTTTGAGCACTTAGACTTTTTTCAAGCACTAAAGCACTAAAGTTCAAGCACTAAAATTTAAGAAACTCCCTTTTTTTTTTTCACTGAAAGTTATTTTAAGGATATCTACATAGAAAAGCTGTAGGAATGCCTGGCCAGAAATTAAAACACAAACAGAATTTCTTGATTGTATTTGCAGTTATTGCTTAAAACATTTTGTTTAGTTTTCCAAGCATGCTTTCCACACATATTTGTTTAAAAAGCATGAATTGTGTGTGTTTGTGTGTGTGTGCATGTGTGTGTTATGACCCAGGAAGTCTGCAGTGTGTGAAAGCCTGGATTTACATACATGAGGGCCTGAGTCATATCCATAATATCACATGTGCCAACATGATACTTTAGTTTTGTCTCCATTTTCTTTATGTCTCCTCACTATCATAAATAAATGAATCTTAAACTATTTTTTTGGAATAGACTAAAAATTTTAAAAGCAATACATTTTTTAATGAAGTTGTTTCTTTAATATAAATAATCATAGAAATTGTTCAAACTAGGGAGTCAGGCGGTAGTGCAGCAGGTTAAATGCAGGTTGTGCAAAGCGCAAGGACCAGCGTAAGGATCCTGGTTCAAGCCCCCGGTTCCCCACCTGCAGGGGAGTCACTTCACAGGTGGTGAAGCAGGTTTGCAGGTGTCTGTCTTTCTCTGCCTTCCCTTCCTCTCTCCATTTCTCTCTGTCCTATCCAACAATGATATCAGTAACAACAATAATAACTACAACAATAAAACAAGGGCAACAAAAGAGAATAAATAAAAAATATTAAAAAAGAAATTGTTCAAACTAAAAAAACAACTGTTATTTAAATTACCAAATCAAAATCATTCTTATGATAATTGCGAATCCATCAATTTTAGGTGTAGATGATGATATTTATTGAGCCTTGCCTGCACACCAATAGCATTTATAGTTAAATAAAATTAAACAATTTAACTTCTCTTTTATCTCATGTCCTGTTCTCTGTGATTATGCTCATTATTAAAAGAAAAAAAACCTAAATATCTACATGTATATGAGGCTATCCAATTGTATGTACAAGAAGCACATTTCTGGTTTTCAGAGAATTAAGTGGGAAAGAAAAAGGAAGCAGCATTGTATTATTTTGTAAAATGCAGCTGGTAAAAGTGTCTGAAATGAGTCCTGAATAAAGGGTAGGAGCTGCCAAAGATGAAGGAAATGTTTTGTGGGCAAGCACATCCTTATAGGGCTGGGAGGGAGCATCCTCAGAGGATATGCGGAGGTAGTTGAGTCTAGCAAGAGAACTAAGTTTCATTGTAAGATGGAGCTATAAGGGAGGCTATTATATCCACCCTGTGAACTTTGGAAAACATAGTGTGGGCAATATGATATGTCATTATTTGTGTTTCTTTGATAACCAGTGACTTTGAGCACTTTCTCATATGTCTGTTGGCTCTCTGGATCTTTTCCTCAGTAATGATTCTGTCCATGCTCTACTCCATTTTCTATTGCAATTGTTTATTGTTGTTGAATTTTGTGAATTCTTTATATATTTTGATTAGTTATCATTTGCCTGATGTATCCCGTTCAAAGATCTTCTATTCAGTAGGGTGCCTTTGTTTTTGGTGATGACTTCTTTTGCTGTGCAGAAGATTTTCAGCTTGATAAATGGATTTTCAGTTCCATTAGTTTATTTTTGTCTTGCCGTTGGACTTGATTCTTTGAGAACATTTCTTAAATGCACATTTTAAAGTGTTCTGCTAATGTTTTTTTATTTTTCTATGTCTGGTAGCTTCTGGTCTAATATCTAAGTCTTTGATCCATTTGGAGTTGAATTTTGTATATTTGTGATAGTTCATGGCCCTATTTCATACTTTTGAACTTTCCAACCCAATTTCCCCAGGACCATTTGTTGAAAAGACTTTCTCCTTTTAATGTTCTGAGCTCCCAGGACTGGGCCATGATGCGCCAGCTAAGTGCACATAGTACTAAGCACAAGGACCAGGTACTAAGTACAAGGATCAAGGTTTGAGCCGTGGTTCCTCACCTGCAGGTTGCGGGGGGCGGGGGGGGGGGGTAGCTTCACAAGTAGTGAAGGAGGTTTGCAGTTGTCTTTCTCCCTCTTTAACTCCCCTCCCCTCTCAATTTCTCTATGTCCTAGCCAAAAATAAAAAAAAGGGGGGGGGGGTTGCCATTGGATTTGTAGTGCCAGCACTGAGTCCCAGTGATAAACTTGCAAGCAAAAAGAAAAAGAAAAAAATGTTCTGGGCTCCCTTGCCAACAATTAGTTGTTCATAGGTGTGGGGGGTTATTTTTTGGCTTTCAATTCTATTCCACTGATATGTGTGCTTGTTTTTGTTGTAGTTGCAGGCACCCCTGATAATAATAGCCTTAAAATATAATTTGAGGTCAGAGACTGTGATACCTCTATTCTTGTACCTTTTTCTCGGGATTGCTTTGGCAATTCTGGATATTTCTTGTTGTGGATAAACTTGTCAGCTTTTGTTCTTTTTTCCCTTAAAATTATTCAGAGGAATCTTGATAAGAATTGGACTTAATCTGTATATGGCTTAACTTAACACTGTTAAATTTTCCAATCCACAAGCATGGAATATCATTACATTTCTTTTTGTATCTTTTTCTATTTCCCTTAGTAGTGATTCAGTTTTCAGTGTTCAATTCTTTCACCTCTTTTGTTAAGCTTATTCCTAATTATGTAATTTTTTTGCTTCCACTGTAATCTTCTTCTGGTTTGCTGTTTGCATAGAGAAATTTCATTTATTTTCATATGTTAATTTTATAATTTGCCATCTTACTACATTGCCTGCCTACCTGTTTCAGAAGCTTTCTATTGTATTCTTTTGGATTTTCTATATATACAATATCATTTGAAGACAGTGGTGACTTAACTATTTCTTTTTCAATATGTATTTATTTTACCCCTTTCTCATGTCTAATTGCTTTATCTAGAATTACCAAGTAATGGTGATTGTGGATAACCCTGTCTTGTACTCAGTATAAGAATAAATAAAAGCTCCCAGCATCTCACCAATGAGTATGATGTTGACTATGAGTGTGCTGTACATAATTTGACTTGATTGGGGAAATTTTCCGTCAATACCATTTAAAAAAAATATTTATTGTTGCCCATATTTTTCATTGTTGTTGTAGTTATTGTTGTTATTGATGTTCTTGTTGTTAGACAGGACAGAGAGAAATGGAGAGAGGAGGGGAAGACAGAGAGGGGCAGAGAAAGACAGACACCTGCAGCCCTGCTTCACCGCCTGTGAAGCAACCCCCCTTCAGGTGGGGAGCCAAGGGCTCAAACCGGGATACTTACGCCGGTCCTTGGGCATTGGGACATGTGTGCTTAACCCGCTGTGCTATCGCCTGACTCCCCACCAATTTTTAAAAAAGATTTGATCATGAAGAGTTGATAGATCTTGTTAGAAGCATTCTTTGCTTCTACTGAAACAATCATTTGGTTGTAGTTTTCCTCTTGTTAATGTGATGAATTATTGATTTAAAAATTATTAATAATTTAATATTAATGAAAAAAATTATAAGATAACAGGGGTATAATTCTATGCCTTTCCCACCACCAGAGTTCTGTGTTCCCATGACCTCCATTGGAAACTGCATTAGTTCTATTAAGATTACATATATAAATGCTTATTGATTATTATATGTTGAACCATCCTTGTAACTCTGGCATAAAACCCATTTGGTGAGGGTGATATGGATTTCTTCTGTCTTCCATCATGACTGTTATATTTCAATAACCTTTAGTGGGTAACTTCCCTAGATTGTGCTTGAGTCAAGGCCAGCTCTTTTAAGTGTGGGGTCATTTCTATTACAAATGGGTGTGATCTGTTATTTTTAGTTTTCCAGCTTCTCATACATGGGGTTGGTTTTCCTGGATCTCTCTTGGTAGCTGCTGGATAAAGTTTGGATATGTCTTACTGGTATGGAGAAGTGAATGTAGTGGTTGGGATTGGCAGCTAGCAACTTGCCTAATTAGAAGTGTTTAGAACAAATGTTGAGAATACTGGGCTTTGGGGTCAGATAATGTAAGATGTAAGTGTTGAGTTGGATTGCTACACTGATAAGGCCCTGGGAGATAGATAGAGAAAACCAGAGTATGGCTCTTCTCTGGTATATCTACCTTTTAAATGTTTCTTTCCTGTGCAGTGTTTTCCTCAGAGTGGGTCTTATTGGCTCCTGCAGAAAACAAGAGAAAGTGGGGCAGTGTAACTTATGCCTCTCACTTCCACAGGGCTCTGCAGCTACATGTTTTACATAATCATTCTGTGTAAGATAACATTTACAAAATTTAATACTTAAAAGTCTGGCCCCAATGTGGTGTACCCACATTTATATTTTTTAATATTTAATATTAAAAAGTACTTATTGTCATTACTTCTATACGTTTGGAAATGCTTTTAATTTCATCTTACTGAGAAAGCTGTTAACTAATTTTTGACTGTCTAGGGAACTTTTTGTTTCTATTTTTCTCTCCATTTTGAATAATCTATCAAATTATTTGACTGAAATTTTGCTCAGTGCTAGACATTGAAGTTTTTGTTGGAGGTATGAATAACTCTCTAATTAATAATTTCTTATCCGAACTTCTGTGAAATACATTTGATGTTTACATTTGCTACAGTTGTTTTATGATTGCTTCATGTGACATTATAAAATTTTTGAAATCATTTCTTGAGTTTCTCAGATTGTGCCATATATATATATATATATATATATATATATATATAGAGAGAGAGAGAGAGAGAGAGAGGAGGGGAGGGAGAGGGAGAGAGAGAGAGGAGAAAGGGAGGGAGAGAGAAAGGGAGAGAGCTAGAAACTCAAATAAATAGTTTCTACTAAAAGGACTGAAATCAAATATACAACAGAATATAAGAAACATTGTGTAGTGTTTTAGATTTAATTTAAGAGGATCCAAGAGCCCAAGAATAAAAAAACCACAATTGTTTGAATTTCAATTCCTTTGTACTGCAGTAATTTCATTCAGGATTTGTGAATTTAAAAGACTGGAGAGATTTTTATTCAGGATCCTAGGTTACTGAAGGAAACCCGAAAATACTTTATTTCAAATAGTATAAACCTCATATGATAGGCAAAGTCTTAAGGGTACAGGTTTGTGCCAATAAAAAAAACTTCCTTATTCCAGTGAGGGACAGTTAGCTACTTTTGTGAATGCCTACTTAGAACTTGATCCTCAGTAAATAAACTAACAGCTGATTCTTACAGTTCCTTTTAGAAGGATTGTTTCTGAGTTCCAGTTCATGGGAACACAGGCAGGTATGGGATGCAAATGACATTCCAACAAGAACGGGCCAATCAAGTCTTGAACACTTGTGAATTCTTTGACTTTGCTTGTAAATATGGAAACACCCAAGGGCACCTTCAAATTAAAAATAAACACACTATTTTAAAGAGCCTCCAATGAGTAATTTGGTAGAAACTTAAGGGATGTCTTTTTATAGTAACAGAGTCTATAAAGGAAACAAAATTCAGGTAAGGTTTTTGCAGTCACAGCTATGTATTTAACTCTGAATTCAAATACTCTTGAGTACTTTCTTATACTCCTCCCCCATTCTTTGTGGGTAAAA
Organism: Erinaceus europaeus; assembly: GCF_950295315.1. Taxonomy (NCBI): domain Eukaryota; kingdom Metazoa; phylum Chordata; class Mammalia; order Eulipotyphla; family Erinaceidae; genus Erinaceus; species Erinaceus europaeus. The sequence goes on along the minus strand of NC_080165.1, from coordinate 115,432,733 downwards.
CACATGTAATAGTCTTGTATCTTATAATAGCCTCTAAAAGCTTCACATTACATTAATAAAAACAAAGTTAACATTTATTTATTTTTATTGCCACCAGGCTTATTGCTGGGGCTTTTTGCCTCAGTCTGGGTGGTCATTTTTTCTTTTATTTATTTTATTTGACTGCACAGAGAGGAAAAACAAGAGGGGAGAAAGAGAGAGAGAGAGAGTGCGAGAGAGGTGAGAGACAGAAAGACTTTTGCAGTACTGCTTCACTGCTTGTGAAGCTTCTGTTCTGCTCTTGGGGACTGGGATTTTGAACCTGGGCCCTTGTGCAACATTTGTGCTCAACTGAGTACACACATTGGGACTAGATACGAACAAAGCTGACATTTATTGTGCAATTACTTTATATCAATTTACATAATTTTATAAATATTTCAGTTGATACTTAAATGTTATATTGTGATGTTACTATTATTATCTCCCATTTGCATGTGTGAAAAACTAAGATACTGAGAAGTTAATTAACTCACTAAGTTGCAAAGTAGTCGTCAACAACTGTGAAATTCCTGTGGTCCTTTTATTTATGCCCCTTCCTTCTTAGAAGCATATTTGTTCAATGTTGAAGAATTTTATTTTATTAAGATTAGAAGAGAAAATGGCTGTGTTGGTTAATATATCATCACCTCACTGGTGTTTAAATTTTATCCTTCCCTAGTGGGTCATGGTTTGATTATCAATTTCCTCTAAGCTTTTCTATCTGGAAACTCCATTATTATCATTAATCCCAGCTTTGAAAGAATGGGTGCCAGCTAGTCCAAAAGTGGACACATCTGCTAAAGATTAACTATAAATTCAAAACCAGTAGACTCCAAAATCCATCATTAGCTGGCCCATTATACCTGGATACTTTTTGCTTTCTTTAATCCACATGTTAACCCAGTTTGCTTTCAAACAGACCAGCAGGATATGGCATAAATTATCCCATGTATCTGCAGTGTCTGTTTGTGAGATTGTTTTCATAGAGAATAGTAGGCAATAGATTGGCAAAGATATAGAATTTGGAAACTATACTGACCAAGCAACTTATATATTAGTATTTAGAGTAGGTTCACTGATGGAAATGATATAGCCAATGCATTCCTGTTTATAGTTAAGACTAGGGTACTGGGCTTTACATTTGCCTAAAACAATATTTTAATTTTGGATAAGGAAAGAGAAATGAAGTAGTATTTGGCTAGCAATGTGCAGAGGAGCTGAGAGGATAATTTAAGAGGCAGCAGAGAAAATTATAGAAAAGGTTACATTTTGTTAATATAGACAAAGATATAGTCACCAAGAAGGTTACAACTGTAAAGGGCCAACTGCCATCTGGATGCTAGGAAGGATTTGTATTTATTCCTATCACTTTGGAGGCTATATTTTTGGGGGGCTGCTTAAGTAAGCCCCCTTTTTATGCCCTCTCCTATGCATAAAGATAGGGTTCTTTTTTCTCTTCTTTTTACTGGTGGTGGTCCACAGCCTAGGGAACTTGCTCTAGCAAAACTCTTAATCAAGGTGGACAATAAGTCTCATTGTTTTCATCAAATGCCTCTTACTGGTAGTAAGGGGGTTGTACTTTCTTCTTGGTCTTGAGGAAACTTGGTTACCTAACTGTCACTGTGCTTTTGTTCACTTAACTTGTTTAGCTTGCTTTCACCACCAGCACAACCCAGATGACCAACAACAGATGAGTGGCTGAGAAAGCTGTGGTATATATACACAATGGAATACTATGCAGCTATTAAGAACAATGAACCCACCTTCTCTGACCCATCGTGGATGGAGCTAGAAGGAATTATGTTAAGTGAGCTAAGTCAGAAAGATAAAGATGAGTATGGGATGGTCCCACTCATGAACAGAAATTGAGAAAGAAAAACAGAAAGGGAAACTAAAAGCAGGATTTGACTAAATTTGGAGTAGGGCACCAAAGTAAAAACCCTGGGGTGAGCGTGAGGGTGGATTCCTGGCTTCCTGGGGTGGTGGTGGTGGTGGTGGTGTGTGTGTGTGTGTGTGTGTGTGTGTGTGTGTGTGTGTGTGTGTGTGTGTGATGGGTGTGGATGGGATGGGACACAGTCTTTTGGTGGTGGGAATGGTGTTTATGTACACTCCTATTAATTTGTAGTCATATAAATCACTAATTAATATGAGAGGGGAAAAACTGATGGTATGTCTCAAACTTTTTAAAGCACAGATAGAGTCTTTTTAATATACAGGATGAGTCTTTGATATGTTGACTCTCTTTAAAGCTTAGACTAGGGAGAACAGAAGCAACTCATGGCACAGCTATATGCAAATAATGTCAAAGGACATAAATTATGGTGATGTTGTGTATGATACAGCACATCCTACCAAAGGGATTTTTCAAAGTTTACCCAATTACCAAATAATGTGATTATAGCAATAATTATCTATTGCCTTCTTAAACCCTAAGAGAGCAGGAACCTCCCATTTCCTTTATAGAGCCTATATTTCCCCCAATCCTGGAACCTCTAGGGTGGGGCTCACTTTCCTGCATACTTCTCTCAATTCATAGCAAACTATATTGTATCTGCTGATCTTAACCTAATTAACCCAATGAGTACCACCTCAGCATGCTTCACTTCAGACTGTGTCCGGAGACTTCAGGTTTGGAACGACAACCCTTCAGCTTCATTACTTGGGTGAGACCTTTCCTTTCATAGTATACTCTAATTCCATTCCAGATGGTTCACTTATAAAAGTCCTAAAACCTAGATATAGGCCAAGTCCCATGAGATAGAGCATATGTTTGCAGGGCTAGCGTGGGGGTGCCTCTTCTCAGGCATGTACTCTCTGGGTTGGAGAAATCACGACCATAGCCAGCCTGGGCTGCTACTCACTAAGTGACACCAGAGGGATGACCCAGGAACAGAGTTTGTGGTGGTGAGGCAATTCAATCCTTTATTGATCAGAGAGCCAAGGATTTTAAGAGTCAGACCTGGAAGTGGCAAGTCGGAAATGGAAATGGTTAGGAAAGGGGCAGAGAAAGGCAAAAGGGGCTGGGAAAGGTAGGAACTTCCTTAGCAACTGTTGTGAGGGTTTTAACTGGTAGGATAAATAATACCCTGCAGGCAGGGAGGGTCTTGAGGATAGAAAGAAGATAGATCAAAGGAAAGATAGATCACATCAAATTGATGGGGTTTACAGTCAACAATATTTATACCCCTTTCCCATATTAGGGAGCTACTCTTTTCTCTGATCCAGCTTTCTGGTCCTTTTTAGAGCCATGACATCATCTCCCCAGAAAATAATTTAGATCCACCTGCATATCAGATTTAAGGCTCAGGGGAAAAAAAAGAAAACTAGTATAGCCACAGGCCCTTTGGAATATAACTAAAATATGCCTACTAGCTATATACAAAATGGAGGGCCCCCAACTCTTCATCTCTGCTATCCAGCTTTTAGGTCTATGATTGTTCAACAATTTATTTGGCTTTGTATGTTAACTCTCTTTTCAGCCACCAGATTCCAGATACTAGCATGATGTTGACCAGACTTCCCTGGACAGAAGACCCCACCAATATGTCCTGGAGCTCTGATTCCCCAGAAACCTACCTTACTAGGGAAAGAGAGAGGCAGGGTGGGAGTATGGATCGACCAGTCAATGCCCATGTTCAGCGGGGAAGCAATTACAGAAGAGACCTTCCACCTTCTGCATCCCACAATGATCTTGGGTCCATACTCCCAGAGGGTTAAAGAATAGGAAAGCTATCAGGGGAGGGAATGGGATATGGAATACAGAGATCTGGTGGTGGGAATTGTGTGGCACTGTACTCCTCTTATCCTATGGTTTTGTCAATGGTTCCTTTTTATAAATTAAAAAAAAAACTTATTTGCAAGTTCTCACTGTTTTTTATTTCACTTGTATCCATTAACGTGAAACGGTGTGTGTGTGTGTGTGTGTGTGTGTGTGTGTGTGTGTGTGTGTGTGTTTGGTGAAGCCATACCCATTTTAAACTTTCTTCCAAATTCTTATTGATGTTGTTTATTGTTTGAACACAAGATGAAAATGTAGGGGCTTTTCTACTATGTATTAAGTAAAAAAAATGTTTTTCCTGGCCTGTATGAATAAAAATATGCCATGCTGATGGAAAAAATAGAGTGTTGCTCTACCTACAAATTTAGTGAAGTGCTTAGAAGATAATGTGACCATGACACTAAATTATAAGTTTCTTAACATCTGCTAAACTAGACTTACCTTGGGAGGATAATGAAGCATACATTTCTTATCTTTCCCTTTTGTCTTTTCTTCTTATCCAAAGACTTTGAATTGAATTGTTTCAGTTGTGCAGTTATAACACAGTCTATTGAACATAAAATACATGTTCCCTGTACAAGGCATTTTGGAAGACAGTTTGGCAGTTTCTTTTATTATTACTATTATTGTTATTATTATTGACTTAGTAATGATCAACAAGACAATAGGATAAGAAGGGTACAATTCCATGTAATTCCCACTACCAGAGTTCTATATGCCATCTCCTCCATTGGAAGCTTTCTTATTCTTTATCCCTCTGGGAGCATGGACCCAAGATCATTCTGGGGTGCAGAAGGTGGAAGGTCTGGCTTGTGTAATTGCTTCTCTGCTGGACATGGGTACTGGCAAGTCAATCCATGCTCCCAACTATAACTTTCTCAACCATTCATCTGTTGTTAGGTACCTGGGTTGCTTCTAACTTTTGGCTATTATGAATTGTGCTGTTATGAACATAGGTGTATACTTATCTTTTTGGATGGGTGTGACTGAGTCCTTAGAATATATATCCCTAGAGATTTTACTGGGTCATGTGGAAGGTCCATTACTAGCATTGTGAGGGTTCTTCAGATTGCTCTCCACAGGGATTAGACCAATTTACATTCCCATCAGCTAAGCAGGATGATTCCTTTGTCCCCACAACCTCTCCAGCATCTGTTGTTTCTGTTGTTTTGATGTATGACATTCTCACAGGGGTGGGGTGGTATCTCATTGTTGTCTTTATTTGCATTTCTATGACAGTCAGTGACCTGGAGCAATTTTTCATATGTTTCTTGGCCTTTTGTATCTCTTCTATCGTGAATATTCTGTTCATATTCTCTACCCACTTTTGGGTTGGGTCATTTGCTTTTTTGTTGCTATATTTGGTGCGCTCTTTATATATTTTGGTTATCTTGTCTCATGTATGGCATGTAAAGATCTTTTCCCATTCTGTGAGTGCTCTCTTTATTAGGGTAGTGGTTTCATTTGCTATGCAGAAGCTTTTAAATTTGGTGTAGTTCCATTGGCTTATTTTTGTTTTAATCTTCTTTGAAACTGGATTTGCATCATTGAAGATGGTGGCAAAAAAAATTAAATTAAAAAAACCAGATGATACTGCTCATAAACAGAAGTTGAAAAATGAGAACAAGGGAAAATACAAAGCACAATTTAGACTAGGTTTGGTGTATTGCACCAAAGTAGAGGACTTGGAGATGGGGGTAGAGTGTTTATGTGCTGGCTGAAGAAGATCTAGTGTGGGGCTAGCTTGTTATGTGGAAAACTGAGAAATGTTACACTTGTACGAACTACTGTATTTTACTGTTGACTATAAGCCAAAACCCCCCCAATAAAGAAGAAAAATAAAAAAACAAATACATAAACACATCATTTTTTATAGCAATAACTATGTAAATAAGACAAAAGCAACACAGCCTTTGATCAATCAGCCTTGTAGTTTCACATTGTGGATTTCAATCAAAATAACATATTTATTAAAAATATACATTATTAAGAACATACTTTGTATAATTATTCACTTTTTTCATATGCCACCTAGGAAAGAAGTAGCTCAACTGGTAGGGTACAAGTCTTGCACGATGAGGCTCCTTGTTCAAGACCTGGTATCACATGTACATTCTCTTTCATATCCTCACTATCTCATATGGAGTAAGGAGCTGTACCAGTTTGCATTTCCATCAGCAGTGAAGAAGAGTTCCTTTTTCTCCACAGCCTTGTCAACACCTGTCCTGTTTTGTTGATGGAGAACATTCTTACAGATGTAAGGTGGACTCTCAGTGTAGTTTTAATTTGCATTTCTCTAATGATAAGTGAGGTGGTACATTTCTTTATACATCTATGGACCATTTGTGCCTTTTCTTTAGAAAATTATCTATTTAAGACTGGGAGTATGAATCAATCTGCCAATGTCCATGTCCAGTGGAGATGCAATTACAGAAGCCAGAACTCCCACCTTCTACACCCGAAAAAGAATTTTGATCCATACTCTCAGTGGGGGGAGAAGTGGTAGGGGGAAATAACCAGAGGGCTCTGAACTCCAACTCCATCATGACCCAGAGAGAGAAGAGGAAAAGGGGTGGGACATTTGGATATAGTAATAGGTTGATGTGTGACATGAAAAGGAAGAGAAGATGGGACCTTAAAAAATGGGCAAATATATACAAATATAGATAGCTGTAGAAATAATAGTTAACCTATATCTGCAACCTTAGAACTGCTCTAGCTTATAGTGGAGGGATTGGGGATTTAGAACTCCAATGGTGGGAATGGTGTATAACTGTACCCCTATTGTCCTGTAGTTTTATAAATATAAAATCATTTAAAAAAGAAAAAAAATCCCTACTTAGTTCTTTGGACCAATTTTTTTAATTGGGTGATACTTTTTCTTTTCTAGAATGGTACCAATTCTTTATAATATTTGCTATCAGTCTATTGTCAGATGTGTGACGTTCATATATCTTCTCCTATTTGCAGACTGCAGTGTTTCTTTTGTGTAGTTTGCATTTGATGTGTACAGACCTTCTAGTTTAATGTAGTCCCATTTATTTACTCTTGTTTTCATTTCCCATGTTCATGGGGTTGAGACTCTAAATATATCTTTGATATAAAGATCCTGCAAAGTTTCACCAATATTTTCTTCTATAAATTTTAGAGTTTCTGGGTAATATCCAGGTCTTTGATCCACTTTTTATTTTATTTTGGTGTATGATGTTAGGTGGTCCTCTAGTTTCATTTTCTACATGTGGCTGTCCAATTTTCACCATTTCTTGAAGAGATCTTCCATATCATTTATAATTAATCATTTTGGTCCCTTTGTCATATACTGAGTGGTTGTATATGTCTGTGCTCATTTCTGTATTCTCAGTGCTGTCTCATTGACCCAACTGCCCATTTTTACCCAGTACCAGGCTGTTTTAATGACTATTGCCTTGTAGTATAAACTGAAGTTGGGGAGGTTGATGTCTCCATTTTTTCCCCCTTCCTCAGAAGTACTTTGGCTATTCATAGTTTTACTGTGGTCCCACACAAGTTTTTGAATAAAAAGTTCAATTTCCTTGAAAAATTCCATTTGGATCTTGATAGGGATTGCATTGAAATTGTTGATTGCTTTTGGTAGAATGGGCATTATAATAATGTTTATTCTTACAATCCAGAAACAAGGAGTATTCTTCGATTTCTGTATGTCTTCCTCTATTTCTTTTATCAATGTCTTATAATTTTTCTTATAAAGGTCATTCACCTCCTTTGTGAGTTTCACTCTGAGGTTTTTTTTTTTAATTTTGGGAGTTCATGTAAATGAGATTAAAATTTCAATTCCTTTCTCTCTCTCTTTATTTTTAAGAATCTTTTATCTTTATTTATTGGATAGAGATAGCCAGAAATTTAGAAAGGAGGAGAAGAGAGAGAAAGAGAGAGACACCTGCTACACTGTTTCACCACTTGCAAAGCTTTCCCCTGGTAGGTGGGGACTGGAGGCTTGAACCTGGGTCCTTGAACATTGTAAGTTGTGTGTTCAGTTAGGTGCACCACCAGGTGGCCCCCAAATTCCCTTTTCTCTAAATCATCATTTGTATATATAATTGCCATAGATTAATGGATGCTGTATTCTGCTACTTTATAAAATTTATTGTTTCCTGTGTTTTTTTTTTTCATTTTGTAGCATCCTTGGGATTCTCTACATATACTATTATGTCATCACTGACTAACGATAGATTGATTTCTTCCTTTCCAATCTATATACCTTTGATATCTTTCTTGTCTGATTGCAACGATGAGAAACTTCAGGACTATGTTGTTTAGTAATTCAATTCTAAATGAAAAGATGCTATTTTAAAAGCCCTCTACTACTCACATTTTAATATACTTCTCACATTTTAATAAAAACAAATCAAACCTTCAAAGCTCTTAAAATCCTTTTGTTGCCTTTGTTTTTTTGTTAATTGGTGTATTGTTGTAGTTATTATTATTGTTGTAGTCGTTATTAGATAGGACAGAGAGAAATGGAGAGGAGGGGAAGACAGAGAAGGGGAGAGAAAGATAGACACCTGCAGACCTGCTTCACAGCCTGTGAAGGGATTCCCCCTGCAGTTGGGGAGCCGGGGGGCTCTAACTGGGATCAGTATGCCGGTCCTTGCGCACTTAACCAGCTGCGCTACTACCCTACTCCCAAAGCTCTTAAAATCCAAAAGATTCAGGAGACATGAAGTTGGATACTAGACTCCATAATTCTATTAAGTTCTCAAGTGGTGTTGATAATGCAGATCTGCTACTTAGAGTAGCAGGACACTGTGCTGTAAACTGGCTCTCCAAAGGAGGAAAACAAAACATGGACTTGTAACTCTTGCTAATTACTTCAATACTCCTACAATAGTTAAATTCAAACTACCAGCATGATGTCCCTGAAAATTGAAAAGTGAGCATAATTAATTATGTACAGCAGGAACAAAGCAGCTTCACTACACAATAGATCTATGTGGCTATAACCACACACTGTTTCAAGATTCGAAAATAGTCAATGATGTTGTTTCCTTTCACAAAGGATTTTTGCAAGGTTAGGGAGAAAATGGATTTTTAGTGAAAATTAGTAGTGATTAGTCACAAAGTGTTGAAAATAAGGGCAAAGTAACATAGCTCCAAGGTTGTCCAGACTTAATTAGATATTGCAGGAGTCAAAAGTCAAATAGAAGTGATGATGGGGGAGATTTGAAGTAGTACATTTTAAAGTTTTGCTGAAGATGACTTTAAATAAGTGAGAAAGGATAATATTTGCAGTAAAGGATGAGAACTAGCAAAACATCTGATGAAAACAAGATGAGAAAAAAATTCAGAGATTACCAAAAATCTGGAGTAGAACCTTTCTTTCTTTCTTTTTCTTTCTTTCTTTCTTTCTTTCTTTCTCTCTTTCTTTCTTTCTCTCTCTCTCTCTCTATTTCTTTCTTCTCTTCTTTCCCTCTTCCTTTTCTCTCTTTCCTTCCTTCCTTCTTATTTTATTTTTACTTTTGTTACCAGGGTTATCTTTAGGGCTCAGTTCCTGCAAAAACTACTTACTGTACTGTACCTGTCCTGGAAATTTTTTCCTATCCCTCCCACTTGTTTATTCTTTTAATGACTGAGATGAGGAGAGAGAAAGAGAAATACTTGCACTACTTCACAGTTCATGAAGGCTCCTCTCTGCAGGTGGCAACTTGGAGCTTGAGCCTGGGTCATCGAGTATGGCAATTTGCGTATTCTACCAGTTGCATCACCAGCATAGCTTTTTTTTGGATTTATTTATTTACTTGAAAGAATAAGAGAGAGAAAACCAGAGGCACATATAATGCCAGAGACTGAATTCAAGATCTCCTGCTTGAAAGAGTCCAAGGCTTTACGCTCTAACTCCTGGAATCCTAGAATATTTGTCTCAGGAGCAAATCAAAGACATCTTACTTTTGTAAATGCTTTCTTCTCTGGAATTATCTTGAATAAAATACTCAGATTAATTTAGTGTCCAAATAAGCATAGTTGGAAGATTACCAGATGTGTAGCTGTAGAGTAGTAGCAGCTGTGTTTTGATCTCACCAATCAATTCGGAAAAGCAACAAAAATCACCTGAAAACCCAAAAAAATATAACCAGGATCTCTTAAAAAACTCACCAAGGCACAGGTGAGTACAGACACTTGTGGCTCATAGAAAGGAATTGGGTGAGGGAGCAATTCCTGGGACTAAAATTCTATCTATACTCAGGGAAGGCTGGTGCCCTGAGTGTTTGGCAACTGAGGCATACTTCTTGTGTAACCCAGTTAAAGAAATAACTGTTGAAAGAAAGAAAGAAATCAATAATAAAGAAAGAGAGAAAGAAAGAAAAGAAAAGAAAGGAAAAAAAGAAAGGAAGGAAGGAAGAAAGGAAGAAAGAGAAAGAAAAGGAGGGGGGGAGAGAAAGGGAGAAAGAAAAAAAGTCATATAAGCCACAGGTGAGTATAGATACATGTGGTTTATGGATGGAAGGGTGAGTGAGTGATTCCCAGTACTAAAAACTGGTGCTCTGAGAAGACATGCACCAAATTAGATCTGTGGCTGAGACACACTACTTCCAGATCCAAGCTTTAGCAACAAAAAAATGGTTATTGGGAGCTGTGGATTGATCTTGCAGACCAATGTAACAGACCTCAGTGACCCTGGTGGCAGTGAACAAAAAAGGAAAGTAGTGAAAGAGTGAGGGAGATAGCATAATGGCTATACAAAAAGACTTTTCAGGTCTGAGGCTCCAAAATGTTAGCTTCAGCCACCTGCATGGCCAAGCAGAGCTTTGGTAGAAAAGAAAGGAAGAAAGAAGGAAAGAAAGAAAGAAGGAAAGAAAGAAAGAGAAAGACAATGAACACTAATTCAAAGGGAAGGGACATATGCATCTATATGTTCATAACTGCATTATCTACAGTAGCATAATATGAAAACAATCAAAATTTCCATGACAGATGACTGGATAAAGAACTTATGGGGCATCCATTCAATGGAATACTGCTCTGCAATTTAAAAAGGTGAAGCTGGAGGTGATTATGCTTAGTGAAGTAAGGGAGTGAAAGACAACTTCTGGATGATCTTGCTTATATGTGGAATATAGATAATGAAAAATATGAACTTGAAAGTAAAAAAGAAGTAGCCAAAATTCATCTGAAACTCTCCCTCTTAGGGGTCAGGTGGCAGCGCACCTGGTTAAGCATACATGTTACAATGTGCAAGGACCCTGGTTGTAGCCTCCAGTCCCCACCTGCAAAAGGAAAGCTTTGTAAGTGGTGCAGCAGGGCTGCAGGTGTCTCTCTGTCTCTCTTCCTCACTATCTAACCCTTCCCAATAAATAAACATAATTTAAAAGAATTAACAAAAAGAAAACACACAGGCAGATAAAATGAAAGAGAAAAACATGAAAAAATACCTATGGCAAGCAGTGGATTTTTTTGTTGTGCAGGCACCAAGCCCCAATTATAAACCTGGTGATGATTAAAAACATTATATCAGCTAAAGTACAATTATTGTCTGTATGGCAACCTTTATTAGAATCACCAAACAAGTAAATGCAGTAAAAGTTGAGGTTAATTTAGGTGTATTTCCTCCTCAGCTTGAGGCAAGACCCCATAAACCCAATACCAGTTTGGATACAACACATGACGCTCAGTGCTTTAATAGCTGGGAGAAAGTCCAAGCTTGTCAGATAAAGAAGAGACTACAAAAGCTGGAAAAGGTTAAGAGACTGGCTCACTTAATGATGGCTTTTTTGGTTAATACTAGACTACCATCACCTGGGGCCCTAGTTAAGGAATTTGGGGGTTCCCACATAGATATGATGGGCCTAGATCTTCAGCATTACTGGTCACTACCATCAGAAATTTCACCATAAGCCTTTTCATGGGCCACTCCAGGAACTTGTCCTCCTTATAAAGTAGCAATGAAAGGAGACTGAATCATCCTACTCTGCCACTTGAAGACTGGCCCTGAAATGAGTGCAGCCTAGAATCTTCCTATATGTGACCATGGACTATGAGCTCAAACTGACAGGGATACGGGGGTTATACAGGCTCCTGTGTTAAATATGAGTATACATGGGCCCTGGATCAGATTGATGTGGTTAACAGTTGATTGTATTTATATCTTCTCTTCAAGTTTGGGAGCTACTCTCTGTCTTAGTCCAGCTTTCTAAGTTCTCTTTTCAACTCTATCTTCCTAGACACAGTTCTTAGTCTACCTCTATGTTAACTATCAAGCTCAAGCAAAAATTATTAAAGTCATGGGCCCCTAGGATTATACCTAAAAAAGACTTACTAGCTTTGGACCACCCTAAACTCCCTATTCTGCTCTATTCCTACATTCTGATTACTGTTTATTAAAGATTTTGTCCTGCTTCATATTTTAACTTACTTTCAGACACAAAGTTGCAGATGATACTATGATTCCATCCTGAACTCCTTGGACAGATGACCTTGCTAATGTGTCCTGGAACTTCACTTTCCAGAGTAATACCCAACTAGAGACAGAAACAGGCTGGGGGATAGATCAATCAGCCAAAGCTCATATCCAGTGGAGAAGCAATTAGAGAAGCCAGAACTCCCGTCTTATGATGCACCCCACAAAGAATTTTGATCCATACTCCCAGAGGGGGAGAAATGTTAGCAGAAGAATGACCAAAGGGCTCTGAACTCCAATTTCATCAGAATCCAGAGAGAGAAGAGGAAAAAAGAAGGACAATCAGAAGTAGTAATAGATGTAAGTGTGACTTAGAAAAAAGGACCATAGAAAAAATGGTAAAAAATATAGATAGATAGATAGATGATATATATTATATATATGATAGATGGATGATGGATGGATGGATAGATAGATAGTGAATGGATAGATGATGGACAGATAGATAGATAGATAGGCAGATTATTATGAACTATTACTTAACTCATATCAGTGACCTTGGGAGAACCACAGAAATTTCCAATGGAGGGAATAGGGACACAGAACTCTGATGTGGGAATGTTGCGAAATTGTACTTCTATTATCTAATATATTTTTTCTTATACCAGAGCACTGCTCCGCTCTGGCTTATAGTGGTGCTGGAGATTGAATCTGGGACTTTTGGAGCCTCAGATATGAAAGGTTTTTGCATAATTATTATGCTGTCTCCCAAGCCCTTATTTTGTAATTATGTAAACCAATACTAAATCACTAATAAAATGAAATAAAATATATTTTAAAAACATTATTAAACAACTAGCATAAAAATTAAAAAATATGATGAAACTCAGACTTTATGATGATATGATATTACTCAATTTGTGTACCTGTTCTGACAAAATTGGGGATGAAGACTATGAAGTTTCGTTCCCAGTGCATTCTGAAATGAATGTGTTCACAAGCCAGGGCTCTGGTATATAAGAATAAACTTCATCCCATCAAGAGAATTTCTAACTGGGTGAAATGCCCCCAGGAAAAAGTATTGAATTTTCAGGAGTTCAAAATCAGTTTTCTTTCCTTCTCCCTTTCTTTCTCCCTTTCATTCTTTTTTTCCTTCTTTCTTTCTTTCTTTCTTTCTTTCTTTCTTTCTTTCTTTCTTCCTCCCTCCCTTCCTTCCTTCCTTCCTCCCTTCTCTTTCTCTTCCTTTTTTCCCTCCTCCTTTCCTCCTTTTCCTCCTCTTTCTTTTTTGCCTCTAGGGTTATATTGGTGGGGCTTGGTGCTGGCACTATAAGCTCACTTCTCCTTGTAGCCATCTCTCTCGCTCTCTCTCTCTCCTTCCATCCTTTCTTTCTTTCTTCCTTTCTCTCCCCCCCCCCATTTTATTATTTAGGACGTAGAGAAATTGAGAGGAAAGGAGAAGCAACAGAGGGAGAGAGAAAGAGATAGATACCTGCAGACCTGCTTCACTGCTGGTGAAGTACCCCACTGCGGGTGAGGAGCCAGGGGTTCAAACCCTGAACCTTGCAGGGGTCCTTGTGCACAGTACTATGTGCACTTAATCAGGTGCACCACCACCCAGCCTCCAAGATCAGTTTTCTCATCCTTAAAAAAATGCTAAAAATAAGTGTCTCATATATTTTTATAATGAGAATTAAATGGAAACAGTCAAGACAAGTGTAGTACTCAATAAATAGAGGTATTCTTTTAATAAATAAATAGAAATGCCATTTGAAAAGACCTGATGATCAACTGTGAACAATGTTGGAAGGTCAAAATTCCTTCATTGCTCTTCCAGTGGAGGAATTTCCCTAAATCCTCTGACTGCTATTTTCATCAACCACCTAAATGTGAGAGTGCCTTCTTATATTCCTGAGAGCTCACTGAAGATTTTATTTTGGAAGAGAAAAATAAAAGAATTATCCTTTTCTTTGCTGTGTTTCAGAACAAATGTGCAATTTCATTTTTTAATTTATACTATGTTACAAACCAGAAGAGGGAACTTAAGGTCAATTAGCCTCTCAGGTCAAAAAATTCTTAAGCTATAAGCTCCAGAATCTTGTCTTTGTCTCTAACTCCAAATGGGCTTGTGGGAAAAGTGATATAACCATGAGATCATTGTGTTCTTTTAGATGATTTCCTGTTTCCTGTGTATTTAAATACACAGGGAATAATCCTGCTATTAAAATGAGACCCTGTATGTGTGTACGGGCAGAAGTTCAATTGAAAAGGAAGAAAAATATGCTTGCTGAATACCAGATGTAGAATGCATAAATCCTGTCAGAACAAATGGAGACTAGCTTTTATGGCTGACATGCAAGAACTCTAAGGGAACTGGGAAGTCAGATAGGCATGTGTCAAACAGACTTATTTAAATCATCAGCTTCCTCAGCAAAATAAAAGTTTGCAAGGGTTCTGTTTTCTTTTGCGGTTTGAAATTACAGTTGTAGGTCTCAGAGGTCCTGCTTGATTGAGGGCTTTCATGCAAAGAAACTTCACTTCTGAACTCAGGCTCCCGGCAAAAGTAGTATTGCACCGTGCCTCTGAATGAGGATTCTAATCCTGCCTGGCTCGTACTTTTTGTTCTTTCTCATCTCCGCAACAAATTGCAGTGCAGCTGACCGCTCTTTCATGGCCCTGCAGCCTGTCACAGTCGAAAGGCTTTTGCAACAGAAAGAGTGTAATATCCTCTTATTTGTTATTTACCTCTCAAACAAGAATTCAGAGAGTACACTGTGGATCCAGAGTTTATTCTTTAGCCTCGCAGGCTTGAAAAGGAGACAGCCTTTCTCTCACCACATCCGGTCAACAGTTTGTAAAGGTTGATAGTCCTGTAGACTATCGGTTTGTGTTAAAGCAAACAGCTAGACTTAAAAATCGGTAGCTTTCTGTATACTTCACCACAGGACTCAGATTAATTTGTGGCACAAGAGAAAATGGAATTTCAATCATTTTCATGTATGATTCCTAAAAGGTTAGTTCTTCAGGAGGTCACATTAGCAGAGTAGGCCATTGGTATGAAAACCAAAGGTATTTAAGTGTTCAATGTGTCTTGTGAGGTACGGCAGCTCTCCAAAGTCCTTTTCTCAGGATATTTCTATTTTAGATATTCTGACAACTATGTTATGTGCTCAGTAGACTGAAAGTTATGTTGAACATATCAAACAGACCCAGGTCAATTTTATTCCAACTTCACGCACTACTGAAGCAGGGACTTATATATACTGCTATATATCTGTACCTCAGTTTCCTTATCTTCTTGCTAAGAGCATTTGTTTTAAAAAATAATTTAGAACACAGCACTATAACTGCTACTTAGAAAATCCTGACAAATTTTTGCATCCATCCATTCATACATACATCCAACCATGCATCCTTTCATGAAATGTCTATCCCCCCTTTTTATGCATCAGACATTGTTCCTGCTGGTATAACTACAAGTAAAAGGGACATGTGGGTTTTCACTTGAGAGAACAATCTCACTTTCTAACATGGATGTAGGTTAGATATAAAGTCATGTGCCAAGTAAAAAGGTGCTGTGAAGAAAGCAAATATTTTCTGATTAGTGTGAAATGACTGGGAAGTCCTATCCAAGTATGCGATTCATACATTGTACCTTGCAGATTTGAAGCAAGAGTTGTTTAGTTCATGAGATGAGGGGAATGGGTCAAAGAAATTGTGATGAGGCAAAATTGGAGGCTAAAAAGGCCTAGAGAGAGAGCAGCGATGATGCCAATAGAAAGTCATAAATGATTCTGTGCAAGACAGCAAAGGACCAGGTGGGGACAGGAGGGTGTGAATGATAAGAAAGATGAGCCAGAAGGTGTTGATGGCCTTAGGAGCTATGCAGAGGCATGTGGGTTTTGTCCTGTGGGCACTGGTGAGTTATGGAAGCACTGTTAGCTGGTCCTGACTCATTATTCTGCCAATATGACATTACTATTGCAGAAGGGCTTGTCAGTCAGCCATACTTATTATTTGCCACTCTTCTGATAACATTTGGCAAAATGCTTACTACTTGAGGCATTAAAATAACACATATGGAGACACTCAAGAGTGGGGGTGGAAGTGGAGGATTTACCTAATTAGGTGCTTGTTTCACCATTTAACAATTTCGTTCAAAGAGAATTTATATTTGTATTAACCTCCTTTCCCTTTTCTTCTTTTGTTTCAAAAATTCCTTTAAATGACTGAAGTGCTTGTGCATATTTTTCAGCTGTGACAATAGGAAAAAATGACTGCACTTATGCGCACAGCCTCTGCTGGGAGAACCTCTATTCAGTGCAGGTTTGAGGGCCACTGACGTAATGGGAATGATGTTGCCTGAGAAACATGCTGAGAACTCTATCAAAGAGCCACAATATAGGAAGGATGGATGGGGAGGAGTCCAGATTTTTGCTTCAGCAGCTCAGAACCCTGGATTAACCACACAGTTGGAGCTTCTGCTATGTTGCAGCTCAAAACAGGATGTCCCTAAAGCATTAGAAACAAAGACATTAGAAACAGGCTGAAAGGAAGGGGAGATTTCTAAGAGAAAGAGAATCATTCTGGAATCAGTACCCAGTCATGCAGCTCAGGATTCTAAAATGGTTGGCACTATTAGTAGTGAAATAGTAAATAAGAGCAAGAAATGAGTGTAAACTATGTAGATGAAGGCAGAATTTTGCTTGTTACTTGGGTACAGCCTCATGGTCGGTACTCTGAAAGTCAACCTTATTGGCAAGAAGGTATAATTTCAAACTTTACTAAATAGTAGAAATAAGTGGTTGGTTTTCTGTCTTTGTCAGGTAGAATTGGAACTGGACAGAGGACAAACCATGACATGTGACTCTCTGCAGAAACAATTCCCTGGGATAAGGTGATTTTTCTAGGAGTAATCAAGCTGATACAATAGCATGCAAGAGTGTATAGTCAAGAGAATGACTGTAAAGTTTCATTCATTTATATATATTGAAGAATGACTCAGCAGCGTCAAGTGAATATCTTTCAGTTCTGACTTAAGAAAAAGATTTTGATAATCTTTTAAAAGTGAAATTCTACTGAGTGACTTAGAAGTTTTCATAAACAATGCTACTAACTCAAGGAACTGGGGATGGTGAGTGGATTGTGTGTATGTGTGTGTGTGTGTATGTGTAGTAAAGAAGATTAGAAAGCAGGAGAGAAGAGAGAGAGAAGGAGGGAGGGAAAGAGAGATCGTATAAGATAAAATGTTGAATGCTATGTACTCTGTAGACACAGAAATAATGCAATGAAATTTGTTGGAACAAAATTTACATGATCATTAGAAAGGACAGAATTTAAGGGGAGAAATGCAAAGTATGCTAACATCTTGATGCCATAGAAATCCTGGATTTTTCCACATTTTCAGCTCTTACTGAAAAGCCAAACTATATGCCACTTGAGTGGGATGGAGGAAGATAAAATGAAATTGAGGAAGAAAATGGCAGAAAGTATCCAGTAAGACCTCAGCTAGCTATGCTTAGGTTAATGGGTTCTAAGAAAAGTTATTATGTTGTAATTTAATTTGAGAATTGTGTAAGCAGTGTTTTGCCTTTTTTTTTTTTGCCACCACCTATAGTGATTGCCTTGCTTCCCTTGACTGTTTTCTTCTCCCTCCTTTTGTTATTTCACACAAATGGATGAAACAGAGCAGCAAACAGTATCTGTGTGGTGTATTAAAAGATGCATATATTCTCTGAAAAGCTGGTGAGGTGGGGAGAGATCCACTCTACCTCCTACAAAAATTTAAGAGTTTAAAGCAACACAATTTATTATCTCAAACAATATTCCTTTCATTCTTCCTTTCTCCTTTCTTTCCTTCCTTACTTTTCTTTTTCTTTCTTTCTTTCTTTCTTTCTTTCTTTCTTTCTTTCTTTCTTTCTTTCTTTCTTTCTTTGTTTTTCAGGCTTGTATGTTTTCACTGTTCCTGAATGAGAGAGAGAGACTACAGCACCTCTTATGAGAAATTCTCCTCACAAGAAAGGCATAAAACAGGATTTCATTCATCATAATCTAATCTTGGAAGAGAGGCATCCTTTTACATCACATTCCGTTCATTGAGGTGAGGAGAAATTGAGCTCTATCTCTAGAAGGATATCAAATAATTTTGTGATAGATTTAAAACTATCACACTTTATATAGATCAACTTTACAGTTATAGACCTGGAACTTCAATAATCTTGCAGAAAATGTGACATTTTGCAAACAGCAGTTTCATCTGTAAAAGCCTAGAGCTCATGGATCATCACAGTCAACTTCTGGAGAAAACTTACTAAGGATGTTACTTCACTTGTCTAGATATTTAGATGCCAAAATAATAGCTACAAACTATGTGTCTCACATGATTCACGTATTTCTACTCAGTAGTAACCAAATATACTTGATTCACTTTAGGAATAATTAATACATAATTATGGTAAAAAATTAAAAGGCACAAATGTATGTGGTTAAAATATTCAAACTTTTTCCTGGTGATTCCTGGAATGCAGCTATTGAAACTAATCCTGACTAGATTACATGTTTTAATTCATATATAATTTTATCACCCACAAGTAATAAAATACCAAATACATATTCTAAATTTTCAATTAAATGTGCATTTAAGAACTTCTGAAGTGATCCTAATTTATTTAACAAGTGCCTAATACACTATACTTATTTGAGGAGTAACTTTGAACATTATTTTGTTAGAGAAAGAGAGAGAGCTAAAAACATCACAGTTTCCCTCAGTGCTGTAGGGGCTGGGCTTGAAGGCCAGTCATATGGTAAAGCAACATATTATCCAAGTGAGTAATTTCACCTGCCTGTCATTATACTTTTCCTTGTCTCTTGTTACTCTAAAGCTGCAATGGATGTTTCTGCATTTCTTTTTTTATTTTAAAAATATTTTTATTTACTTATTACTGGATATAAAAAGAGAGAAATTGAAGGGGGGGAATGAGAGGGAGAGAGGCAGAGAGACAGATACCCGCAGCTCTGCTTCACCACTCGTGAAGCTTCCCCCCATACCCTGCAGGTGGGGATCAGGGGCTTGAACCCAGGTCCTTGCACACTGTAATGTGTGTACCACCTAGTTAATGTGCGCCACCACCTGGCCCCTGCAATTCTTTTTTTTTTCTTTTTTTAAAGAAATTTCCCCTTTCCTAAATTAAAAAAAAATTTTTTTTATTTAAGAAAGGATAAATTAACAAAACCACAGGGTAAAGGAGGTACAACTCCACACAATTCCCACCACCCAGTCTCCATATCCCACCCCCTCCCCTGATAGCTTTCCCACTCTCTATCCCTCTGGGAGCATGGACCCAGGGTCATTGTGGGTTGTAGAAGGGGGAAGGTCTGGCTTCTGTAATTGCTTCCCCGCTGAACATGGGCGTTGACTGGTAGGTCCATACTCCCAGTCTGCCTCTCTCTTTCCCTTGTAGGGTGGGTCTCTGGGGAAGCAGAGCTCCAGGACACATTGGTGGGGTCTTCAGTCCAGGGAAGCCTGGCTGGCATTGCCAGGCTGGCATCCTGATGACATCTGGAACCTGGTGACTGAAAAGAGAGTTAACATACAAAGCCAAACAAATTGTTGAGCAATCATGGACCCAAAGCTTGGAATAATGGAGAGGAAGTGTTAGGGAGGTACTCACTGCAAACTCTTGTGTACTTCTGCTTTCAGGTATATATTTTGCAGTAGTTTATGGATACGTGTGAACATAAGCTCTCTCACACAGAAACTGGTGTATATCTAGGTTTTGGGACTTTGTTAGAAAGTGAACCACCTGAGATGGAATTAGAGTATACTATGAAAGGAAAGGTCTCACCCAAGTAATGAAGCTAAAGGGTTGTCATTCCACATGTGAAGTCTCTGGACACAGTCTGAAGTGAAGCATGTTGAGGTGGCAATTGTTGTGTTGGTTAGGTTGTGACTGGCAGATGCAATATTATTTGATATGGATTGGGAGAGGCATATGGGCAAGTGGGCCCTATCCAAGGGTTCCAGGACTGGGGGAAATAGAGGCTCTATAGTAGAGATGCGAGGTTCCTGCTGTCCAGTATCTTGTATATAGCTGTGCTATTGGTTGCTTCTGATTTACTTTGTCTAGGCTTTTGAGAGAGTCTGCATATCAAATACACAGCCTATATATTAAAAAGATTCAGTCTGTGTTTTAAAAAACTTCGAGACATACAATTAATTTCCCCCCTCTCATATTAATTAACTAGTGATTTATATGACTACATTTTACTAGGAGTGTACATAAACACCATTCCCACCACCAAAAGACTGTGACCCATCCCTCCCACCCACTCCCACTGGCCCAGGAAGCTGCATGTCTACCCCTCACCACAGGGTTTTTACTTTGGTGCCCTACTTACAATTTGATCAGGTCCTGCTTTTAGTTTCCCTTGATGAGTGGGATCATCCCATACTCATCTTTATCTTTCTGACTTAGCTCACTTAACATAATTCCTTCTAGCTCTGTCCAAGATGGGTCAGAGAAGGTGGGTTCATTGTTCTTGATAGCTGCATAGTATTCCATTGTGTATATATACCACAGCTTTCTCAGCCACTTATCTGTTGTTGGGCACCTGGGTTGCTTCCAGGTTTTAGCTATTAAGAGTTGTGCTGCTATGATCATAGGAGTACACACCTCTTTTTGGTTGGGTGTTATGGAGTCCTTGGGGTATAACCCAGGAGAGGAATTACTGGATCATATGGAAGGTCCATGTCTAGCCTTCTGAGAGTTTTCCAGACTGCTCTCCACAGAGGCTGGACCAATTTACATTCCCACCAGACATGTAAAAGGGTTCCTCTGTCCCCACAACCTCTCCAGCATTTGTTGCTGCTGTCCTTTTTGATGTATGCCATTCTTACAGGAGTGAGGTGGTATCTTAGTGTTGTCTTAATTTGCATTTCTCTGACAATCAGTGACCTAGAGCAGTTTTTCATATGTTTGTTAGCCTTTTGGATCTCCTCTGAGGTGAATGTTTTGTTCATATCCTCTGCCCATTTTTGGATGGGGTCATTTGTTTTTTTGGTGCTAAGTTTGCTGAGCTCTTTATATATTTTGGTGATTAGTTTTTTGTCTGATGTCTGGCATGTGAAGATCTTCTCCCATTCTGTGAGGGGTCTCTGTTTGTTTAATAGTTTCTTTGGATGTGCAGAAGCTTTTCAATTTGATGTAGTCCCATTGGTTTGTTTCTGCTTTAGTCTTCCTTACAATTGGGTTTGATTCATCAAAGATGTCCTTGAGGTGTAGGTGGGAAAGTGTTTTACCAATGTTTTCCTCTAAGTATTTGATTGTTTCTGGTCTAACATCCAGGTCTTTGATCCATTTGGAGTTGATTTTTGTTTATGGTGAGATAAAGTGGTTCAATTTCATTCTTTTGCATGTTACAACCCAGTTTTCCCAGCACCATTTATTGAAGAGAGCCCCCTTCTTCCATTTAATCCTTTGGGCCCCCTTATCAAAGATTAGATGTCCATAGGTGTGGGGATAATTCTTTTTTTTTTTAACCTAGGATTAAAATTCTTGTATATTTGCCAAAATACCCTATTTTGAGATATTTCCCTCTAAAAACCATTTTTCCAATTTACTCTCAGCAGAAAAATATGAGTACCTACTTTTTTACTTTCGGTGATATAATAGATGTCCCACTCTGACATTTGTCTAGTTTTTTACAGTAATGTTTTTTATTAGTGATTTAATAATGATTAATAATATTGTAAGATAACAGGAGTTCAATTCCATACAGCTGCCACCACCAGAGTTCTGTGTCCTATCCCCTCCACTGGAAACTTTCTTCTTTGTTTTTTTTTTTTTAATTTCTTTATTGGGAGATTAATGTTTCACAGCCGATACTAAATACAATAGTTTGTACATACATAACATTTCTCAGTTTTCTACATAACAATACAACTCCCACTAGGTCCTCTGCCATCCTGTTTCAAGACCTGAACTCCCCCCCCCCGACCCCCATAATCTTTTACTTTGGTGCAATATACCAGATAATTTGTGTACTTTGTATAACTAGAATGATTCTTATTTACATTTTAAGTTATATTTCCCTACAGTGAGGGTGGGCTTCTTTTAATATGTTTAAGATGATTTTCACTTGATTTTCTAGAAACTATTTGTTCTTAATCTTAGTTCATTGTTATATTGGACTTACAGTTTTTTCTTAATTTTTTAAAAATATTTATTTTATTTATTTATTCCCTTTTGTTGCCCTTGTTTTATTGTTGTAGTTATTATTATTGTTGTTGTTGTTGGATAGGACAGAGAGGAGGGGAAGACAGAGAGGGGGAGAGAAAGATAGACACCTGCAGACCTGCTTCACTGCCTGTGAAGCGACTCCCCTGCAGGTGGGGAGCCGGGGTTCGAACCGGGATCCTTATGCCGGTCCTTGTGCTTTGCACCACCTGCGCTTAACCCGCTGCGCTACAGCCCGACTCCCGGACTTACAGTTTTTTCTTCTCTTATTAATCAGTTGACAAATTTTGGAGATTAAAGACATCAGCTCTTTTTTCTAAAATGTGAATTATATGTACTTTTCCTGTGTGTGTCTTTACTTCAAAAATTGTTTATGTACCTAAAATAGAGAGTTAAGACTAGCATGGTCTACAAGATAATTTGTCTTACTGGAAAAAAAAAATTCACATCAAATATTTCACATCTGCCTCGATGGGTGCTTTTGAATTCCCTTTTAAAGATTATTTTTTTAATTCAAAAGCATGCATATGCAATTACTGCAGCTAGTATAATTTTGGTTATCTGTGAAGTAGAATTGGGAAGATTCTAATACTATGGAAGATAGATACCAAAAATTTGAATTGGTTACTTGGAAGTCAAAATGTTATTCTACAGAAATACTATTTTAAATGTTAGCTTTTTTTTTTTTTTTACCTTGTCACAAATCCTGCACTGCTTTACCACTCATGAAGCTTTCCGCCTGCATGTAGGGACCAGGGGCTCGAACTTGGGTCCTTGTGCATTGTAACATATGTACTCAACCAGGTGCGCCACCACCTGGCCCCACAAATCCTTGGTTTATTTATTATAGTAAACAATAGGAGGAATGGTGTTATATCAGTTTACATGTAATGGTACTGTATAACACAGTTTCTCTGTATTGTATAACTAAATGTCATTTTAGCAAATTCACAATACATCTTCACCAGCCCTAGTGGCAGAGAGGAGGCTCCTCAGTGGAGGCAAGAACCATTGGGAAGTAATTGTGGATTATATAAATGACATTCTGGTCAAGATTTTGTTATATTTAATATATATTTTCCAATATTTGGTGGTTATCCAGAATGAGATATCTAGAAAACTTTCCTTAAATGTAGAATTTCAGGGACCAGACAGTGGCACACCTGGTAGCTCTCACGTTACAGTGCACAAGGATGCATGTTGGAGGCCCCAGTCCCCATCTGCCGGGGGAAAGCTTCACAAAGCAGGGCTGCAGGTGTCTCTCTATCTCCTGCTCTTTTCTCAATTTCTCTCTGTTTCTATACAATAAGAAATTAAAAATATAAAAAAATATGGAATTTTAGAGGTGTATTCTTTTTCTAAACACATAAACTATAAAAGGCTAGGATCTGAGATTTGATTAGCCATATAGGGCATAGAGGTGGAGAGGATGTGGTGGGTAGGGTGGACCTATCTTTAGATCTGGAGAAACTATGGGAGTTACTTGATAGAATACATTATCTTAAAGGGTATAGAGAAAATAAAATGTGTCTAGATTGAAATATAAAGTGACAGGTTGTACACAAGAAGTTCTAAAAATATATACAAGCAAGGGACTAGCATTAGGGAAACTTGCAAATATTAAACAGGCTGTCAGATGCCAAAGTGGAGTTCAGGGAAAGCAAGATACTCTGGTAGATAAGGCAGGAGGCAGAACTCCAATACAGGGCTGCAGTCATGCATAGAAACAAGATAGTAATCTAGGTGCAAAGTAGGGAGTGAGGTTCAAAAACAAGGGAAAATTTGGTATAAAAACTAATGCGAAAGACTACTTAAAAGGATGAAAATATGTTTTGCCTTCCACTGATGGCTGACAGTTGATGGCATCAAGGTCATTGATTCTCACAGTTAAAGATGAGAGATACTGGGAACTGTGCAAAGCAGAGGTGGCAGGGACAAATGAGGTAGTATTGACTCTAGAGCAAAGGGGTGGGGAACAGAGATGAGGGAAAGAACTTTTCCCTTCATTGAAGAAGTGGTGACTACTATTTGAGAAGCTGGAGCAATCACTGTGTTTTGTATCTAGTTTAGCAAGTATATTCATTCCACTATCATTTTGGTCCATGGAGAAAAAATACATTTTACATTTCTCAATGATATTCACTTGTGCCACATGAAACATTTATGAATGTCTTAAATGTAATGACAATTATGAAAGATTGGCAAGAAGTCAATTTGCAAATAGTATTTGTAAGGAATAAAATTTGTTGGAAATCCATCCAGTCTGAAGGGAATAAAGTTCATCTTCTGCAAATGCAAGTTATGACAATTTGGAATTAAAGTCAAATTCTGTTTTATTCTTTGATATATTGTACATGCTATCCTCATCTGTTATTTCCCTGTTTATTACTGTTAACACATCCGCTAGAAAGCAGGCAGGATGATTATATAAAATAAAAATGAAAGGTGATCAGCAACTAAGAATACCATACCATGAAGACATACCATGAAGCCAACTTGACAACTTTACCAATGTGTCCTGGAGTCCCACCTCCACAGAGCCCTGCCCCCATAGGGAAAGATAGAGACATACTGGGAGTATGGGCTGATCTGCTGATCTGCCAACATCCATGTTCAGCAGAGAAGCAATTACAGAAGTTCTGCACTCCATAATGATCCTGGGTCCACACTCCCAGAGGGATAAAGAATAGGAAAACTTCCAATGGAGAAGGATGGGATATGGAGTTCTGGGTTGGTGGGAATTGTATTGAATTGTAGCCCTCTTATATTATGGTTTTGTCAATATTTTCATTTAATAAATAAACTAAAAAATAATAAAAAAAGAATTTAAAGAATTGTTTAAGAATGTCAGTGCAGGAATTATAGAAATTTATCAGTTTTAGAAGTAATTTGCAATGCTGGTTAGTATTTTGAATATGCAAAAAAGATTTTTGAAAACAAATGCTCTTAGCATGGAGATAAGGAAACTGAGGTACAGATATATAGCAGTATATATAAGTCCCTGCTTTAGTAATGAGTGAAGTTGGAATAAAATTGGCCTGGGTCTGTTTGATATGTTCAACATAACTTTTACTCTACTGAGCACATAACATGAGGTATTACACTACTCACAGAATGTTGTCAGTAAAAAGGAAAACATACAGAGAAAGAAATCTGTCCTTGCAGATAGGAACTGAAAGAAAGACTCATCCAAGAATAAATTAGCAAGTGCACATGAATTTTTAAGATATAACCATATTTATGGAAACAGGTTTGGCCTAAATATGGAAAAGCTATTCACTTGCTTAAGTCAGTGAAGGCATCTGAAATAGGAAAATATTTCTTAGAGTGTTGTTTTAACATTTTTTGAGAGACCTTAAGTTCTATTCCTAGAGCCATATATGCCAGAATAATATGGTGCCTGAATATATGTATTATATACCATACCTTTGCAAACATTTCATATGTGTATTTGAGTGTGTATACAGACACACATGCTCAGCCACATGAGAGCACTAAACTAAACTAGTTTAGGATTTTTAAAAATATTTGTTTATTTAGTATTGGGTAGAGACAGAGAAAAATTTAGAGGGGAGTAGGAGATAGAGAAGGAAAGAGACAGAGAGAGATAACCTGCAATCCTGCTTCACTGCTCATGAAGCTTTCCCCTATAAATGGTGACCAAGGGCTTGAACCTGTAATGTGTATACTTAACCAGGTCCACCACTACCTGGCCCAAAGATTATCCTTATTTTTTTGTCTCAGTGATTTTCCTGAGAATTAAAGGAATTACAGAAAATTATAGTTGCATTTTGTGAAAATACAGTTAACTTTAGAAGAATTCCACAGATACTTTTAGAAGGATAAATTGTAAGCTTTGTTTATATTATATAACACACATACACACACACACTATATATATATATATATATATATATATATATATATATACAGTACACATCTACCAATCAGAAATGTTATTTCAAGATGGACTGATTGACTCAAGTGTATATTTTTTGAAGTCTCCAACATTGGTTAGTTGAAATTATCTTGCTATATATATTTACACTGTTAAATTCAGATAAATCATTGCAGCTCCTGTGTTTTCCTGTGAAAATATTTACTTGATTAATATCCAACAAACTTTATGCTAAGATCCACTGAGGAGTTCAAACTGAATTCAGAACCAAGTGAATCCTAACCATGTCCTAGAATTCACCAAAATAGTCCAATTGATTAAATATAAATATAAGCAAATATATTGATTAAAGTAATAAGTAACAGTCATTAAGACCATATGTCAATTAACCAACATTTTTACTGTTTTATTTTTCATTAATATTTTAAGTTATATTCTGCTCATGTTTATAAATAAAAATCATATTTACTGTACACATATTGATTTCTCAAACTGAAGTTCACAGAAGTGAAGTAATTTTTTCTGCATTATTGGCAAGCTTCCTAGAGTTTAGATATACAATACCATGTATAAACAGTGATCACTCTACTAAACTATGCTATTTCTCTGTCATTGAAAAACTGGAAGAAACTTGGAAGGAGAGAAGTAAAAACTGATAGTTCTAGTATACAAAATCATAAAATGGAGAGATTAGGGGATTTCCAAAAATTACTTTCACCTGATAAACGATTCCAAAAAAAGTAAATGTAATTTGGTTTCTATGTCATTTTTAATTAAGTAAAATTGTACAAGTTAATTTCTGCCTTTTCTTTTCCATTTGCAAAGTGGGGAAATTACTTACTATCTCATGGGATTGCAGTGATGACTCAGTGACTTAATAATATGAAAAAGTTGAGACAATGTTTGGCACATAAGAAGAGTTCAGTAAGTATTAAATTTTATATCATTACTTGCCAAGCACAGATGTACTCTTAATATATCTTCTTTACAACATCACTGGAGGATGGGCATTATTATTATTATTCCTCTGCCACCTATGAGAGGTTTGGTAAGTAGCCATATCTGTACTGTTAAGTAAGAATGAAGATTCAAACACAAGACTACATAACACCAAAATAGGAGTTAGCAGATTTATAATAGGATAAACAGTTTGTTAAAAAAAGAAAAAAAGAAGCATTTTAAAATCTATAATACCATATCAGAGTTTTTACAGAGCATGCGTCCTGACTGCTACCACTCTGAAGAAACTTTCCACCCTGAATATCCAAGTAGCCTGCCTTCTAAACAACAACAACAACAACAACAACAACAAAACCACAGGCTTGGGGTCGCAGCTTCTTAAGTGCAGATAATGCAGAACGCCAAGGACCCGCCTAAGAATCTACCCATGGGATTCTGGCGGTAGCGCAGCGGGTTAAACGCAGGTGGCACAAAGCACAAGGATAAGGATCCTGGTTCGAGCCCCAGGCTCCCCACCTGCAGGGGAGTCACTTCACAAGCAGTGAAGCAGGTCTGCAGATGTCTATCTTTCTTTCCCCCTGTCTGTCTTCCCCTCCTCTCTCGATTTCTTTCTGTCCCATCCAATAACAAGAGCAACAAAATGGAAAAAATGGCTTCCAGGAGCAATGGATTTGTAGTGCAGGCACTGAGCCCCAGCGATAACTCTGGAGGAAAAAAAAAGTGCTTATTTTAACTGATAATAATTCACTGAGTAAACTTTTCATTTTCTCAGAAGATATTTAGTGAACACCTGATATGTGTGACACATTTGTGTAGATCCTGGTCTATAAAAATACATGTAATAAGGGAATTTTAATTGATATTGATAATTACTCTCTTTTGCTTTATCAACTTAGATATTTGCCTAGATTTTTTTTCTAGAATGATACAGTTGCCAAAGTCAAATTAGAAAAAAATAGAACCGAACAGACCAATCATTGATTATGGGTAATGAAATTGAAACGGTAATCAAAAATCTCCCTTCTCTAAACAAAAACCAAAAGTCTATAATTAGATAACTTCACCAATAAAGTCTCTAAAATATTAAAGATTTAAAAGGTTTACTTCTCAAACTGTTCCAAAATGTTGTGGAGGAAAACCTATTTCCAAATGCTCTATAAGATACTGTCTTGATCATATAACTAGGTAAGGAAATTACACACACACACACACACACACACACACAATACAATAAAAAATCTCTCTAGAGAGAGAGAGATTTTTTATTGTATTGGGGAATAATGGTTTATAGTACAGTTATTGAAACAAGGGTACAAGGGTATAATTTCTTATACCCTTGATAGACAGGCATCTATAAAATACTAACACCTCTGATTTAGAACCTTTTATCCCATCATGCGCTAGGACCCCGGCAGGCACCTCAGATATATTTGTTTAGGTACAATATGCCACACCTAGTTCATGTTTCACCTGTATTCTCACTCTTTTTCCTTTGTTTCTTAAGTTCTACCTATAAGTAAGATCATCCAGTATTCATCTTCCTCTTTTTCTTTAAATGTCTTCCAAGATGAGGCAAAGATGAATTAATCATTACTGGTAGCCAGGTTACATATACTCTTCCATTGTGGATATGTGCCACAACTTTGTTAGCCATTTATCTGTGGTTGGGCATTTGGGCTGCTTCCTGCTTTAAACATAGACATACATTACATAGTCCAATATCTTTAATGACTCTATATCCTAAAATTTTCAGCAAAGTATTGGCATAACAATTCAAGAAGGAACATTGCCATATATCTTATAGATTTTAACTAGTTAATAAAAGAATGTTAACAAATTTATGGTAACAAAGTTGGATTACTGCAAAAAGTATCCTGTGAAGTTATCAAAGAGTATTAAAACAGTAAAATGAATATTTTCTTGACTGCTTTTATTAATTTCAGTAATTTTGTAATGTTGCCTATCATTCATTCATTCATTCATTCATATCAGAGTGTTGCTCAGGTCTTATAGTGAGTGGTGCTAGGGATTGAATCTTAGACCTCAGAACATCACACATGAAAGTATTTTAAGGTAAATGTTGTGCTATCATTTATATGCCATACATCTCCCTATCCCATATTTTCTTATTAAAGATTTAAAAAAAATTTGTGTACATGACAGAAAAACTAAAGCACCATTCAGTGCTGCCATGTAGTAGAATCATATATTGATATATGGCCAAAAGCTTGCAACTCTGGAGAGCTATCTCTTTATTATATTGCCAGCACTGCTGGATAAAATTTCTAAATAAAAATTTTATATTAGAAAATCATAATTCTTTTTTAAGATAGAGAGAAACAGAGACAAAGAGGCAGAGAAAGAATGAAAAAGACTATGACACAGGTTTTCTCCAATATAGTGGGAGCTGGGAAGAAACCTGGGTCTCTCACTTAATAGAACTGTTTGGTGCTCTTTCTGGTCAACTAGGAATATCACCTGGGACTGCAACAAGACAGGATTAGAACGACTTTGGGAACCCACCAAATCAACAGTGAGTGCAAACACATGTGGCTCATCATATTTAGATGCATCATAGTTAGAAAGAAAAGGAATACGGATAAAGAAAGGATCCTGAAGGCTGTGAGAGAAAAACAAAGATTGGGGGGGGGGGGAATACAGGTCCAAGAAGGATGACAGAGGACCTAGTGGGGATTGTATTGTTATACGGAAAACTGAAAAATGTTATGTATTTGCAAACTGTTGTATTTGCTGTCGAATGTAAGACACTAATTCCTCAATAAAGAAATTAAAAAAGAAAGAAAAGGAAAACAAAGATTCACCTACAGAGGAAAATCCACAAGATTAGCAGCAAATTTCTCCACACAATACTAAAGACTAGAAGGAAATGGCAAGATATATATCCAGTGTTCATTGAGAAAGGATTTCAACCAAGACTACTATATTCCATTAGACTGTCATTCAGACTAGATGTAGACATAAAAACCTTCTCAGAAAAGCAACAGTTAAAAGAATCAACTATCACCAAGCCTTCCCTGAAAGAAGTTCTGAAAGGTCTTCTATAAAAAAATGACATCACCATAAATATGCCATATATTAGAATGCTCTAAAAAATACAATAATTACATTAAAATATCTTCAATCAATAATATAAATAAATGTCAGTGGTCAGTATTCACCTATTAAAAGGCACAGAGTAGGAAGATTGATCAGAAAACACAACCCAACCATATGCTGTCTGCAGTAATCCCACCTAACTCAACAAGAGAAACACAGACTCAAAGTGAAAGGATACAAAACTATCATACATCCAGTGGACCACAAAAAAAGAGCAAGAAAAGCTATTCACATATCTGACAGACAGCATAGACCTTAAAATAAATAAAATAATAAAAGATAAGGATGGATGTTATTTAATGCTCAGAGGATAAGCCAATCAAGAGGACCTAAAAATTATTAACATCTGTGCACCCAGTGAGAGCCATCTAAATACATCAAACATCTACTGAAAGAGCTACAGCAATATATTAATAGCAACACAGTAATAGTAGGGGACTTCAGCACCCAACTCTCTCAGCTTGACAGATCATCCAGGCAGAAAATCAATAAAGAAATGAGGAAGCTAAATTAAGTACTAGATAAGCTAGAACTATTGGGCATTTTAGAGTCATTCACCGCAAGAAACTGGAATACACTTTCTACTCAAGTTCACATGGGCCATTCTCAAGGATAGACCATAAGTTAGGCCACAAAAACAGCATCAGCAAATTCAAGAGTATTGAAATCATCCCATACATCTTCAGAGACTACAGTGGAATTAAATTACACTTAACAATAACAAAAAATTAGTAAAAGTTCCTAAATGTGGAAACTCAGCAGTACACTACTTAACAACTACTGGGTCAAAGAGGATCTATGGAACAATTTTTTTGAACATTGCTAAATAACTAGTGAAAACATCAGTATCTCATTTATAGTAGACAGGACAGACATAGAAACAGCAAAACACAAACTGAGTGGGAAGTTTTGTTCTAGACCATTTCTTCAACTTCCTCTCCCAAATACATATCTTAAATCTTAGGTTACTAGCCTACACAAGTTACTGGTCTTATATAATTTTCATGAACATTTATGACTGATAAGAATATGAAATTTAAGACACTGCCAGCTGTTGTTAAATGCCTCAGCATAATAATCCCTGAGATCATTTCAGATCCAGATATCTATTTATCGAACATTTCCTATATGTTTTTCATGGCGTTCCTTAATGCATCTTGAATAAATGCTTCTTCAATTTCTATCTCCTAATTTTCCTATTGCTACGTACATATACAAGATTTCCATCTTTGGTAAAAAAAATGGAATATTTATGTATATATATATATTTTAGGAGGACGGGCCCAGAGGTGGAATATTCAGTAGAGTGTGTATGTTACGATGCAAAAGGACCCAGGTTCAAGTTTCAGGTCCCCACTAGCAGGGGAAAGCTTCATGAGTAGTTAAGTAGTGATGCAACAATATCTCAATTCTCTCTCTCTCTCTCTCCATCTCTGTCCTCTTCCTTATCTGTTTTTCTTTATCTTTATTAAAAAAAAAGACCACAAGGAACTGTGAATTGGTTGTGCAATCATTAAGCCCCACTGATAACCCTGGTGGCAATAAAATTCTGAGTGTTTTAAAGTTTATAGGTGTTATCATATGTAGAAACTTTGAATTTAATAAGTGACTGAGGCAAACAAGAAGTTAGCAGTATGCATAAAATGTAAATTACTTACGTTGAAAAGTAGTCCAACATATATATATAAAGAGAACAAAGTATTTTAAACATCCAGTTTCATCATATTCTTAAAATGTAATTTTTTTTCTTCCAAACATTGATGTTTTTGATCCCTAATCTTATTCCAATGAAAAATTGTTTTGGAAAATTTGAGTAAGATTTATGCAGTAGCTTTTTTTTTTTTTTTACCAGAGCACTGCTTAGCTCTGGCTTATGGTGGTGTGGGGGATTGAACCTGGGATTTGACGGAGTCTCAGGCTTGAGAGTCTGTTTGCATAACTATTATGTTATTTACCCCCACCCATGCAGTAGCTTTTAAGTATACCATATGCCAAAAAAAAAAAAAAAAGTGAACAGGGGAGGCAACAGGATGATTCAAAAATTTATGTGAAATTTTTAGTGGAGACTATGTCTCACAAGGGAATATCCTTTTTTTTTTCTTAAAAATAAACAATTTTTTTGAGCAAAGAAGATTTAAAAGTGAAACAGTAAAAGAACTCAGTGCAGTGTTCTCTTTATCTCTCTGTCTCAGTCTTTTCATTTTATTTTATTAGAAAAAATTAGCCTGTAGTGGTAAAGCCCCAGCAATGAATATATATATTCAGAAATATCTATCAATGTGTCATTCCTTCTTTGTAATGTTGAAGTTTTTTTGAATTTTGGTACTAAAAAATTTTGCTTGCCTGTCATGATCTTTTTACTGGTAAATTCTTGGAAATTGAATTGAAGATGACAGGGAGAAACATCTGGGAATTGAGTGGAAATATATATACTCCCTTCAAGTGTAAGGGAGAAGAAATATTGTGTTTTTAGGAACCTGGAATTAAATAAAATGTTCCAGTGGCAAGTTTTTCTCTTTGTGTTGTTCTTATTTCTCTTTACCTGATGGTTAGATTTGGGTGCATGTAGTGTGACTATACGGGAAGTGACCTCAGCCATAGGAGAGGGACAACTTACTAGTAAAGATTTTCACAACATTTTGTAGATACTCAGTTTTTCTTTCTTTTTTTTTTTCCTCAACCACCAGATAGAGTTTTGACAATTGGCAATGTTTCCAGATAACTTCAATGTTCCAGCAGTTTGCAATTTTAATACCTGTGATCCATCCCTATGTATAGTTACCTGCAAAATTGATGTAATCTGCATTGTAATGCAACCAGCCAAGAATTCCCTACTGTGGGTTCTTTAGAGAAAGGCAGTACTGTGAAGAAAAATCTATGAGAAGCAAATCATCATGATCAAGCTTTACAGAAGTGATAAAACATGCTTGTCTATCAAATATAACTGCCACGAAGTATTGAAGCTGAAATGACAGAAAAAGCACAGGACTACCGGAATACGTGAATTATGATTATTTGTAAGGAAAGGCATACTTTTCAGTTTACACCTGGATTCTGATTTCCCAAATAATCTTGTATATATAATCAGAATTACATTATTCATATTTTTATCTATGATACATTCTGTGCACCAAATAGACATAGACAATGTTTCAGACTAGTTAGGAGGATAAAGAAGTTTTTCTGGCAACTTAAGTAAGTGAGTGCATTTCATATTCACTTGCTTGACTCTTCAGAAATCATCAGGCTAATTGCATACAAGTTGAGTGTTTACAGTCTGGGGTTGTGGAGGAGGGGAAAATATTTTGACTAATGTGCTCTGACGTCAATGGCTTAAGTCCCAGTCTACTCTTGTTGCTTAACAAATGCCTGCCCATTCCTGGTTCAGCTTTAAAAAATGCTGACCATTGTCTTATAGGTTGTGTTGGAACAGAGAGGACTGTATCTTTGAAATATAAATCTCTCCTGAATGAATCTTAGCACATATGTGATTAATATATGTACACACATTTATACTAAATATAACTACACAATATATAATATATGTGCACATTCATATATAAATAAATATGCATTTTACATATAATGAATTTAAATGTTTATAGAAAAGTGATATAATTTGTAGGTGAGAAATAAACAAAAGTAGCAGTTAGACTGCATGTTGGTTAGATGGCATATTCCAGAGCTTGAATCTGAACAGATGTTTCTTTTCCTGGCCAGATTTTTGTATCCTATTTTGAATAAAGGACTCCTCCTTCCCTGGCCTACTGCCTTTTGATCTATTTTTGATAGTACTTCTTTAAGGATCTGTGCTCTGGTATAATTTGAAGAGCAGAACAGTTGTGCCAGTATAACCAAGGATAGAGTAATAAAGCATGGATACACTTAACTTTCAAAAATAGGTGCACTCTCAGGGCTAAATGGTAGCACACCTAGTTAAACTTAGCTATTACCGTGAAGAAGGGCAAACGCTAGAAGAAGAAGATTACCGTGTTCAAGGATGCAAGTTCAAAGTCCCTACCCCCTCCAACAGGGAGAAGTTTAAGGAGCAGTAAAATGATGCTTCAGATGTTTCTTTCTGTCTCTTCTTCCTCCCTCTATTTCTTTCTTTCCCGTCTAATTAAAAATATAGGTGTGTTCTGACAGTTGAAGTTAATTAAATAAATGAAAAAGAATGTCTTCTTTTAATTTTGATCCTTTTTAAGGAACTTAATCGCTGCATAGGAATGTGAAGATGTATATATATATATATATATATATATATACATCTTCACATTTCAAGCAGGAATTAATTTTAAAGATAATAAATGCATGAAATTTTAAGATGTTGAGCTGAGGGATAACTCATCTCTTTATGAGGACAAGTTTGAGCACCATGCCAATGACATGAGAGCACCTGAACATGGGGAGGGGGTATGCTTCATGAGTGGTAGAGTAGTATTGAGGTGTCATTCCTTCTCTTCTCCATCTCTTTCTTTACATATCTTTCTCACTCTCTCTGTCTTTGTCCATTTCTTTTTCTGTTTCTCCCACTCTCCATTATCTGGGGTGGGGGTAGTCTACCAGGAAAGGTGGAATAGTTCTGATTTAGAACCCTGACCATAAGCTAAGTGACAAAAAAGAAGGAAGGAATGAAGAAAGAAAGAAAAAAGAATTAAGAAAAAGATAATATAAAAGACAAAATCTGGTTTTATAGGAGCTTCCTCATCTGTAGAAATACAATGGATAAGCTACTGTAAAATATTTTCATACCTGAAAGCAGAAGTACACAAGAGTCTGCAGTGAGTACCTCCCAATACTTTATCTGCACTATTCCAGCCTTTAGGTCCATGATTGTTCAACAATTTGTTTGGCTTTGTATGTTAACTCTCTTTTCAGCCACCAGGTTCCAGATGCCAGCATGATGCCAACCAGACTTCTCTGGACTGATGACCCCACCAATGTGTCCTGCAGCTCCACTTCCCCAGAGACCCACCCTACTAGGGAACGAGACAGGTAGACTGGGAGTATGGACCGACCAGTCAACGCCCATGTTCAGTGGGGAAGCAATTACAGAAGCCAGACCTTCCACCTTCTGCAACCCACAACAACCCTGGGTCCATGATCCCAGAGGGATAAAGAGTGGGAAAGCTATCAGGGGAGGGGGTGGGATATGGAGATTGGGTGGTGGGAATTGTGTGGAGTTGTACCCCTCCTATCCTATGGTTTTGTTAATGTCTCCTTTCTTAAATAAATAAATAAATAAAATATTTTCATACAATTATATACCAAAATATAAGTAAAATAATATACTTTACTTATTTAATTTACTTTTTTCTTTTTATTAGTTATTTACAAGATTATAATATAATAATGGTATAGTGCCACACCATTTCACCACAGTTCCCCCAAATCTTTAGAGACTCGTTAACTAGATTTTTTTCAAGTTCATGTGTTTCAGTTCTTTATATTCCACATATGACTGAAATCATCCTGTAGTTGTCTTTTACTTCCTTCCTTACTTCACTGAGCATTATCATCTCCAGTTCCATCCATTTTGTCCCAAAGGACATAATATCATCTTTTTAAATTGCTGAATAGTACTCCATTGTATATAGGTCCCAAAATTTCTTTATTAAGACATGATTTGATGGATTTTTAGGTTGCTTCTGTATTGTAACTATTGTGAATAATGTATCTGTGAGCATATTGGTGCATTTATCTCTTCAAATTAGTGTTGTTATATCTTTTGGATAAATGCCTGGGAGCAAAATTATTGGATTATAAAGTATTTCCATTTGTACTTGTTCACGGACTCTATTTTTCTTCATAAAGGCTGTGCCAGTAGCATATCCACTAGCAGTAGAATTGAGTTATTCTTCCAGATCTGATCTTCTCAAACACTTACTGTTTCTTGTTTTATTGAGGAAGGCATTCTCACAGGTGTGAGGTGTAATCTCAATGTGGTTTTAAGTTGCATTTATCTAATGAGTGAAGTGGATTATTTCCTCATGAACTTGTAGGTCATGTGTATGTCTTCTTTAGAGAACTGTCAGAGCCAGGTGGTGGCACACTTAGTTAAGTGTATGTATTACCATGTATAAGGAGCCAGGTTCAAGCCCCTGGTCCACACCTGCAGGGGAAAAGCCCCACAAGCAGTAAAGTAGTATTGTAGGTGTCTTGATGTCTCTCTGTCTCTTTAACTAACTCCCCCATCTCAATTTCTCTCTGTTCTAGCAAAATAAAAAATATTTTTTAAAGAAGAGAGAATTGTTTATTAATATCTTCTGTCCACTTTTTTATTTGATTGTTCTTTTTATTCTTGTTGAGATGAATGAGTTCTTTATAGATTTTTGGTATCAACTGCTTGTCAGATGTGTGGTGTTTAAATACCTTTACCCAGTGACCCAGTTGCCAGTTTCCCTGCTGAGTTTCTTGTAATGTATAGGAGATTTTTTAATTGACTTAGTAACATTTATTTAATCTTGTTTTAGGTGATTTTTAATTATTTTTTTTATTTTTTCAGTGACCCATGTGTTGTTCAGAAGGATGAAATTTAGTCTCAATACTTTGGAGATGTTTCTTTTTTCCTTTGTGGTTGATTTCTAACTTCATGTTATCATGGCTGGAGAAGTTGCTTTTCATGATTTCAACATTCGTATGTTTGTTAAGACTACCTTTGTGGCCCACATATTATGGCCAATTATTGTGACTGTTCCATGTTTACTTGAGAAGAATGTATATTCATTTTTTGGGGGGTGTGGAAAGGTGTGTGTGTGTGTGTGTGTGTATTCCATCTTGTCAGTGATTTTATTTAATTTTATAAGGGATTTACAAAAATACAAGATAATAGAGGAATTATTACATACCATTTCCACTACCAGAGTTTTGTGCTTCCATCCCTCTCCTATGCAAACTGTTCTTTTTTTCTGCATTATTGGCTTGAAACATCTTATTCCAATTTGAAACCTTGGGCTTTTGTCTTTCCTTTGGATGTGTATTTCCTGGAGATGTAGAGTAGATGAGTCTTGTTTTCTAATCCATTTAGCTACTCTGAATATTTTCCTAGGTGAATTTAGGACTTTTATATTTAGGGTGATTCTTGAGATATGTGGATTACTTATATCTATTCTATTTTTTGCTTTGAGATTGTTTTAAATTGCTGTTGTTTTTTTTCCATTTGATTCTTTGGTCACTTATTATGGATGGTTTTCTATGATGAATTCTCAGTGATTTCAATTGTACTTTTTACTTTTTAAAATAATCTTTATTTATTGCATAGAGACAGCCAGAAAATGAGAAGGAAAGATGAGCTAGAGAAGGAGAGTGACAGAGAGACACCTGCAGCATTGCTTCACCACACACTTTTCCCCTGAATGTAGGGAGTGGGAACTCACATCCTGGTCCTTGCACTTTGTAATGTGTACTCAGCCAGGTGCTCCAGCCCCCTCAATTGTACTTTCTATGGGTTCTCTATTTTGTATTGTGGCTATAATGTCATATATAATTTATTATATCTAAAATAAAGTCTTCTTTTTAAGTTGACCTTGATTTACTGACATTTGATCGTGCACTCTGTTCATTATTTTCCTCTCCTTTCCTATTACAGTATTCTTTCCTATTACTGTTGTGTTCTCAGTTCTATCCTACTAATCATAACCTAAGAATATGTTTCTTTGTCTCTTTCTTTCTTTCTTTCTTTCTTTCTTTCTTTCTTTCTTTCTTTCTTTCTTTCTTTCTTTCTTTCTTTGTCTTTCTTATTGCCATTAGGGTTATAGGTGGAGCTAGGTACTGGTATACAAATCCACCACTCCAAGTAGCCATTTTTTTACTTTTTTTTTCTTCCTTTCTTTCGATTGTATTTGACAGGACAGAGAGAAATTAAGTAAGAGGGGAGTAGGGAAAAAGGTGGTGAAGATAGACACCCGCAGACTTGCTTTACCACTCATGAAGTGTCTGCTCTGCAGTTGGGGAGTAAGGAACTTAAGCCTGGGCTCTTATGCATGTTAATGTGTGTGCTCTACTAGGTGCACTCTGCCTGGCTCCTACTTCTCCTTTCCCTGTGGGACTCTATTTAGTAATTCTCGTAAGACAACATTAGTAGTGGGAAATTTATTTAATTATTTTTTATGTTTGAGGAGATTTTTTTCTGATATTAGATAATCTTTTAACGGATAATACTGCAGGGTAGAATATTCATGGCTGGAGATTCTTGTGTTTTAGTACTCTGAATATATCATTCCACTGTCTTCTTGCCTTTAGCATTTGTAATGAGAAGTATGATGAAAGACTAATCACTCTACATTTCTTTTTTAAAAGTTTTAATCTTTATTTATTTATTGGATACACACAGCCAGAAATTTAAAGGGAAGGGGGATGATAGGGAGAGAGATAAAGAGACACCTGCAGCACTGTTAACCTTCCAGAGAGTATACCTTAGTGCAGGGACAGAATACACAGTTTCTCCATCAGATATTATCCCTGCCACTTTGGTGAACCCTTGTCAGCAGTTTAATATCCTGAATCCCCTGAGGTTGTGGGTTAAATGTTCAGAGGTTCCCCTTTCTTGTAGGTGGTACTATGCTCTGCAGGCTACCTTCCAATATGGTGCCTCCAGCTGCTGTTGTTCACAGCTTCTTTTTTATAGTTTCTCTAGTGACTTCTCTCCTATGCTCTGTCTCACCCTTTGGATATAAGTTTGTGAGCACCCACCTGAAACTAAAGAGCTTCTTCAGATGTCAGTTGGTGGGTTTTGCTAAATTCATTTGTTATCACTTCTTGTTGTTTTGGGGAAGTAACTTTGTATTGGTTGCATGGCTGCATAAATTACCAAAGTTCAACTCCATATGTTCAGTCTCCCAGGAGATTCAGCATGGCAGGTCCTGGGAAGTTGAGCCAGCCTGAGTGCAAGCAAGCAGAAGGAGCCGGGGGGGGGGGGGGGGGGGTGGATGGACTTTCAGCAGCCTGGAAGTTGAATCACTTGGTTTATGTAACTCTAGGTCAACTTGATGTCAGTCATATGCTAATTATGTTCTTATGGTCAGTTCTTATGGTCAGCCTCAGTCATTTGCTAATCAAGTACCGAAGTCCTATTCACGGGCTGTGTCACAACACAAAAGAAAGTTATACACAAAAGTATTAGACACTAGTAAAGACAGAAGACCCAGAATCTGATTTTTCTCCAAATGAAGCTTGATTTAAAAGGAAAATACTAGCTAGCAGCTGAGGATAACTGATAAAATGCAGGTTTTGCAAATGTAGGGCTATATATGTACTGGAGTGGTGTTCTTCTTTTTCTCATATGAAATAAATAAAATACATATTTAAAATTTAGTTAAAAAAATGTTAGTTATAGGTCTACACTTTACGAGAATTTGGAAATTCCAAATGAAGAAATAGACTTAATACTAGTTGGTAATATTCCAAAGTCACTGGTAGAAAGACACAGTTCCAGAAGAGGTGTGGAAACCTGCAACATATATATTATAAAATTTATACATTTATGAAATCTATCCAGAAAAAAGACACATGAACTGCCAATGCAAAAGCAACCTTCTTGGAGAAGTAAAAAAATCATGAACTTGTTTGACACCAAGGACTTTCAATACTAGAAGTCCTGAATTCAAAATATAAATACATTTAAGATATCTAAATAAAGGAAGCAGAGGTTTAATAACTATAGTCAGAAAAGGAGCTATGACATGTACAGAACTTGAAGAAGCCACACTATGGGAAATAAGACTGGAAGAAGCCAGGCTGTGGGAAATAAAAGGTCTATGCCTCATGTGTGAAATATAAAGAAGCAATGCAAGGGAATTGGCAAAGTGAAATATAAGCAAACCCTTGATACATAACTTTTAATCTCAGGTTACTGAGTGGGGATGGTGCTAAAAATGTGAAAGAGACTAGTACTTTGTGGTAGAGGGAAACTGAAACTTTGGTGGTGGGCAATAAATGTAACACATAAATGGAAAGCTTCATAAGTGGTGAAGTAGTGCTGAAGGTGTCTCTCTTTCTCTTCCCATTCCCTTTCAATTTTTTTCTGTCTTCATCAAATAAATAAATAAGTTCAAATGAAGTTACGGTGACACAAGTTGCATACTTAAGAAAAATCTTTACAAATGGTTAATATAATAAATACCGAGAGTGGGCAAGATAGCTCCCCTGAACAGTGTTCATGCTCTCTCTGAGTTATCACCTGGCTCCCTCACCCCTGAAAGATGTTGCAATGCTATGTTAGCGTCCCCTCTATTCTTCTGTCTCTTTCTATCTGAAAAAGTCATCCTAGAGACGTGAAATCCCACTGGAGATGGATAAGAAGGAAAGAAGAAAGATAGAAAGGAGAGAAAGGAAGAAAGCAAAGAACAACATGTAAAAAGGAGTAAAATCCTAGACATACCCACAGGGCAGAGCAAATGCGTATTAGTAATGTAATATGTCAATTTCCTTTTGGTCTAGAATAAAAGATTTTTAACATTGAAAGAACTCTTAGGCGAGCTCTAAGTAACGTCTACTAGCTCTCTGTCTATAGTCTTTTTAGTATTTCATACCTTATGAAAAGCAGTGAAGTGAAAGTTAGGAGATAAATCAGGTCAATAGTATAGAATGCATATAAAGTGATAAAAATAACTCTCCCAGACCAGGTGGTAGTGTAGCAGCTTAAGCAAATGTGGCGCCATGCGCAAGGACGGGGGAGTAAGGATACGGGTTCTAGCCCCTAGTTTTCCACCTGCAGGGGGGATCATTTCACAAGTGGGTTGCTTCACAAGCAGGTCTCTCAGTCTTCTTTTCTCTCCCTCTGTCTTCTCCTCCTCTATCCATTTCTCTCCGTCCTATCCAACAACAACAGCAATAGCAATGATAACAACAACAATGATAAACAAGGGCAACAAAAGGGGAAAATGGCCTCCAGGAGGAGTGGATTTGTAGTGCAGGCACCAAACCCCAGCAATAACCCTGGAGGCAAATAAATAAATAAATAAAATAACTCTCCAACTTTTATATTTTAGTATCACAGGAACTTGAATTTGCATGGCATTTAACCCTCCCTCCCATCATTAGAAACTGGTGGTAAATTGCAGAATTTAGATGACCTTGACTTCTCCTTTCAAAGGCTCTGTGTAAATATACTCTTTCACTTAGTGGATCTGTCACATCTAATTTTAGTTTTTACATTCCATCGCCAAAAGTTCATGAGCAGAAAAAAAAAGTGCCCACTTTAAGCTATAGCAGATAAGTTATTTATTGAGTGATAAAACTGTATGTTACTATAAAAATTCCCTAATATAATATAACTTTTGATTTTTTTAGATAAACAGATTGAAAGAGGGATAGAGAAAGAGAGAGAGATTGGAAACATAATACCAAAGTTTCCTTCAATGTGGACTAGAATCTCATCTTTGCCACAGGTGAAGCAAAGCTTCAAAAGCTTCAAAGCCAACTATTTGGCCAGCCTAACTTTT
The DNA here is from genome assembly GCF_950295315.1 of Erinaceus europaeus. Taxonomy (NCBI): domain Eukaryota; kingdom Metazoa; phylum Chordata; class Mammalia; order Eulipotyphla; family Erinaceidae; genus Erinaceus; species Erinaceus europaeus. The sequence continues at coordinate 115,390,915 of NC_080165.1, read as the reverse complement.
TATTTTTAAATAAAATTTTGACTTACCACTTATTTGAATACTATATGAGTTTAGGGAATAGAGTTTCATTACCTTGGTATGTGCATTATATATCTTACTGCACCAGTCACCAAAAGTTCTAGCTAGTGCCATTTGCTAGTGCCTCTGTAGTCATTCCTCCCACTCTTTTTCCTCTTTCCTTCCCATAACTACCATGTTTTCTCAGAGACTTTGACTCCTTTACAAATAAGAATCAGGGAGCCAGGGGCTCAGAGGTGTTGCACAAGGTTGAGCACATACATCAGTATATATATGGACTTGGGCTAAAGGATACATTCCCTACCTGCAGGGGGCAAGCTTCGTAAGTGCTGAAGTAGTTAAGTGTTTCAGGTGTCTCTTCCACTCTCCCCCTTCCTTATCAATTTCTCTCTGCTAGTTTCTATCCAATAAATAAATAAAAGGAATATATATAATCATAGGGCCAGAGCTGAAGAGATGGTTCCAAAGTAGAGTGCAGGCCTTGCATGCAGGATGCCCTAAAACTAGACAAAAACAAATAGGACATCATAAATGGTGAAATGATGCCCTGGTTTGAAATATAGAAATAGAAGAAGATGGAAAATTTACAAGTGGTAGTGGAAATATTCTGTTACAGAAATGTAATAAGAATTCATTCTTTTATGAATTCTTTTTCCTTCAGAACATTTTGAAACATTGCCTAGACTGAGGAAGTTGTTCAACTTTGTCCCTTCTTGGTCCTTAAATAATCACCTAACATTAGGCCTTTATAAGTTTTCATATGGCTTTCAGCCAAAAGCAATAAAATCCTAAACTGATCTTTATATAAGTATTCATATTTTCCTCTTGTGAATGGAGCTAGAGAGGCACTCCAATCTGGACCATGCTGTGCTTCTTTGCTCACAGAGACTAAACTCTTAGGGAGGTAATGCCAACACCACCAGCATATTTGAAACCCCAAAGGAGACTAGTTTGATTTTTATTCAAAAATTAAGTTTCTTAAGACCCTGTTCCCTTATTTTTTCTTACGTTTTCATTTAAGATAACTGTGCAACTCAGACTCACATACACTTCTTTCATTCATTAACTGAAAAATTGGACTCTGGTGACACAGACCACATCATAAGTACTTACAAAGTTATAAGGATAAAGAAGTGGGTTCATTTAAAAGTTATTATTCAATAAAATTATTATTTCCCATTTGAGACAGATACATAATTTGCGGCTTTTTGACGTACCAGCCTGCAGCCTCATTTCTTCCTAGAGAACAGTGTAGCCCTTTTGAGTTTCACCTTATAAAGTGTTTTTGTTTATTTGCTTTTCAATTCCAGGACTAATCATGTAATATTTAATAGACACTGTATCATAAGAAACATTGCAGAGGGAGTCGGGCTGTAGCACAGCGGGTTAAGCGCAGGTGGCGCAAAGCACAAGGACTGGCATAAGGATCCCGGTTCGAACCCCAGCTCCCCACCTGCAGGGGAGTCGCTTCACAGGCGGTGAAGCAGGTCTGCAGGTGTCTATCTTTCTCTCCTCCTCTCTGTCTTGCCCTCCTCTCTCCATTTCTCTCTGTCCTATCCAACAACGACAACAACAATAATAACTACAACAATAAAAAAACAAGGGCAACAAAAGGGAATAAATAAATAAAATAAATTAAAAAAAAAAAGAAACATTGCAGAGTTGCCTCCATAATTTTTTTCTTGGGGTAGAAAGCATATAGCGGTTCTACATTTTAAAAAGTTCTTTGTGAAGAACAGGAAGGAAGACACAAAGTAGAAACTGAATTTGGAGTATTGTACCAAAGTTAAAAAAAAAAAAATAACACTTCAGGGGGATGGTGAGGATAGATTTTCAGCTTCACTAAAGGGGAGTGGGGGCAGGGAAACAGACCTTTGGTGGTGAGAATAGTGTTAATATACACTCCTATAAATCACTAATTAATATGATAGAGGAAAATTAGGTTGAACATCTTGAACCTTGTTGGTATGCTTCTAAATTCTACTTCTAAGATCCCTTCTGTTTCATTGGTTTAATCCCCCTGCTTAAAACTGTATTCTATTTATATAACCACTGTTAACTAAGCACCACCCTGCCTCCAGGGCATTGGTTTAATCCTCATTGTTTTGCACGATTTTTCCTTCTCCCCACCCCCTATCCTACGTACATCCTCTTCGGACCTGACACTTCCACCTCAGGATATATAAGGACAGGATTGTGATTAGAGATACCTTAAATTGCACTGCGTTCCACATGAATAAAGACTGAACTGCGTACCACTCAGCCATGAGTCCCTGGTCGTCTCTCTCTCCTGCCCGTGAAGCTAGCTCAACAGAACATTTTGGTGCGTAGACCTCAGTTCTGAGTATATATTCCTTCAATCTAAGCACTTAAGATTTCAGATTGGTAACCTGATTGAATTTCAACAGTGGGCTTAAATTGTTAATACGTTGTTAATAATTACTTTTTTCCTCCTAATATCAAATCACCTATAATCTTGGAGCAGAGAGACCAGAAGTAACTGGTCTTTTCAGTGTATAAGACAAAGTTACTTGTAAATAAAATTACATGATATAAATCATGATAAGGTCTTATATGTTACAGTAAATTCTAACCATGGAATTTTCAAAGTAAACCAAATTTCCAAAGAACTTGGCTATAACAATAACTATCTATTGAGTGCTTAAATTTTAAAGCAGCAGGAACCTCCCCTATTCTCTATAAAACCCTTTCTCCAGGAGTTGGGCTGTAGCGCAGCGGGTTAAGCGCAGGTGGCGCAAAGCACAAGGACCGGCATAAGGATCCCAGTTCGAATCCCGGCTCCCCACCTGCAGGGGAGTCGCTTCACAGGCGGTGAAGCAGGTCTGCAGGTGTCTATCTTTCTCTCCTCCTCTCTGTCTTCCCCTCCTCTCTCCATTTCTCTCTGTCCTATCCAACAACGACAACAACAATAATAACTCCAACAATAAAACAACAAGGGCAACAAAAGGGAATACATAAAAAAAAAAAAGACCAAAAAAAACCCCCTTTCTCCATTTTTTAAAATTTTTTTTAGGACTGCAAATTGATAGGAGTGTACATAAACCCCATTCCCACCACCAAAAGACTGTGTCCCATCCCCCCCCTCCTGCTTTGAATTTCCCTTTCTGTTCTTTCTCAACTTCTGCTTATGAGTGGGATCATCCCATACTCGTCTTTATCTTTCTGACTTAGCTCACTTAACATAATTTCATCTAGCTACATCCACAATGTGTCAGAAAAGGTGGGTTCATTGTTCTTAAAAACAAACAAACACACAAACAAACAAAAAACCTTATCTCTCCCAGTCCTGGAACCTCTGGAGCTTGGCTCATTTTCCTGCATGCTTCTTTCAATCCATACCATTTGATCCTGCATCTGCTGAGCTCAACCAAGTTAATGTAACCAGTGTCACCTCTGTTTCATTTCAGACAATGTCCAGAGATGCCAGGCCTGGAATGCCAACCCTTCAGCTCCACTACTCTGGTGAGACCTTTTGTACTTCACAGGATTCTTTAATTCTACTTTAGGTGGCACATTTCCTAACAAAGTCACAGAACCGTGATATAGATCAGGGCCATGAAACAGGGCACATGTGTATATATGACCATAAATTATGGGAAAATATACACCTTAGAGTAAAAATGCACAGTAGTCTACAGTGACTCAATAAGGGCAGTAAGCAAGTAGAAAGACCTAAAAAAGACACTATAAAGTACTCAATGAAATAGTTTCTACTTAGACCCAGATACCCTCCTCATCTACTTCCCATTTTACTTCCCTCAATCACTTCAAGACTAATCCTTGTCAAGTAAAGTAAGGATTATAAAAGGTGTATAAGGGCAAGAGACTGGCATACTTCAGTGATGGCTCTCTTGGTCATTACCAGGCCACCCCATCATCCAGAGCCTTACTCAAGGAATCCTGAGATTACCACATAGATAGATGGGCCTAGACCTCTAACAGATCCCTCTCTTCACCATTGCTGTTCATCTCCATCAGGAACAACATAGTGGACATTCTTGTGGGCCTCTACAGGACCTTGTCCTCAATGTGTAAAACAATGGTAGGGACTTCTCCATTCTCTGAAGGAAGACTGGGTCAACATACTCTGCCACTCGAGGAAGATTGGTCTTATAATGAGTACAAATGAGAATGTTCCTAGCTATGACTATGGAATGTGAATGCAGACCTACAGGGATGCAGATGTTACACAGGCTCCTGTGCTGAATATGATTGATGCAGTTTACAGTTAATGGTATTTATATACTTTTTCCATATTTGGGAGCTACTTCCTTTCTTGATACAGCTTTTCAGTCTCATTCATAGCTCTGACACCATCTCCCCATACAATACCTTTAGCCTACTTGCGTGCTAGCTGTTGGGCTCAAGCAAGAATTAGTAAAGACATGACCCTCTCCCCTGAATATACCTAAAATAGACTTCCTAACTTTTCCCAAATGGGGACCCCAAACCTCATCTGCTATATTCTTACCTTTAGGTTTCTGATTAATAAACAATTTGTTCTGCTTTACATCTTAATGCTTTTTAGCTACCAAGATGCTGATGCTACCATGATGCCAATGTGACTTCCCTGGGCAGACAACTTCACCAATAAATTCTGGAACCCCACTTCTCCAGAGCCCTGCCCCAATAGGGGAAACAGGCTGAGAGTACAGATCAACCTGCCAGTGTCAATGTCCAGTGGAGAAGCAATTACAGAGGCCAGACCTTCCAACTTTTGCACCCTATAATGATCCTGGGTCCAAATTCCTAGAGAGACAAAGAAGAGGAAAACTTCCAATGAAAGGGGTGGGATGGAGAAATCTGGTGGTGGGAATTGTATGGAATTGTTCTCTTCTTATCCAACCAACTTGTCATTCATAATAAAGTCAATAAAAAGAAGGCAAAAAATTAAAAGAAGAATCACCATCTTACTTCAAATAAAAGACAAAAAAATTCTGTGGCTAAAATTAACTACGTCCATCTACCTGCTCTAGGACCCACATATAAATACATATTTATATTTAGCACCAGGTCACTTCTGAGGAACATTGCAGGCTGCACTCATTTTAGGACCAGTCTTTTTTGAGTGGCAGGGCAGCCTCCTTTTGGAGACTGGGGCTATCCCTACAGTCCTTGCTTTATGGCAGAGCCAAGGTCCTGGGAAGGCTCACAAGATGCTGTACCTTATGGAAGTGACCAGTTGGGCCAAAATTCTTTATGGTGTTCAGAAAGTAGGAGTTCTGGCTTCTGTAATTGCTTCTCCACCGAATATGGATTTTGGCAGGTCAATCCATACCTCCCAGCCTGTTTCTAACTTCCCCAGGGGAGTATGGCTCTGGGGAGGCGAGGTTCCAGGATGCGTTGTTAAGGTTGTCTAGCCTTATTCTCAACTCTGATGCCTTCTTTCCATACAATATTTTTGCTCCACCTGCATGTTAGCTATCAATTCAAGCAAAAATTAAAGTCATGGGCCTCTAGTATGATACCTACAATAGGCTTCCTAGCTTCTTTCCACCCTAAGATCCTTATTCTTATCTGCTCTATCCTACTTCTTAATTCTTATTTATTAAGTATTTTGATTTGCTTTATTCCTTACTGCCTTTCAACCACCAAGAGGTATTTCGCTTAATGAAAACAAAAGTGTACTGTATACCCAAACATGCCTACTTTTAAACTTAGTTGTGATATGTAATGCATGCCTGTGCCTTGAGCATATGCATTCCTTTTATTCCAAAAGAAGAGTATAAATAATTGTCTTATAATCTTACTGTAGTTGCTTGGGAGGTGGGGGAATAAATAGGATGCTGAATACTTAATCATGTGGTCTGGAGTTCAATCTCCAGTACTGCATATGCTAGAGTGGTACTCTCACTTCCTCCCACACCTTACATAATTAATCAATAAAACTTTTAATAAAAACTTGTTGCAACAATTTTGAAAAGCAATAGATATAAAGTATTGAAGTGTCTCTCTAATGGTAGGTTCCAAGTCATTGTCCCAGGAAATTTATCATGGTGTGCTCTTAGAATTGAAACCTGTGGGAGTTACAGAAAACTGATTGAACAGGGTGGGGGGCAATAAGCTGTCTACAAAGCAATTTCAATGAAAACTTTGGCTCATCAAATAGGGATCACTAGAACTACATGGCACTGTAAATATTTCAAACTGAAGCCTCTGGAACCCTGTAACTACAAAGAGATATTGTCTTTCTATGGGAAGGATGTGTGAACTTGGAAGGGGCAATTTTCTTTTTTCTTCCTTTCTTCTTTTTCTTTTTCTTTTACCTTTCCCATATCTAATTTATTGATTTATTTTTGTTAATTTTTATTTATAAAATGGAAATATTGGCAAGACTATAGAATAAGAGGGGTACATTTCCACACAATGCTCACCTCCAGAGCTCCATATCCAATCCCCTTACTTGCCAGCTTCTCTATTCTTTATCCCTCTGGGAGTATGGACCTAGGATCATTGTGGAATACAGAAGGTGGAAGGTCTGGCTTCTGTAATTGCTTCTCTAGTGAACATGGGTGTTGGCAGGTCGATCCATACTCCCAGCCTGTTTCTCTCTTTCCCTAGTGGGGCAGGGATCTGGGGAGGCAGGGCTCCAAGACACATGGTGGTGTTGCCTCCCAGGGAAGTCACATTGTCATCATGGTAGCATATGAAACACTGGAACATGGCAATTTTCTTTTGTAGTTTTTTTTTTTAGTGAAGCACAATTATTGAAGTTGAAGCAAGAGGTCTCAGCTAGAACTGGTCTGTCTTTAGTATCTTCAGCAGTAGGAGAATGAAAACTTTGCTTATAATAGGTAGGGTTACAGGTAGCAAGAGAGAAAAGATTAAGTGACATACTATGTGACCCTTTTAGTAAGTAATTTGTTAATCTTGTGGATTTGCAATGGCTTTCTTCCTTGTTTTTGCCATAAAGGTTGTTGCTGGGACTCCTCACCTGCACGATCCTAGCACCCCTTGTGGCCCTTCATTATTTTCCCAGATAGATAAAGGGAGAGAGAGAGACAGAGAATCAGAGAATCAGAACCACAGAACTGCTTCAGTGCTTATGGTAATGTTTCCCCCATGTAGGTGCTCCCGTGTGGTGTCCAGTGACTCCAACTGGGTCCTCAAGTATAGCAAAGTATACACTCTACTGGGTGTAGTACAGTTGGAAGTTAGGGAGTATGATACCTTGATTCTATTCCCCCATTCCCAGGATTGCTTTGACTATTCAAGGTCATTGTGAAGTTCCTGTACACTATAGTATTGATAAAATATTCTTCCACACCATCAAAAAAGGGTTAATAAAGTATGCATCTTTTAATACTCTAAGGCTCTAGAAAACATCACAATAGTAACTGTCCCAAAATCTGTCAGAAAAGTGATTAATTCAATAACCTGGACATTCTCCTAGTTTAGGAAACATTCAGCCACAAAGATAGGCTTATTTTAGTGCCACCACATCCATGAGTGGGTCAATAATTACAAGTCCTCAAATGCCACAATGACAAATTTATCATTTTCATTGACTATTTCCTATCAGTTTGTCTATTTATTTTGCTGAGGAGAGATAATTCTCATAAATTCTATGATGTAAATAGGTCTTTTTTGAGGTTAAAGCAGAAAAATAGAAGCCTGGAAGTTTCTGAAATTGAACAAAACCAAACATAATTGAAGTTATATGTTATTGTGACAAAGGATGAACTTTAAGCCTGAGGCCTAAAATAAATCTAGGCTTCTAATAACTTATTCAATTCTATTATTTTGCTTCCTTTTTTAACTTTATTCTAAATATTCTCTAATAATTTCACTTCAAAGAGTAAGCACACATATTTAGGCCTAGATGATTAGTTGTATTTGATATCTTCCCTTGCATACTCCTCATTCCTTTTGAAAAGGAATGTTCTAGTTTTTGAGAAAACTTCCATACCCTCTTCTTCTCTATAATATTATAAAGTCTCCTGAGCACATAGGTACTCATGTCCAAGTAGTAGTAATCTATAAATGGTGTATAAACTACACATATTTTCAAAAGACAGAAAATTCATTTGGTTCCTAGTCTCACCCTACCAGAGACTTTATTACATTTCTAAAATGAGAGTGATATTTTCTCAAGAAATATTAGATAATATAATTATAAATTTTATCAAATCAGTGAATCTCCTCAATAAGAATCTTCCCTTAAAATGAAAAAATAAATCATCAGTCATGCATAATTTTATAAATCAATTTAACAGTACAAATTATTTAAGTCATTGATTTCTTTTTTTAATTTCGTTATTGAGGAATTAATGTTTTACATTCGACAGTAAATACAATAGTTTGTACATGCATAACATTTTCCAGTTTTCCATATAACAATATACCCCCAAAGGTTCTCTGTCATCATTTTAGGACCTGTATTCTGTCCCCCCACACCCACCACAGAGTCTTTTACTTTGGTGCAATTGCCAATTCCAGCTCAGGTTTTACTTGTGTTTTCTCTTCTGATCTTGTTTTTCAACTTCTGCCTGAGAGTGAGATCATCCCATATTCATCCTTCTGTTTCTGACTTATTTCACTTAACATGAATTTTTCAAAGTCCACTCAAGATTAGCTGAAAATGGTGAAATCTCTATTTTTAATAGTTGAATAGTATTCCATTGTGTATATATACCACAACTTGCTCAGCCACTCATCTGTTGTTGAACACCTGGGTTGCTTCCAGGTTTTGGCTATTACAAATTATGCTGCCAAGAACATATGTGTACACAGATCTTTTTGGATGGGTGTGTTGGGACGCGGAGGAAAGATAGAGGGAGGAGATCCGGAGCGGAGAGGGAACACAATTCTTTATTCTCAGCGGGCAAGAGAGAGAGAGGTGGAAGAAGAAGGGCTTTATAGGGCAAAAACCCGGAGTGACAAGCCAGGACAGGATTGGTTGGGAAGGGCACTTCGAGAATATCGTATTAAGTCTCGCAGGAACTGGCACTAGCCTGAGGAGACAACATGGCAGAACAGGCACTCTGAGAATGTCCCAACTCTCGTAGGAACTGGCACTAGCCTGAGGGGACATCTGCATAGCATAGGATCTATCCCCAGGAGAGGAATGGCAGGATCATAGGGTAGGTCCATTTCTAGCCTTCTGAAAGTTTTCCAGACTGTTCTCCACAGGGATTGCAACAACTTACATTCGCACCAGCAGTGCTAGAGGGTTCCTAAAACCCCACAAGCTTTCCAGAATTTTCTGCTGTTACCTTTTCTGATGTATTACATCCTCACAGGAGTGAAGTGGTATGTCATTGTTGTCATTCTTTGCATTTCTATGACAATCAAAGACTTGGAGCATTTTTCATGTGATTCTCAGCCTTTTGGATATCTTCTGTGGTGAATATTCTGTCCATGTCTTCTCCCCATTTTTGGATGGGGTCATTTGTTTTCTTGTTGTTGAGTTTGTTAAACTCTTTATCTATGTTGGTTATTAGCTTCTTATCTGATGTATGACATGTAAAGATCCCATGCTGTGAATGGTCTCTTGGTTTGGGTAGTGGTTTCTTTTGCTGTGCAGAAGCTTTTTAATTTGATGTAGTCCCATAGGCTTATACTTGCCCTAGTATTATTTGTAGTTGGATTTGTTTCATTGAAGATGTCTTTAAAATTCATGCAGAAAAGAGTTCTGCCAATATTTTCCTCTAAGTATCTGGTAGTTTCTGGTCTAACATCCAAGTCCATTATCCACTTGGATTTACTTTTGTATTTGGTGAAATGTAGTGGTTCAGTTTCATTCTTCTGAATGGTTCAACCCATTTTTTTCCAACACCATTTGTTGAAGAGACTCTGCTTTCCCCATTTAATAGTCTGGGCATCTTTGAAAAAGATTAAATGTCCATAGGTGTGGGGGCTTACTTCCAGGCACTCAGTTCTATTCCACTGGACATTGTTTCTATTCATGTTCCATTATCAAGCAGTTTTGATGACAACGGCCCTATAATACAATTTGAGGTCTGGGAGTGTGATGCCTCCATTCTGTTCTTTCTTCTCAGGATTGCTTTGGCAATTCTAAGTCTTTTCTGGTTCCAGATAAACATCTGTAGCATTTGCTCTATTCTCCTAAAAATGTTTTTGGGATTTTAATGGAGATAGGATTAAATTTGTAGATGGCTCTGGGTAGATGATTTTTAGATGATGTTTATTCATCCAACCCATTAACATGGATTATTTTTCCACTTTTTGTGTCTTTTTCAATTTTCTTAAGGAATGCCTCATAATTTTTAGTATACAATCTTTCACTTCTTTGCTTAGGTTTACTCCTAGATATTTGATTGTGTTTGTTACTATAGTAAAAGGAATTGATTTCTGGATTTCAACTTCTTCTAACTTAGTGTTTGCATAGAGGAATGCCACTGACTTTTGAATGTTAATTTTGTAGCCTGACACCTTACTGTATTGCCTCATGATTTCCAAAAGCTCCTTGGGCAGCCCTGTCTAGTACCTGATCTGAATGGAAATGCTTCCAGTTTTTCACCATTCCATATGATGCTGGCTGTAGGTTTGCTGTATATAAACTCCACTATCTTGAGGAATTTTCCATCTATTCCCATTTTTTGTAGTGTTTTGATCATGTGTATGTTGTATTTTTGTCAAAGGCCTTTTCTGCATCTACTGATATGACCATGTGGTTTTTTTGTCTTTCTTTTGTTGATGTGGTGGATCACGTCGATTGATTTATGTATATCAAACCAACCTTGCATCCCTGGGATAAACCCCACCTGATCATGATGAACACTCTTTGTAATATACTGCTGTAACTGAATGGCTAGAATTTTGTTCAGTATTTTAGAATCTATGTTCAACAGAGATATTGGTCTGTAGTTTTCTTTTTTGGTTGTGTCCCTGTCTGCTACTGGTATAAGAATAATGTTGGCTTCATAGAAGCTGGAAGGGAATATTCTTGTGTCTTTGATCTTCTGGAAGACTTTTAAAAGTAGAGGGATTAACTCTTCATTGAAGGTTTTTTAGAATTCATTTGTAAAGCCATCTGGTCCAGGACTTTTATTCTAGGGATGTATATTGATAACTGTTTCAATTTCTTTGGTTGCTAATGGCCTGTTCATATTATCTAGTTCTTCTTTATTTAATTTTGTAAGTTCATAGGTATCTAGGAAATTGTCCATTTCTTCCAGGTTCTCTTGGTGGCATATAGTTGTTCATAGAAGCCTTGCCTGATATGCTGAATTTCTTCAGTGTCTGTTGTGATATCTCCTCTTTCATTTATGATACGACTTATTTGAGTCTTCTCCCTTTTTTGTTTTGTAAGTCTGGCTAATTGTTTGACGATTTTGTTCACTCTTTCGAAGAACCAACATTTACTTTCATTGATCTTTTGTATGGCTTTCTTACTTTCAATGTTATTTATTTCTGCCCTAACTTTAGTTATTTCTGTCCTTCTGGTTGCTTTAGGGTTCCTTTATTCTTCTTCTTCTTCTAGGTCTTTAAGATGTGCAATCAGGCTGTTTATTTGTGCTTTTTCTTGTTTCCTAATGTGTGCTTGTATGGCTATGAACTTCCCTCTCAGTACTACCTTAAATGTGTCCCAAATATTTTGATAGTTTGTGCCTTCATTCTCATTGAACTCTTGAAATATTTTTCTTTCTTTCTTTCTTTTATTTTCTCTTTGACCCAGTAGTTGTTAAGAAGTGTACTGTTGAGCTTTCACATTTTGGGCCTATTACTAATCTTTTGTTGATTTTTAAGTGTTAGTTTACTTCCGCTGTGGTCTGATAAGATGCTTGGGATGATTCCAATGCTCTTGAATTTGCTGATGCTGTCTTTGTGCCCTAACATATGGTCTGTGCTTGAGAATGACCCATGTGGACCTGAGTAAAATGTGTATTCCAGTTTCTTGGAAGGAATGACTCTGAAAATATCCAATAGTTCTAGTATATCTATCTCCTCATTAAGCTCCCTCATTTCTTTATTGATTTTCTGCCTGGATGATCTGACAAGTTTAGAGAGTGGGGTGTTGAAGTTCCCTACTATGACTGTGTTGCTGTTAATATATTGCTGTAGCTCTTTCACTAGATGTTTGATATATTAAGATGGCTTCTCATTTGGGTGCATAGATGTTAATAGTTGTTAAGACCTATTGATTGACTATTCTTCTGAGCATTAAGTAATGTCCATCCCTATCTTTTTAAATTTTATTTATTTTAAAGTCTATTGTGTCAGATATGAGAATAGCTGCTCCTTCCCTTTTTTGTGGGCCATTGGCTTGTATGATAGTTTTCCATCCTTTCACTTTGAGTATGTGTTTGTCTTGTTGAGTTAGGTGGGTTTCCTGTAGACAGCATATGGTTGGGTTGTGTTTCCTGAGCAATCTTCCTACTCTGTGCATTTTAATAGGTGAATTCAGGCCATTGACATTTATTGATATCGAAGATTGAAGATATTTTAACGCCATTCTTGTAGTTTTTGACTGTTGTGATATATGGTGTATTTATGGTGTTCTGACTATTTATAGGAGACCTTTCAGAACTTCTTTCAAGGCAGGCTTGGTGATAGTTGATTCTTTCAACTGTTGCTTGTCTGAGAAGGTTTTTATTCCTCCATCTAGTCTGAATGACAGTCTAGCAGGATACAGTGGTCTTGGTTTAAAGCCTTTCTCATTGAGCAATCCATAGATATTTTGCCATTCTCTTCTGGCCTGTAGTGTTTGTGTGGAGAAGTCTGCTGCTAATCTTATGGGTTTTCCTATGTAGTTGACTCTTTTTTCTTTTTTTTCTCTTGCATCCTTCAGGATCCTTTCCCTTAGCCTTATTCCTTTCCATTCCAAGTATGATGTGTCTTGGTGTCTTTAAGTCTAGGTTAATTCTGTTTGGGACCCTCTGGGCTTCTTGTACCTTTATATCTTTTACGTTGTCTATGCTAGAGAAGTTCTTAGCTATTATGTCCTGAGGAATGCTTTTTTCCCCTCCCTCTCTTTCTTCCTCTGGTAAGCCAATAATGCTTATATTATTTATTTTGAAGTAATCCCATAGGTCTCTGTTGTTGTTTTTTTTCAGAATTTTGTAATCTCTTTTTGAGATCTCTTACTTTTTTTTTAGTTTTCTCTAATTCGTCCTTGATCTTGCTAATTCTGTATTCAGTCTCATTAATTCTATTCTCTCTCCCCTATGCTATTTTCTGGAGTTCATCTATTTTCTTACCCTGTTCTGATACTGTTTTAGGTTGTTCAGCTAGCTGTGTTCTTAACTCAACTATTTGAGCTTTCAGGTCTCTAATAACCTTGAGATGATTAGTGTTTCCTTCCAGAGTCTCATTTATTGTTTCTGCATTTCTGATGACAGTTCTTTCAAACTCTTTACTCACTCCTGTGATTATTCCCTTAACTAGTGTTTTGATGTTGATTATTTTGTGCTTTAACCTTTGGGGGGGGCTAGCTGGACTCTTGTCCTGGCTCATTTCTCCCATATTTCTTCTTGTTGGTTTAAACATTATATATAGTATATTCTGAAGTTCCTCTCTCAGTACCTTTCAAATTATTGATCACTCTTGCCTGGATGTACTTGTGTTTAAGTAAGTTAATTAAAGGGTTCACAGTTGTGGCTTTAAAACCTCTTTTGTTCTTTTTCTTCCCTGTAGACTATGGGAGCCTGAGGGCTTTTAAAGTGTAAGTAGGCTTCTTAGCTAATCCCTCACTCCAGACCAAGAGATAAAGTAGGGTAGAGCAGATATAATCCAGTAGTGATGCAAAGAGACTACTAGGGCACCAAGTTATAGATCTTCTCCTGTGTTTCCTCACTAATTCTCTGTCCCCTGGTGTCAGCACAGGGCCTCTTCCAGGCTGCTGCAGCTTCTGAGGGCAGTAGCAATGGAGACTCACAGTTGCACTTGGTGAGTCTTAGGGGTGTCCTCTCCTCCTTTTAGCCATCTTTTTGTTGGTGAAACAGACTGGAGGTAGTGTCTCAATTGGTAAACTGCTGGACTGTTACTAGCCACTTAATCTCTCCCTAGGCTCCTCTCTGTATGAGAGTAACACATATTTTCACTCACTGGTGATTTGGTGGGTTCCTGAAGTCGTTCTAGTCCTGTCTTGTTTTTGTCCCAGAGCATCTCCTTTGGTATTCCTAGTTGACCTGGGAGAGGAGAAGGGAGAAACACAGCTGCTGCAGTACTATAGCCCTGTCTTCGGAAGTCCAAATCATTGATTTCTTATTGCAAAAACATTATCTTGCCAATTTACTAAATTTACTATAGATGGACTTAGATTAAGATAAGGAAGAATCCAACTTATACTGATATTTTCTACTTCCTCTTTAAAGAAGTAGAATTCCTCCTACCAATAGGAAACTTGAACTAAGTTTGGTTTTTACTAGAAACCAATTTATTTATTTTTTAAATATTTATTGGATAGAGACAGAGAGAAATTTAGAGGGGAAGGGGAGCTAGAGAGGGAGAGAGACAGAGAGACACCTGCAGCCCTGTTTCACCACTTATAAAGCTTTCTCCTTGCAGGTGGAGACCAGGGGTTTGAACCCTGTTCCTTGCACACTGTAATATGTGTGCTCAATCAGATATACCACCACCTGGCCCCCTGAAAACCAATTTAAACTCCTTTATGTATCAATTTTTGCCAATTTATCAGAACTTATGGTAAATAACAACTTGTGATAACAATTTTTCCCTTTTGAGAAATAATATTTTTATGAATAAATAAGAAACTCATTTTACAACAATTTTATTTTTAGATTAAGCATGCATTTATGGGCACACCACTTAATTGGAGAAAGTACCTACTACAAAATTCAACTGCCCATCAAATAATTTAAATAACAGTTTCTATTGAGCAAGTAGAAAAGAACGGTGAATTCATTCATTTGACAATCAAAGCATTCCCATGTGGCAGGGTGGGCCAACACAAGATGGACAGGTAACCTGGTAAATGCTTAGCAATTACTTGATGTGTAAAAACATTAACCATGGAGTTATTTTCTCTTGTATTTACAACTTTAAAGTTTTAAGTGTAACTTAACCAGAGTTTCAATAATGTGCATTTTGTGATAAGAAGTACAAAATGTACTTATAAAAATAAAATGAAAACATTGCTCAGCATACATAGTAAAGCTAATTGACAGCATCTTGTGGGGTGAAAATGTATGTTCAACTTTTGACTCCACGCTGCCTGCTTCTCAAAAATACTCCCTTTGTCTTTTTCTTTTTCCTAAGTGTCTTCCTTCCTAGTATGATTTTGCACTTTATTCCCTTACCCCTGCATCTTTCTAGGGAGGTTGTGCAAAAGTAAAAATGCCATTGTTTTTTCTAATAATTATCTTTGTTAGAATGGTACAGGGTAAAATCAACTGCGGTCTTTGTCTTCAGCATGAACTCTGTTCTATCAAAGTTATGTTTTCAGGAAAAGTTTACTGTTGGTACAGTGTAGTTCAGAACTATGACATTAAGGAGCATATGGAAATTGACACTTCTGAAGGAAACTTTTCCATTTCAGTTTTTGGCAAAGAAAATCTGACTGAGAGAAGAGAATCAGATCATGACACATATTATTTGGCAGAATAGGAAGTTAAAGAAAATAGGATAAAGAAAGGTCTAAGAGAAAAAAAATACTGATGACATTTTGTACCTGTAACTCTCTTTTCTTTTAACTGACTTCTAAACTAATTTTAGTGTAGTTGCTGTTTTTATATTATTTAATATTTCATATTTAATGAAACATATGTTGAAGGTCATTTAGATTTTTTTGTTGTTGCTGTTTTTCCATCAGGGTTATTGCTGGGGCTTGGTGCTGGCACTACAAATCCACTGCTCCTGGTTGCCATTTTTTCCATGTTATTGAATAGGACAGAGAGAAATTGAGAGAAGCGAGGAATAGAGAGAGAGAGAGAAAAATAGACACCTACGGAACTTCTTAACCTCTGGCTCTCAAAGTGTTCCCTCTGCAGTTAGGGGATGGGAGCTCAAACTCAGGTCCTTGTGCATGATAATATGTGCACTTAACTGGGTACACCACCTTCAGCTCCTGAATTTATTATTCAGCTTTAGAGTGCTCTATGATATTCTTGTGGTTATTCAGTATTGTTTCACTTATTTATTTATTTTTTAATTTTTAATGATATTTAATTTTAATAAACAAAATAGTCCTAGAAAAAAAAGGAAATTTATATACAATGAGTAATTACAAAATCAAATATGTGACTTTTCAGAAATCATATTTCAATATTTGATTAACAATAAAGAAATTATTAATTGAATTATTTTATCTTTATTGTTTAATTTTTAATAAATTGACTAGATTCTTGAAGATAATAATATATTCCTATGCTTCCAGTTTTCTTGTAAGTTCAATTTTTAATAATTCAGAATACAGAATCTGTTGTATTGAAAATGCATAGTAGTGTCTTAAAACATAAAAATTATTGTGATACATTGGTCAAATATATCTAGAAATAAGAAAACATAAAAAACATGGCACCTCCCAAAATAATGATTTTTTTTTTCAAATCATTTTATGGGGGGGCAGTATAGTTGTTGACACATGAGCACCATTTTTTATCTCCCAGTGGTATGTGTCTGCAAAACACTCTTACCGACAACTGAAGTCCCTTGTTTGTTTGTTTGTTTGTTTGTTTTCTAGGGTTAAGGCTGGGGCTCATTGCCAGCACTTCATTCCACTGCTCCTGTTGGCCTTTTTTTTTTTTTTTTTTTTTTCCATTTTATTGGATAGGACAGAGAGAAATTGAGAGGTGAGTGGTGGGGGGGAGAGAAAGAGAGAGAGACCTGCAGACCTGCTGCAGCATCCCCTTGCAGGTGGTCCTTACTCAGGTCCTTGCATTTAGTACTATGTGCGTCACCAACTGCTCACCCCCCAACTTAAGTTCTTTTCCACCAACACCCAACAGGCCCTCTTTACCATTTCCATCCCTTTCCCCAAATACTTTTCTTTTGTGCAATAATTATTTATGAATGAAATGAGACTTATTAGTGGCTGCTAATATTTAGGAGCTAGGTAAAGTAGGCATCTGAACACAACATTTTGTTTTCTCTTTCTGTTATAAAAGTAAATAATTGTGGTGGTCTGGGAGGTGGAACAGTGATAATGCTTTGGATTCTCAAGCATGAGGTCCTGAGTTCAACCCCTGGCAGCACATGTGCCAGAGTGATGTCTGGTTCTTTTTCTCTCCTCCTATCTTTCTCATTAATAAATTTAAAAAATCTTTTTTTTTTAAGTAAATACTTGTGTATATGTCTGAAAGTTTCCATGGGGACCATGTATCTATTGACATTTAATTTACAAATCTATTGATATTTTTAGTTTAATAAAATTAATACATTAAAATATAAAATTAGTCAAATCTGGGAAAATTATTTATACATTTTAAAGCTTCAGAATTCAGAAATTTGTGTGCAAAATAAAACAGATGCCTGTTGAGAGGAATGTAATTCTATAATTTCCACTACAAAATAAAGAGGATTATTTTAATTATGTCAAGTTAAATATATATTTTGATAAAATATTTGCATTTTTATATTATGTAAATGTCTGCTTTCATCTAATGAGTGACTGTGCATCAGAAAAACATAATTTTATGTTATTAAATTCTCCTCTTAATGTGGCTGTTCTTTGATTACCACTTACCTTTTCCACAATTTTGTCTTAAAATTATGTTCTAGGGTATTAATTCATTGTTATAATATTTTATAGACAAGTATATTAATAATTTTTATTTGTTATTAGTAATTTGTTACAAGATTTAATTGTACATTAATTGAATTCCATTTCCTTGCAATTTTAAATGGAAAGCAATCAGACTTTCCCTTAACTTTGACATGAATATGCTTCAGATATTCTCTGGCCATATTTATTATATACTTTTTAATTTAATGTCAACCTCACAAGTGAAGAAAGGAGCAAAAGCAGTTGAATAACGTTCATTTCTCGTTCTTGAATAACATCTAGCAAGAACAAGGTTCTCCCCTGGTTGTAATCTATATTTGAACATAGCTTTTGAAAAAGGTTGTTGTTTCTAGTACTCTTGAATGGGTTAAGGAGTTTCATAACACTTATGCAAAGCATGCCAGGGCCATTGTTTCAAAAGCTGAAAAAACTCAAGCACTTCTCTTTCATCCTTTTAAAGTGGTATGGTCATTCTTTCAAGTTCAGCAATATATAAGCAATGATTATTTTTCCCCAAAGGGCATACACACTACGTAACAAGAGCTACATAATACAGTTTAATAACATCAACTTGTTATCTCAGAATAAGTACTACAAATGTAAAATGTGGACTTTATTTATTTTTATGTGGAGCAATCTAATTAAGCATGAAACAGAAGACAGCTACGGATACTGATTGTGGCCTTGGGGCTATCTAAGAACTCAGAGATCTTGGAATAAAAATTTCTGTCTCTTGAAGTTAGTGATCAGTAGTCAGGGTTTTTATGTGTATGTTCTATGAGTTATTATCACTGTGTCTTTAAACCTTCTACTATAGTGTGGTAGCTATTTCTATATCCTGTAAATGGAATATATATCAGTTTCTTTTTGAACTAGATTTTATGTTATTTTCATTGTAGCCATAATGAACACATGTAACAATATAGAATTTAAGTATACATTGAGTTGTATATCATTTGAAAGCTTTTAACTTTCCACTGCTTAGTGGAAAAACAGCTATTTTATTAGTTTATGAAATTGAATTAATATGGTAATTGTAGTCTTGCATTGCCATGATCAAACAACTAATGATATGATATTAATTCTGATACTTTTTTTGGTAAACATGTTCACTTGCTTTTCATTTAATGTAGGAAAAGAAATCATAGTTTTATTTTTTATTCAATGATTTTTCAAAAAATTAATCAAATAAAAATTCAGAAAGTGATTTATTATACAAGATAGATAATGAAGAGTCAAAATATTAATTTCATTTGTATACCAGTTCACAGTGTGAAACTGACTTACATCTATTTACATCTGATCCTGCTGAAACCCCATAAAAGCAAGGTTGCTTTGAAGTAGAACTAAAGCTTAGAAAGATGGAATATATGAAGAACTACTCCCTTACTGAAATATTACTTATTTTATACAAAACTGTGCCCCCAAGGGCTGTTCTAAATACTTTAAACATAGTAAAAGGTGGAAGATTTATGCAATCTGAAGAGAAACCAGAATATAATACTTTAAACATAGTAACTCATTCATTCCTTGCAATAATCTATGAGTAGCTATTGCTTTGATGTTTTTGTTTGTTTTGTTGCCACCAGGTTTACTGGTACCTGCACTGATGAATCCACCACTCCCAATATTCATATCTTTCCTCTTTTAAAAAGTTATTATCGAGACAGAGAGAAATAAAGAGATGGGGAAAGAGAAACAAAGACAAAAAGAGACATCTGAACTCTGCTTCACCACCTGTGAAGCCTCTCCCCTGCAGGTGGGGGTTGTGGGCTAGACCTTGAGTCCTCGTGCAAGGCAACTTATAATTTTATTGGGTGTATCACTGCCCGGTCCCTATGTAGGTACAATTGTTATCACATCTATTTGATAAATATGAAACTGATACACAACTTCCAACTGCTTAGTGGAAAAACAGAGTTTTGAATCCAGATGTTTTCTCAGAGTCCATGGATTTGTTTTCAGATGTCCTTCTGTAGAGCATTTTTTGAAAATATGGTATATGAAAAATGCTGCACCATATGCATCAAGACCTTTAACAGTGGCTAGTTCAAAAACGTTCATGCCTGACATCCTAGAAGATCCCGGTTCAATCCTTAGCATCATTATAAACCAGAGCTGAGCAACTGAACAGCACTTAAAACATGTAACAATCAGTATTTGAAGAGTTAAGCATGACTATAACTAATGAAAATAAGGCTAGTATGCATTTACACTAATAATTTTTCCCTTGTAGGAAGTAGAGAATACAAAAGTTCTAATAGTAAATCTTGGAAACTTGCTTGACAAAGTTAATATTTAAATTTGATTTAGCAGTCTGAGGTCTACAATGAGCAGATAGTAGAGAAAGAACAAGAAGGAGGTTATGTGGTTAGAGTTGAAAGTGTAGGGAGAAAGAATTTAGAAAGAGACGAATTTAGAAACACAGCCTATAGACAGATTGTGGAAAGACTTGAATTCTAATCTGGGATTTGGCTTGGTTCTCTATGCAGCTTGGATCTACTAAAGATTTTTAAGGACACAAGTTACATAATCAGAAATATTTTAGAATGATATCTCTAGCAGCGAAATATAGACTTAATTAAACTGCAGATACTGCAATGGCAAAGAAAACCAGTGAAGACATGAGTGTGGAATCTTTTACCAAAAATAAATAGTTTAGAAATAGGAATAACAAATTTTAACAACTTATTGTGGAAAAATATAAGATATTCTCCTAGCTATTTTGTAGCCTGATTATTAAAAGTTTCCTTTTCATTGAGAGGTGACAGAGGAGAAGAGTTTTGAAAGAACATACATATTCAGCTTGGTTTATTTGTGGAAAAAAAACAGATTAAAATAATCTTACCTATTTCTGAACTGTAAAAATCAGATTATATTTCCAAATTATATTAAATTCTACCCTTGCCTAGGATCTTCAGTGAGATGTACTTTTGTCTACATTGCTTGGTGCTTCTAGTCATATCTTGAAGCAGCCACATCCTGACAGCAGAAGCTGTCATTTCATTCTTGGAAGGTACTGGGAAAAACAAAAACAAAAACAAACAAACAAACAAAAAATCTCTCTCCAGGGAGTACAACTTCAGAAGGAGAACTGAAAGTGGTCTATAAGAAGGCAATACTTTTATAGTTGGTATCCATAGACTCCAAAAATCAGTCTCCCCCCTTAACCTGTTTCTCACTGCTGTTGAGACAGTGGTCTGACTATATATAATCTGAACATTGGCTTTCAGATGCTCATCACCTGTCTGTACGCCTGTGAAAGACTTCAGTTGCTGGATCTACATACAGATCTGAGCCTGATGAGAGATGTAGTCAGTAATAACATGAGGCGTCTGAGACAGCACTGACTGTGGAACTAGCCTAGAGTTAGGGGTAGCTGTATATGTCCCTTTCAGCTCAGATATCAGCAGGTCCCACAGAAAGTTGAATGTGTGGAACTCTAGCAGCAACTTCCCCTGCCTCCTGATTTGACCTATGCCCTGCATTGGTTCTAAAGCTCCACTTTGCTTTAGGTGATAGTATATAAAGCAACAGACACCATAATATCCTGGGAAAGCAATGTAAGATGATACCCTGTAACCTGTAATCCTGATTTGATTACATATGAAGGAAAATAAAGATGTTTTCCCCACACAGGTATATATATTCAAACAAAAGGAAACAATGGAACATACCATAAATGACAGAACAAAACAAAAAAATGAGGTAAAATTTAAACATAATAGAACTAGAAATTTGCCTAGAGTTTAAAGTCACAATTTTAGCAATGCTTATAAAGATAAAAATATTCATATATGTATATATATTTGTCTATGTATACATATATATATTCAAAATGTTCATTTAACCAAAAATATAGTTTTAATGTTTACCAATCAAAAGTGTAATTTTCAAAGATAGAGAATAAATGCTAAGATTTATATAGAATTATGAAGACTGCAAAGATCTAAAATAATCTTGAGAGAAAAATAACATATGGAAGCATTATATTATCTGACTTCAAATCATATTACAAAATGGCAGTAGCTAAAACTATATGCTACTGAAATAAAAACAGACACATCAATCTACAGAAGACAGTTGAAACCAAGAAATAAAACCACACATATATCCACACTTAACCTATGACAAAGCAACCATGACCACTGGAGGGACAATATTTCCACCCTTATGTCTATATGTTTTTGTACTTTTAATTACATTTAAACCAATGTTAGTCTTGGAATTTCCCAAAATCTGAACCAGTATTTTTTTTTAGTTTTAAAGAAATGACACACTATTCACATTATATGTTTTTCATTGTTTAACATTGCATTATGACTTTATTGGATATCTAGAAAGTTTTTCTTACTATCATAATTTAATTTTTGCATGATCATTAATGAATTTTATATATGTAACATTTATAATAATTATAATGTATGTGCTTTCTTTTTGGCAACTAATCTTCAACAAATTATTCCACTAAGAAACTTTATAGTTTTCATGTCCTTTATGAAATTATCTTATCTTCATGTGTCAAGTCTATCAAAATTGAGTCCATGAAAAGGATATATACTCCAGGAAATTAGTCATACTATCTTAGTGATTATTTCATGGGTTGTATTGTTAAAAATTTATATGCTGTTTTTTCCTACTGAGTCTTCCTCTATGTCTAAAAATTATACATCCTGCCCTTTGACTTCAGACTTGACAGCATACCTTGTTTGGTCAGTAAGTGCAATGTACATGGAAATAACATATTACACTTCAAGCAGAATCCTATGAGTCATATGTTAATTCTGTCAATATTTTTGCCCTCTCTGCCTCTAGAATAGAGTATTATGAAGATGCTCTGTACTTTCAAACTTTGTCTCAAATAGACTAGTGTAGAACTTCATATGTAACCATATAATTGATGGAAATATTCACCTGTGCTTTAGTAATCTATTGAGATTTTGGAATTGTTAACTAGTTAATACATTTATTTTAATAAAAATCCCCTCTACATTCAATTTTTTGTTATCAGTTCTTCATACTTATGTAAACTATTGCTAAATATTTTGTCTCATATTTTGATGTAAATTTGAGTGATATATCACATAATAATTATGGTGGAGTGAAATAATTTACATTTTTTTATTAAGATAATGGTGCATTGTGAAATTAAACCAGATGACTGAATATATATTTGCAGCCTCTCCCTTTGAACACTATCCTATCAATGGAAGGTAGAAATGCTGTAATAGCTAAAGCAACATTCTCTGGGATAAAATTCCTTGAGTTCAAATGATTCTTCTGTCACTGACTATCTGTGTGACATTAACAAGAGATTAAATGTATGTGTAATCTTAAGCAAGAGACTTATTGTCCTACAGTTAGTTGGTAGTATAAAGTAGAAATATTATTAATTAGTGTTTTACAAGTAGGAAATGTATTTCCTGAAATGTAAATAATTTTTTCATTAAAATAAATTAGAAGACATAGATCTTGCCTGATATTCTAGTACTGCATATAAAAGCCTTGAAAAGAAAGATAGACTCAGCTATGTAAAGTAACTCGAATTACAGAATAAATTGTCTTCATTGGATTCTCAGAACTCCTGCCTTATCTACTTTATTTTACCATTCCTTCTATCAGGTAACCACAATAATATTTACTTTGACAAGCTGTAGTACATGAGTCATTTGTCTTTGCTGCCCTAAACTGCCAGGCTAGCATGAGGGTGTTTCTTCCTGGGCACGTGCTCTCTGGGTTGGAGAGAACTTGACTGGAGCCAACCTGGGCTGCTGCTCACTCAGCCATGTAGGAGAGAGACCAGGAACTTGTGGCAGAGCAGGAACGCAATGTCTCTTTATAGATCACAGACAATGCTTTTATTTATTTTTAACAGGAAATGGCAAGTCGGAAAAGGAAATGGCTAGGAAAGGGGGTGGAGAAAAGGAAAGGGCGGGAAGGTAGAAACAAAGATTTTGACCAGTGGGATTAATTAATACAGGCAGGGCAGGTCTCAGGCAAAACAATGATTATGTAAATAGACCATAGTATCAGCAATGGGGGATGGAGAAGGGGGGGGACGGTAGAGGAGGCGGTTGCTTAAGGCATTCTACATTTGCAAAACAGAAAGAAATTTTATACACTGTAGAAATATTTTTAAAGATACAGACTTTGACCTTATTTGGGAACTGAGGGAGGTGACTAAAGTGACATTTCACATCTTATCTTCAGATGAACTTAAACATTTATGTGGGATGTTTGATTTAACTATGAAAAGATTTATTATAATGGCATGAATTATTTCCCACTGATCTTAATTCATATCTTATATCAAGGTTTCCTATGGCTTCACAGGCCTGAACTTAGTACAACCAATTTAAGAGAAATCCAAACAGTTACAACATAGTAAAATACAGGACATAGACTGGGATTCTATCTGAGAATGACCTTGAGAGAGAACAGAGTATATATCTGTTATGATGACAACTGTTTAAAAAACAAAAGCAATACTTTATAATACTAATATCTTATTTTAATTTTTTATTTATAAAAAGGAAACATTGACAAACCATAGGACAAGAGGGGTACAAGTCCTCACAATTCCCACCACCAGAACCCTGTATCCTACTCCCTCCCATAATACTAATATCTTATTTTAAAATCAAATTTACTGACTAACTCAATATTCTAAATTTATAGAACCAGGGGATATAGTCAACAGTCAATTTTCTGACAGTCTTAAATGTATGTGACACCTTTCTACTCTTTCTTTTTTTTTAAACATGCTATTTATTTATTTATTTTCCCTTTTATTGCCCTTGTTTTTCATTATTGTTGTAGTTATTATTGTTGTCACTAATGTCGTTGTTGTTGGATAGGACAGAGAGAAATGGAGAGAGGAGGGGAAGACAGAGAGAAAGATACCTGCAGACCTGCTTCACCATTTGTGAAGCGACTTCCCTGCAGGTGGGGAGATGGGGGCTCAAACCGGGATCCTCACACTGCAGATGGGGAGCAGGGGGTTCAAACACGGATACTTATGCTGGTCCTTGTGCTTGGCGCCACGTGCGCTTAACCCGCTGCACTACTGCCGACTCCCTTTTCTACTCTTTCTATTCTATTCCTGTGCTTGGAATTGCTTCCCAAGGTAAATTCCCTGACACAAATTCCCCTTTTACTTTTAGGGGAAATGACGTAGTAATGAAGTATTTTACTAACTACTAAGTTCATCTTGATTTACTCCTGTGACATTCCGGTAAGTTTTATATACATTAAGATTCTACAGTTGAAATACATGTAATAATTAATTTTCTATTTTTATTCAGAATTGTCTTACTATCTGTGGTTTAAAAATTGGGGAAAAAAAAAAGCAAACTAAAAACAACATTGCAAACTGCTAACTGCTAGGTCTGAATTCAATCCATACTGGATTTATTTCTGTATTTTATATTGTTACAGAAGACTGAACTAATTTCATATAAAGTCCATTAAGGAAGAGAAAAATTGAAATTTAGACAAGCTTTTCATATAGACATAATTTTTTTAATATCAGAAATAGCACAGATTGTTGCTGTTAAATGTGAGTTAAAATTTTATTCTCCACCAAAAGACTGTGACCCATCCCTCCCACCCACTCCCATCCCCCACTGGCCCAGGAAGCTGCATGCCTACCCCTCACCACAGGGTTTTTACTTTGGTGCCCTACTTACAATTTGGTCAGGTCCTGCTTTTAGTTTCCCTTTCAGATCTTCTTTTTCAACTTCTGTTGATGAGTGGGATCATCCCATACTCATCTTTATCTTTCTGACTTAGCTCACTTAGCATAATTCCTTCTAGCTCTGTCCAAGATGGGTCAGAGAAGGTGGGTTCATTGTTCTTGATAGCTGCATAGTATTCCATTGTGTATATATACCACAGCTTTCTCAGCCACTCATCTGTTGTTGGGCACCTGGGTTGCTTCCAGGTTTTAGCTATTATGAATTGTGCTGCTATGAACATAGAGGAGTACACACCTCTTTTTGGTTGGGTGTTATGGAGTCCTAGGGGGTATAACCCCAGGAGAGGAATTACTGGATCATATGGAAGGTCCATGTCTAGCCTTCTGAGAGTTTTCCAGACTGCTCTCCACAGAGGCTGGACCAATTTACATTCCCACCAGACATGTAAAAGGGTTCCTCTGTCCCCACAGCCTCTCCAGCATTTGTTGCTGCTGTCCTTTTTGATGTATGCCATTCTTACAGGAGTGAGGTGGTATCTTAGTGTTGTCTTAATTTGCATTTTTCTGACAATCAGTGACCTAGAGCAGTTTTTCATGTCTGTTAGTCTTTTGGTGGTGGGAATGGTATTTATGTACACTCCTAGTAAAATGTAGTCATATAAATCACTAGTTAATTAATACGAGAGGGGGAAAATTAATTGTATGTCTCGAAGTTTTTCAAAACACAAACTGAATCTTTTTAATATATAGGCTGTGTATTTGATATGCAGACTCTCTCAAAAGCCTAGACCAAGTAGATCAGAAGCAACCAATAGCACAGCTATATACAAGATACTGGGTACTGTACAGCAAACCATAACAAAAGGACTTTTCAAAGTTAACCCAATTACCAATTAATGTGATGATAACATTAACTATCAATTGTCTTTTGGAACCCTAAGACAGCAGGAACCTCACATCTCCACTATAGAGCCTCTACTTCCCCCAGTCCTGGAACCCTTGGATAGGGCCCACTTTCCCGTATGCCTCTCCCAATCCATATCAAATAATATTGCATCTGCCGATCACAACCTAATCAACGCAACAATGGCCACCTCAACATGCTTCACTTCAGACTGTGTCCAGAGACTTCACGTGTGGAATGACAACCCTTCAGCTTCATACTCCGGTGGGACCTTTCCTTTCATAGTATACTCTAATTCCATCTCAGGTGGTTCACTTTCTAACAAAGTCCCAAAACCTAGATATACACTAGTTTCTGTGAGAGAGAGCATATGTTCACACGTATCCGTAAACTACTGCAAAATATATACCTGAAAGCAGAAGTACACTAGAGTTTGCAGTGAGTACCCCCCTAACACTTTCCACTATTCCAAGCTTTGGGTCCATGATTGCTCAACAATTTGTTTGGCTTCGTATGTTAACTCTCTTTTCAGTCACCACATTACAGATGTCATCAGGATGCCGGCCAGGCTTCCCTGGACTGAAGACCCCACCAATGTGTCCTGGAGCTCAGCTTCCCCAGAGACCCATCCTACTAGGGAAAGAGAGAGGCGGACTGGGAGTATGGACCAACCAGTCAATGTCCATGTTCAGCGGGGAAGCAATTACAGAAGCCAGACCTTCTACCTTCTGCAACCCACAATGACCCTGGGTCCACGCTCAAAGAGGGATAGAGAATGGGAAAGCTATCAGAGGAGGGGGTGGGATATGGAGATTGGGTGGTGGGAATTGTGTGGAATTGTACCCCTCCTACCTTATGGTTTTGTTAATTAATCCTTTCTTAAATAAAAAAGAAAAAAAATTTCATTCTCTACAATTCTTGCTACTTAACATCTTATCTCCTTTGCACAAAACATATTTGAATGGAAATCTGTGCTAATATTTTCACTAATTATGTTTATTTTTTCCCATTTTTTCAAAATTAGTGAGTTAATAATGGATAAGATTGTGGGATAAGAGTAGTACAATTCCCACCACCTGAGTTCCACATGCCATCTCCTCCATTGGAAGTTTCCTTATTCTTTATCCTTCTGGGAGTATGGACCAAAATTATTTATGGTACAGAAGGTGGGAAGTCTGGCTTCTGTATTGCTTCTTTGCTGGGCATGGACACTGACAGGTTAATCCACACGCCCAACCTGTTTCTATCTTTCCCTAGTGGGGTAGGGCTCTGGGGAGGTGGGGTGGCTGGACTCATTGGTAAAGTCGTCTACCCAGGGAAGTCAGGTTGGCATCATGGTAGCACCTGCAACTTGGTGGCTGAAAAGCATTAAGATATAAAGCAGAACCAATTATTTAGTAAGGAGGAACCTAAAGGTAAGAATATAACAGATGACATTTGGAGTCTTCATGTTGGAAGAAGCTAGGAAATCTATTTAGGTTTATTACAAGGGGCCTGTGACTTTGCTAATTTTTGCCTACGCCTGATACTTTTTGCCTTACCCCGATAGCTGACATTCAGGTGGGCTGAAAGTATTGTCTGGGAAGATGGTGTCAGAGTTTGAAATAGGACTAGAAAGGTGGATCAGAGTAGAGAGTAACTCCCAAATATGGGGAAAGCATGCAAATATCATTAACTACAAACCCCATCAATCTATGTTTGGAGTATTTCACCAAAGTAAAAACAAAACAAACAAACAACAACAACAACAACAACAACAAAAAACAATTCTGGGGGAGGGTGAGGATAGAATTTCAGCTCCACTGTAGGGGGGTTGGGGTTGGAAGACAGACCTTTGGTAGTGGTTATGGTGTTAATATATACTCCTATTATAGTCTTATAAATAACCATTTAATAAGTATGAGAAGGAAACAATAGATTGAATGTCTCGAGCTTTTTAATGCATAGATTTCAGTTCTGAGTATATATTCCTTTAATCTAAGCTCTTAAGGTTTCAAATTAGTCAACTGATTGAATTTCAGCACTAAGCTTAAATTGTTAATGCATTTCTAATAATAACTTGTTCTTAAAATATTAAATCACCTATAATTTTAAGCCAGGGAGACCAGAAGCTATCAGTCTTGTCACTATATAAGATGAAGTTATTTGTAAATAGCATTATATGACATAAATCATGGTAAAGTCTTGTATGGTACCCTCAGGTCTTTGCTAGATTGCCTTCATGCTTCTCTTGATTCATACCACTTGATACTACATCTGATCTCAACCAAATCAATGCAACCAGCACCACCTAGACATGCTTCACTTTAGACTGTGTCCAGTAATGCCAGTCCTGGGATATCAAGCCTCCAGCTCCATTACTCTTGGTGGGACCTTTGTTAGCTCATAGGATTTCTAAGTCCCATTTTGGGTTTCATACCTCCTAACAAAGTCATAGAACACTCGTGACATATCTATGTCCAAGATGTTTTTTTTTTTAAAATATTTATTTTATTTATTCCCTTTTGTTGCCCTTGTTGTTTTATTGTTGTAGTTATTATTGTTGTTGTCGTTGTTGGATAGGACAGAGAGAAATGGAGAGAGGAGGGGAAGACAGAGAGGGGGAGAGAAAGATAGACACCTGCAGACCTGCTTCACCACCTGTGAAGCGACTCCCCTGCAGGTGGGGAGCCGGGGTTCGAACCGGGATCCTTATGCCGGTCCTTGTGCTTTGCGCGTTTTTTTTTTTTTTTTGATAAATGTTTTATGGCAGAGAAGAGAGAAGAAAAATGCATATGATAAAAATAAAGAAGTCTTGCTAGTACTACTGATCTTCTTTATATCTTTTTTTTTATTTTTTATTTTTTATAAGTTTTTTTTTAATTTATTCATGAGAAAGAGGAGAGGGAGACAAAGAACCAGACATCACTCTGGTACATGTGCTGCCAGGGATTGAACTCAGGACCTCATGCTTGAGAATCTGATGCTTTATCCACTACGCCACCTCCTGGACCACTCTTTATATCTTTTTATATAATCTCCTGAATATTATTTTTTTATATTTTTATTGCCACCACATATAGTAAATAAAAAATAGAAGATTTCACAGTGCAGGTTTGGTTCAGGGTTTAACCAAATGGTAAATTTATTACATCATGGTACAGCAGTATGAAACGGTATTATTTAGGTACAGTAAAATAGGCAAAGTGGCAAATATTGACATATCATTATGGCCATAGAGCTGTGAGTCTTTTAAGCTAGTTTTACCAGAGCCAGGGTTATTGCTGGGGCTCAAATGCTTGCAATAATGATCTCAATGGCCTTGCTCCTCACCTCGGACACTTTTCTATTTATTTGCTAACACAGAGAGAAACTGATTGAGAGTAGAGGAGAGATAAAAAGGGAGAGAGAAAGAGACACCTGCAGTACTGCTTCAATGCTACTGAAACATTTCTCCAACAAGTGAGGACCTGGGGGCTTGAATCTGGGTCTTTGAGTATGGCAATGTGTGTGTGTTCAACTGGGTACATTATCACCCAGCCACAATAATCTACTCTTTATTTTTAATTTAATTTATAATATAAAATTTCTTGTTGACTGTCTTTTAGTTCTTTATTTTAAAAGTTTAGTATAATCTTTTTGTTTTAATTATTTATATGGCAATTTATTATTTATGTAAGAAAGAGATACTATGCCATTTATGAGGTTTCATTAAGCTTTGTGTTTCCTGTTTTTATGTTTTGATGCTGATTGAAGAGAGGACCTTTGTCAGGAGTCGTCAGCCTTTGCTGGCTGAAGAAAGGTTCCATGAGCTGAGGTTCTTAGCTGGAAGAAAGCACACAGAGATGACATTGGTAGAGCAAGCAAGTGCAAAACCTTTTATCATGTAGGCTGATACAGTCATTTTAGACATTTGCAATAGTCAACCAAGTTATTACATGAGAAGTGCTGTGTCAGAATTGCATCATTAGTGCTAGATGAAAAAGGCATCTGGTGTAGAAAGTACCCAGTGCAACATGGGTTTTGTACCAGGTTATATACAGAAGCCAAGCTATCATCCAGGTTTAGCCTACACTAGCCTACACTTGGCAATCCAGCTTTATGCATGTAAGACATTATTCACTCTACTCAGTCACCTCCTCAGCCCCAACTAAGTAATTTTATCATCTTCATTAAGGCCTCAGAGATGCTAGGTATAAACTTGTTTGTCAATTCAATAAAATATAGTTGATGTTCCATGTGTAAATCTATGTAGATTGGTAGTATTTTCATAATATAAATAGTAAACTTTACAGACATTTTTTTCATCAGTTCTAGACCTTCATTGTTCTGGGCTTTTTCAGATAGACATAATGGTAGAGAGAGGGAAAGAAACCACATGAATAAAGTTTCCTTAAATGTAGTGGAGGCTGGTCTTGAATCTGGGTCATACACATGGCAAAGTTTTGCCTTAAGACAACTACTTTGACAGTCCAGATTTGTTTCTTATTTTTTTATTATGTGTTTCCCTTCCATACACTCATTTTAAATATAGACTAAACAAAATAGTGAATTTTAAAATTCTTAAAAAACATTAAGCTCTTAATCCAAACATTATTTGAGCTGTTTTATATTTATAATAAGGAAAACAAAAGAAAAAATATAAACTGAGGGGACTACATCACAGCAAAAGAACTCATCACCAAAACAAAAAGGAATTTCTCAACTGGATAAGATTTTTACATACCACATGTCAGACAAAAGGCTAATATCCAAAACGTATAAATAAATAACAAAACTCAGCAAATGAAAAAAAAGTAACATGAACATACTTAACACCAAAGAAGATATTAAGATGACCAACAAATATATAAAAATGTTCAGGGACACTTACTGTCAGAGAAATGAAAATCAAGACAACTAGGAGATACCACCTCACATCTATGAGAATGTATCACATTAAAAAAATAAAGAAACAATAAATTCTGGCAAAAATATAAGGAGAAAAGCATGCTTGCATAGTACAGAGGGGGTTGTAAATTAGTTCAGTCTCTGTGGAAAAAAGTCTGGAGTTTCCTTGAAGCATTGGATCTGGCAGTACTCCAGGGGACAAATCCAAAGAACCCCCAAACACATGTAGTTATAGAGAATGCGCACACCTATGTTCATAGCAGTACTTTCAAAAAAAGCAAAATTCTCATGGTGGCGGGTGGGAAGTGGTGGTGGGGGAGTCACAGAACTTTGTACAACTACATGATTTACAATTAAAATTTTGTTTGTTTTTTGGGGTTTTTTTAAAACTTTTTATTGGATAGAAACAGAGAGAATGTGAGAGGGAAGGAGGAGGTATAGAGGAAGAAAGAAACCTTCAGCCCTGTTTTACCACTCATGAAGCTTCCCCCTGCAGGTGGAAGATTGAACCTGGGTCTTTACACATCGTAATGTATTGCTTAACCAGGTACACAACCACCTGGCTCCTTAATCTTAGAATCTTGTAAACCATTATTAAATTACTCACTAGTAATTTAAAAAAATCTAAACAAAAATAATAGCCAAAGTTTGGAAATAACTCAAATGCTTAATGACAGATGAGTGATTGAGAAATTATATTTTCACAAAAATGGAATACTACTAAGATATAAAAAATGATGAAGTATTTTGTTTTGCTGCACCTTAGATAAAACTCAAAAGAATCATTCTAAGTGAGATAATTGAGAAAGTAAAGTACAATACCAGATGACCTCATTCAAACATGGGACATAAAAAAACTGAGGAAAGGAAATACAGCATGAAATTTAGACTAGCTATGGTCCATTGCAATGAATATGAAAACTCTAAAGAAGGTATTGAAAGGGATAGAAAGAGAGTTGAGAACCCAGTGTATTATGGAGAAACATGGCTATGGGAACAGTGTGCAGACCATTTTCATGAGGAGATAAGAAACTACACATGTGCCAACAGCTACCTTATAAGTCTTTATTTACACAGTAAAGTGATTAAAATAGAACAGTAGATACAAAATATTAGAATTTTATAATATTAAAAAATAGGACAATGATCAGGAAAAAATATAAACAGTAAGCTTCAAAAATATAGTAACTACTAAAATTAAATTAAAATTTACAAGTTTATATGTTATATTCATTATTTTCCTCATTTATTATTTGAATTACAAAGTGTTAACCTAAAATAATTCTGCAGTTATTTGAGGTAGTCCCTTTACATCCTTCTTTTTTTAGTACCTCTTCATGAAAATAGCAACTAAAAGATAACTGTCAAAGTTTTATATTAGTTTTAAAATTACAAATATCTTAAAGTATCTCAAAGAAGGAGATATATGTGTGTGTGGTGTGAAGTGGTATTTATTATAGTCCAACTTGCAGAGAACTAAGTCTTCTTAAATTGTTTATAATGCATAGACAGATGAATATGAAATTGACTGTAATTTTATTCCTTGAGATAATCTGATCAGTATTGTGACATACGATAAGTATCATAATCACTTGGTAGCAGAGTTTGAAACAAGACAGATGTTATGAATCAGTCAGCTGTCAGGAGCTGACCACATCCAGTTTCAAAGTGACTTTAAAAAACACAAACATCATTTGGTTTGCAGATGACTAGTATAAAACATAGTTTGTCACTGTTTTCAGCAACTGAAACATACTGAGGAGTCTATTTATCTGCAAATGTTTCTTACTTGTGCCCTCTGGTTTTGATTACTTGCTATGAACCATTGCGTCTCATCATTCAATACCATTCCCACCATCTGTACTGACAGGAAATATGGGGAGTAAAGGAGTTACCGAATTCATAACTAACAACACTGAATCTATCCTTGAGAATTGTACATTTGACCTCCAGTGGTAACCTGAATGAAGTACATATAGACATTGACTTACAGTGATGAATACTTGAAACCTAATTTTATCAGGAAATACTGTTTCAATTAAAAAAAATCTTAACAGGAAATTGATAATATCACAAACTTTTAAATACATATATTCCTAGACTTGGGATCAAAGATGAAAACTTAATCATTATAATTTAATGTTGCTCACCTTTATAAGCACTAAGAAGGAAGCTCCACAGAACCAGAGGTCAGGTAACTAAAATCTGATTTTTTAAATTTTATTATTAGTGATTTAATAATGATTTACAAACTTATAAGATAACAGAGGTATAATTCCATACTGTTTCCACCACCAGAGTCCTGTGCCCTCCATTGGAAATTACAGTAGTTCTCACATGGTCACAGATGTGGGCTGACATATCATCTATATCTATACTTATATCTATATTTATGTCTATATCTATTTCTATATCATATATATATATAATTTTGCCTATTTTTTATGCATCCCTATCCTCACTTTTTTTTAACCTCCAGGGTTATTGCTGGGCCTCAGTGCCTGCACTACGAATCCACTGCTCTTGGAGGCCATTTTTTTCCTATTTTTGTTGCCCTTGTTGTTGTTATTATTGCTATTGTTGTTGGATAAGACAAAGAGAAATCAAGAGAGGAGGAGAGAAAGACATTTTTTAATGCAGGGGGATAGGCAGTGAAACACCTTGTTAAGTGCACATACTACAGTACACAAGTTCTCATGTTCAAGCCCTTGTCCCCACCAGCTAGGAGAAATCTTCACAAGTAATGAAATAGTGCTGCAAGTGTCTCTCTGTCTCTCTCCCTTTCTATCTCTCCTCCCCCCTCTCAGTTTCTCTCTGTCTTATCTAATAATAAATAAAATATTTTAAAAACTATTTTACTGCATGAAACTGTGGCATATTATAGGTGCAGAGTAAAATCAAGATTATTTCATTCTTATTAAACATTATAAATACTATCTAATGTACATTTGATGCAAATTTAGTTGTAGAATTTATCACATAACCTAGACCATCTATATACAGACAGTCCAAAATATATACATAATTTTAATATTTAAAAATTATCAGTGATGTAATTTTATGATGAATTAATTTTATACTGAAGTAGATATTAATTATGTTGATTAAAAAGGTTAGCTTTTGATTAAGTTGTAGTAATATTCACTAATATCTTTGAATTTTTTTATTGTTGGTGTAGTTATTATTGTTTTTATCATTGTTGTAGGATAGGACAGAGAGAAATGGAGAGAGGAGGGGAAGACAGAGAAGAGGAGAGAAATATAGACACCTGCAGACCTGCTTCACCATTTGTGAAGTGGCTCCCTTGTAGGTGGGGAGCCTGTGCTGCGAACTGGGATCCTTATGCAGGTCCTTGCACTTCATGCCATGTGTGCTTAACCCACTGCACTAGTGCTTGACTCCCAATACCTTTGATTTTTATCTTTGTTTTTATTTCCTGATCTGTTTCTACACCAATAATTATTTAGGAAACTTTTTGTTTCCCCAAATCACTGCTCAGCTCTGTTTTATAGTGGTGTTGGGAACTGAATCTGGGACTTTGGTGTCACAGTCATAAGGGTCTCTTACACTATAGGTGGCACTATTTCCCTGGCCCATACATCATAATCCTGGATTTCTTTGTGGTAACAGAAAAAAATAGAGAGAGACTACCCTTTTATTTATGCTGATCTAACTGCCAAATCTTTATCTTTTATTGTTTCATGTATCTTTCCTTAATGTTTCTATAAGAAGTATTATTAAGACACAAACTCAAGGTCTTGAGTCTTGATCAGTAGTTCAGGAGCTACCCAAATACAATACAGACATTAGAACATAATGCTTCACATAATTAGTGATGAGGCAGGACTGTATTTCATGGAGGTTGCTGAGCCAAAAAAGTAGCACTGAAGAAAGAAGCTGAGGGAAGGTAGAGCAGAATTACAGAAGCAGAAAACAGAATTAGTTAGATCAAGGATGAATTAGAGAAAATTAAGAAATAAACAAAAAAAAATAAAAAAGAGATTGAGAGACACTGAAAACAACAACAGAGAATTAAGGGATGACCTCAAAAGAAGTACCATACACATTATTATCCTACCAGAGGAAGAAAGAGAATATGGGGAAGAAAGTATCCTAGAGGAAACCTAAACAACAGAATGGATATTAAGATCCAAGAAGTCCAGAGAGTCCCATACAGAATCAACCCAGGTCTGAAGATGCTAAGACACATCATAGTTACAATGAAAAGAAGATAAAGAAAGGACCTTGAAGACTGCAAGAGAAAAAACAAAAAAATCACATACAGGGGCAAACACATAAGACTATCAGCGGACCTCTCCACACAGACTCTAAAAGCCAGAAAAGAATGGGAAGATATCTATCAAGTAGTCAATGAAAAAGGCTTTAAACCAACAATAGTATATCCTTTTATACTGTCATTCAGACTAGATGGAAGTATAAAAACCTTCAGACAAGCAGCAGTAAAAGAACTCAACTATCACCAACTCATCATAAAAGAGGTTCTAATATACCTCCTACAAACATTACAACATCACAGAAAAACTTCCATATAGCAGAACACAAAGTATTGAATGTGGCATTGAAATCCCTTAAGTTCATAATATCAGTAAATGTCAGAGGCCTAAATTCAACCATTAAAAAACACAGAGTAGGAAGATGGATCAGAAAACACAACACAACCATATGCTGTCTGCAGGAATTTCACCTAACTCAACAACACAAATACAGAATCAAAGTGAAAGGATAGAAAACTATCATATAAGCTAATGGACCACAAAAAAGGCAGGAACAGCTGTTCTCATCTCTGACATGACTGATTTCAAAATAAAGTAATAAAAGCTAGACATGGACATTACATAGTGATCAGAGGATTAGTCAACCTAGAGGACTTAGTAATTGTTAACATATATATACCCAATAAGGACCCACCTAATCAAACACTTACAGAAAGAGCTACAATAATACAGTAGTAACATAGTAATATTAAGAGAATTCAACACCCCTCTCTCACACTTAGACCATCAGGTCAGAGAATAAATAAATAAGAGAATTCACTGAAGAGATAGACTAGATCTTCTGGACATTTTCAGAGTTCTACATTCCACTAATTTGGAATAAATATTATTTTCAAATCCACATAGATCATTATTAAAGGTATATCATATGTGAGGACACAAAGACAGTATCAACAAATTCAAGAACATTGAAATCATCCCAAACATCTTCTTAGACCACAGTGGAATGAAGCTAACACTTAATAACAAAAAGAAAATTAGTAAAAGTCTCCAAATATGGAAACTCAACAACACACTGCTTAACAACCACTGTTTCAAAGAGGAACTCAAAGAAGAAACTGAATTGTTCCTAGAATTAAATGAAAGTGAAGACACAAACTATCAAAATATTTGGTACACAAGAAAAAGTTCAAGTAAACAGACTGACAGCACACCTTAAAGACTTAGAAGAAGAGGAACAAAGGAACCCTAAAGCAACCAGAAGGAAGTAAACAACTAAAATTAGGGCAGAAATCAATAATATCAAAAATAAAAGACCTAACCAAAATATCAATGAAACTAAATGTTTGTTGTTAGAAAAGGTAAACAAAAATGACAAACCCATAGCCAGACTCACAAAGGAAAGGGGGGGGGGGAGAGAAGATTCAATTAAATAGAATTGTTCTATGAACAACTATATGCCACCAAGCTAGAGAACCTGGAAGAAATAGAATTTCTAGAAACATATACCCTTCCAAAACTGAACCAGCAAGAAATACAAAACCTAAATGGACCAATCATAGACAAATAAATTGAAACAGTTATTAAGAATCTTCCCGACAACAAAATTCTAGGAGCAGATGGCTTTACAAATGAATTCTACAAAACCTTCAAGAAACAGTTAATACCTCTACTTGTAAATCTCCTCCAAAAGAGAGAAAACACAGGAAAACTTCCTTCCACCATCTATGAAGCCAATATCACCCTGGTACCAAAAGCAGATAGAGTCACAACAACAAAAGAAAACCAAACTGGTAACTCTGATGAACACAGATGCTAAAATGATGAACAAAATCCTAATCAACAGAATACAGAAAAATGTCAAAAAGTTCACAACCATGTGAGATTTATCCCAGGAATGCAAGAATGGTTCGATACATACAAATTAATCAATGTTATTCATCACATCAATAAAAGCAAAATCCAAAAGCCACATGATTGTCTCAACAGATGCAGAAAAAGCCCTGAACAAAATTCAACACCTTTTTACTCAAAACACTACAAAAAAATGGGAATAGATTGACAATTCCTTAAGATAGTGAAATACTTATACAGCAAACCTACAGCAATAAATACCAATGCTTATGGACATCTAACCTTTGATAAGGAGTTCCAAACTATTAAATGGAGAGAGGAGGGTCTTGTCAATAAATGGTACTGGGAAAACTGGGTTGAGACATGCAGAAGAATGAAATTGAGCCACTTTATCTCACCAGAAACAAAAGTCAACTTCAGATGGATCCAGGACCTAGATGTTAGACCAGAAACTATCAAATACTTAGAGGAAAATATTGGTGGAACTCTTTCCCATCTAAATCTCAAGGACATCTTTGATGATACAAATTAAAGTGCAAGAAAGACTAAAATAAAAGCAAATCAATGAGATTACAGCAAATTGAAAAGCTTCTGCATAACAAAAGAAACCATCACCCAAATAAAAGGGACTCCTCACAGAATGGGAAAAAGATCTTTACATGCCATACATCAGACAAGAGACTAATAACCTAATATATAAAGAGCTCACCAAACTTAACAACAGAAAAGCAAACGATTCCATCCAAAAATGAACAGAATATTCACTGCAGAAGAGATCCAAAAGGCCAACATAAATGAAAAATTGCTCCAAGTCACTGATTGTCAGAGTAATGCACATGAAGACAACAATGAGATACCACCTCACCCTTGTGAGAAAGTCATACATCAAAAACTGATAGAAACAACAAATACTAGAGAGGTTGTGGGGACAAAGGAACCCTCCAGCATTGGTGGAGGGAATGTAAATGGGTCCAGCCACTGTGGAGAGCAGTCTGGAGAACCCTTACAAGGCTAGAAATGGACCTTTCTTTTGACCCAATAATTCCTCTTCTAGTGATATATCCCAAGGAGTCAAACACACACATCGAAAGTGATATGTGTCCACCTATGTGTATAGCAGCACAGTTCATAATAGTCAAAATCTGGAAACAACCCAGATATGAAACAACACAGGAGTGGCTAAGAACACTGTGGTATATATACACAATGGAATACTATTCAGCTATGAAGAATGATAGACCCACCTTCCTCGACTCATCTTGGATAGAACTAGAAGGAATTATATTAAGTGAAATAAACCAGAAGAGAAAAATGAGAATGGGATGATCTCACTTATAAACAAAAGTTTATAATCAAGAACAGAAAGGAAAATGCAAAGCAAAATTTGACTGAGTTTTGAGTATTGCACTAAAGTAAAAAAACTCTGCGCGGGAAAGTAGATTTTCAACTTCACTGTAGGGGGCTGAGAGTAGGGATACAGATCTTTGGTGGCAGTAATAGTATATACTCTTATGAATCACTATTTAATTAATATTTAAGGGGGAAATATATTGAATGTCTCAAGTTTTTTAATATATAGACTTCAATTCTGAGTATATATTCCTTCAATCTACTCACTTAACGTATCAAATTAGTAAACTGATTGAATTTTAACACTGGGTTTAAAGTGTTAATGCATTTCTAATAATAACCTTTTTAAAAAATATTAAACCACCTATAATCTAAGACCAGGGAGATCAGAAGCAACTGGTCTTATTAGGATATAAGATATAGTTATTTGTAAGTAGCATTAAATGACATAAATCACGGTATGTACTTGTATGGTACAGTAAATCCTAACCATGGAATTTTCAAAGTAAATTATGTTCCCAGATAATTCGGTTATAGTAATAACTATCTATTGCCTTTTTGAACTAAAACAGCAAGGACCCTTTCTCATGCTCTATAAAACCCTTATTTTCCCAGTTCTGTAACCTTTGGGGTGTGGTACCTTTTCCTTCATACTTCTCTTGATCCATACCATTTGATACTGCATATATTAATCTCAACCAAATCACTGCAACCAGTGCCACCTTGACAAGTTTCACTTTGGACTGTGTCCAGAGGTGTTAGGCCTAGGATGTTAACCCTCCAGCTCCAATACTCTGCCACCATGTTGCAGAAACTACGATGATACCAACCTGACTTCCCTAGGCAGAGGACCTCACCATTGCATCATGAAACCCCACCTCCCTATCACACTTGGGAAAGGATAAACAGGCTGGGGTTATGGATCAATCTGTTAAAGTCCATGTGCATCAGAGTAACAATTACAGAAGCCAGACCTCCCACCTTCTGCACCCCTGAAGATCTTTGGTCCATAGTCCCAGAGGGATA
This sequence comes from Erinaceus europaeus, assembly GCF_950295315.1. NCBI lineage: Eukaryota > Metazoa > Chordata > Mammalia > Eulipotyphla > Erinaceidae > Erinaceus > Erinaceus europaeus. The sequence continues at coordinate 115,351,295 of NC_080165.1, read as the reverse complement.
AAGAATAAGGAACTTTCAAAGGGAGGGTATGGGATACTGAACTCTGTTCATGGGAATTGTTTGGAATTGTACCCCTTTTTATTCCACAATCTTGTTGACCTTAATCTTTTGTATTTCTCATTTTCCTTATATGTTGCAACTCAATTAGTCACTAAAGTATGATAGACTGAATGGCATTGCAGACACAGTTCACATATCACAGGGTTTTGTTTGATTAAAGAGAAGTCACAAAATGTTTGACTGCTCAATGCATATAAAATCTATGTATCTAGTGTTGGGCAGTGGCATATGAGGTTGATAGTAGCACAAGGACCCAAGTTCAAGCTAATGGTCCATCCTGCCCATATAGGGAAGAAGCTTTGTGAGCAGCAAAGCAGTGCTGCAAGTGTCTCTCCTGTCTGTCTCCCTTTTCCTTCTCAGTTTCTTCTTGTTCTATCAAATTAAAAAATGAGAGAAAAAGAAGAGGAAGAAAGCTAATGGGAGTGCTGGGGTTTTCATGTAAGCAATGAGACCAATATTGAAAAAAATTATAAAAGCCTTTTGAAAGTTATGTGGGGGGAGACTACAGGTCCTGAAAAAGGGTGACAGAAGACCTAGTGGGGGTTATATTGTTATGTAGAAAACTGAGAAATATTATGCATGTGCAAACCATTATATTTACTGTCAACTGTAAAAAATAAATCTCCCAATAAAGGAAAAACATTTAAAAAAAAAAAGAAGTGAAAACACACACACACGCTGTTTCCATCAGAAACGTACTCCATTAAGTATGTAAAAGCATTATATCCATTAAATAGTCCATTAATCTAAGTTTATTTATGTCCACTAGTTTAAAAAAATTATCAGCCACATTAAAATTGCTAACCATCACCTGAACCTTCAGTATGTCATAACAAACTTGCTTCAGTGTTGGTGATTGTTGAATAATCATGTGGTATTTGGTGAAGGTTGATATCATATATATGTATATGTGTATACATATATATATATAATATTTATGGAAAACAGATAACATTCATATTCCTTTCTAGGTATGGAAAAAACAAACACTTCTTTAATATCATGCATCAGTTGTTAGCGTTTAAATTTATACTTTTGTGTCACATTCCTAAAATGAAACTGCCAATTCTATTTTGGGTTTAAAATTAAGATTACATGAATGGAGTAAAGTTTTGTTTGTGCTCTCCCTCACCCCTTGAAGTTTGCTTTTATGTGCTGCTAGAAAACCTGTCAGTTTGAGAAAATAGGCATCATGAAGTTAAGTCTGCTTATGTTGATCTCTTATAGACACTCTCTCTGGAAGATTACTTTTGACACCTTTGAATATGGAACAATGCAAGTTCCATAAGTGCTAGGATTTTTGTCTATTTTTCACCTTTTTGTGGACTGAATACTACTGAACACATAGGTGAGGTTTAGAATACTTTTGTTGAGATGACTACATAAAGCTTTTATGAGACAAATATTCAATGGAATACTAACTCTGCAACTAAAAAACAAAACTGTGTTCCTTGAGACAAAATTTAGTTCTCTATATTCAACCCAGCAATGAAATGATGTTTAGTGAAGTAAGCAAGGAGGTGAGAGACAACTACATGATCATCTCACTCCTACATAGAATATAGAGAATTGAAATTTGGGGGAGAGTTGGAGAAACCAAGCTGTTTGAGAAGTAAGGTGGTTATCATTAAGTGGAGGAAGAGATAGGAGAGAGGAGTGGAGAAAACTTTACTGGTGGTGAGGTATGCAACTATTGATATATCCTTGTAATGTTATAATCTTGTGAACCATCATTAAATCACTAGTGAAAAAATTAAACTGTGTGTGTGTGTGTGTGTGTGTGTGTGTGTGTGTTGACTAAATGAATGAATAACAGTTGTGCTTTCATGCATGGAATCTTCCTAATTGTACAAAAAGCTTTTATTATTTCTTTTTTTTTCTTTTTTATTTAAGAAAGGATTGATTAACAAAACCACAGGGTAAGAGGGGTACAATTCCACACAATTCCCACCACCCAATCTCCATAACCCACCTCCTCCTCTGATAGCTTTCCCATTCTCTATCCCTCGGGAAGCGTGAACCCAGTGTCATTGAGGGTTGCAGAAGGTGGAAGGTCTGGCTTCTGTAATTGCTTCCCCGCTGAACATGGGCGTTGACTGATCGGTCCATACTCCCAGTCTGCCTCTCTCATTTCCCTTGTAGGGTGGGTCTCTGGGGAAGCAGAGCTCCAGGACACATTGGTGGGGTGTTCAGTCAAGGGAAGCCTGGCCGGCATCCTGATGACATCTGGAACCTGGTGACTGAAAAGAGAGTTAACATACAAAGCCAAACAAATTGTTGAGCAATCATGGACCCAAAGCTTGGAATAGCGGAGAGGAAGTGTTAGGGGGATACTCACTGCCAACTCTAGTGTACTTCTGCTTTCAGGTATATATTTTGCAGTAGTTTATGGATACGTGTGAACATATGCTCTCTCTCACAGAAACTGGTGTATATCTAGGTTTTGGGACTTTGTTAGAAAGTGAACCACCTGAGATGGAATTAGAGTATACTATGAAAGGAAAGGTCTCACCCGAGTAATGAAGCTGAAGGGTTGTCATTCCACACGTGAAGTCTCTGGACACAGTCTGAAGTGAAGCATGTTGAGGTGGCAATCGTTGTGTTGATTAGGTTGTGATCGGCAGATGCAATATTATTTGATATGGATTGGGAGAGGCATATGGGGAAGTGGTCCCTATCCAAGGCTTCCAGGACTGGGGGAAATAGAAGCTTTATAGTGGAGATGTGAGGTTCCTGCTGTCTTAGGGTTCAAAAAGACAATCGATAGTTAATGTTATCATCACATTAATTGGTAATTGGTTTAACTTTGAAAAGTCCTTTTGTTATGGTTTGCTGTACAGTACCCAGTATCTTGTATATAGCTGTGCTATTGGTTGCTTCTGATCTACTTGGTCTAGGCTTTTGAGAGAGTCTGCATATCAAATACATAGCCTATATATTGAAAAGATTCAGTTTGTGTTTTGAAAAACTTCGAGACATACAATTAATTTTCCCCCTCTCGTATTAACTAGTGATTTATATGACTACATTTTACTAGGAGTGTACATAAACACCATTCCCAACACCAAAAGACTGTGACCCTTCCCTCCCACCCATTGTATATATATACCACAGCTTTCTCAGCCACTCATCTGTTGTTGGGCACCTGGGTTGCTTCCAGGTTTTAGCTATTATGAATTGTGCTGCTATGAACATAGGAGTACACACCTCTTTTTGGTTGGGTGTTATGGAGTCCTTAGGCTATAACCCCAGGAGATGAATTACTAGATCATATGGAAGGTCCATGTCTAGCCTTCTGAGAGTTTTCCAGACTGCTCTCCACAGAGGTTGGACCAATTTACATTCCCACCAGCAATGTAAAAGGGTTCCTCTGTCCCCACAACCTCTCCAGCATTTGTTGCTGCTGTCCTTTTTGATGTATGCCATTCTTACAGGAGTGAGGTGGTATCTTAGTGTTGTCTTAATTTGCATTTCTCTGACAATCAGTGACCTAGAGCAGTTTTTCATATGTTTGTTAGCCTTTTGGATCTCCTCTGTAGTGAATGTTTTGTTCATATCCTCTGCCCATTTTTGGATGGGGTCATTTGCTTTTTTGGTGCTAAGTTTGCTGAGCTCTTTATATACATTGGTGATTAGTTTCTTGTCTGATGTATGGCATGTGAAGATCTTCTCCCATTCTGTGAGGGGTCTCTTTGTTTGTTTAATAGTTTCTTTGGATGTGCAGAAGCTTTTCAATTTGATATAGTCCCATTGGTTTGTTTCTGCTTTAGTCTTCCTTGCAATTGGGTTTGATTCATCCAAGATGTCTTTGAGGTGTAGGTGGGAAACTGTTTTACCAATCTTTTCCTCTAAGTATTTGATTGTTTCTGGTCTGACATCCAGGTCTTTGATCCATTTGGAGTTGATTTTTGTTTCTGGTGAGATAAAGTGGTTCAGTTTCATTCTGCATGTTACAACCCAGTTTTCCCAGCACCATTTATTGAAGAGAGCCTCCTTTTTCCATTTAATACTTTGGGCCCCCTTATCAAAGATTAGATGTCCATAGGTGTGGGGATTTATTTCTGGGCTTTCAATTCTGTTCCACTGGTCTGTGTGCCTATTTTTGTTCCGGTACCAAGCTGTTTTGATGATGATGGCTTTATAATATAGTTCAAGGTCTGGGAGTGTGATGCCTCCATTTCTGTTTCTTTTCCTCAAGATGGTTTTGGCAATTCTAGAGATTTCAGGTTCCAGATAAATGATTGTAGTGTTTGTTCTATTCTCTTAAAGAAGCTTGGTGGAACTTTGATGGGTATTGCATTAAATTTGTATATGGCTCTGGGGAGAATATTCATTTTGATGATATTTATTCTTCCAATCCATGAGCATGGGATATCTTTTCACTTCATGGTATCAGTTTCTATTTCCTTGAGTAGCAACTCATAGTTTTCAGCATATAAGTCTTTCACTTCTTTGGTCAGCTTTATTCCTAGGTATTTGATTGAATTTGCTGAAACAGTAAAGGGGAGTGATTTCTGGATGTCTTCTTCTTCTTCAGATTTAGTGTTTGTATAAATAAATGCCACTGATTTTTGTACATTGATTTTGTAGCCTGATACCTTGCTATATTGCCTAATAACTTCCAATAGTTTTCTGCTGGATTCTTTAGGTTTTTCTATGTATACTATCATATCATCTACAAATAGTGAGAGCTTGACTTCGTCCCTTCCAATCTGTATTCCTTTGATTTCTTTCTCTTGCCTGATTGCCATGGCAAGAACTTCCAATACTATGTTGAAGAGTAACGGTGATAGTGCACAGCCCTGTCTAGTCCCCGATCTGAGGGGTAATGCTTTCAGCTTCTGTCCATTGAGTATGATGTTGGCTGTAGGTTTGCTATATAGAGACTCTACTATCTTGAGGAATTTCCCATCTATTCCCATCTTTTGTAGCATTTTGAGCATTAATGGGTGTTGGATTTTGTCAAAGGCTTTCTCTGCATCTATTGAAATAATCATGTGGTTTTTGGCTTTGCTTTTATTGATGTGATGAATGACATTGATTGTTATGGATGTTGAACAAGCCTTGCATTCCTGGGATGAATCCCACTTGGTTGTGATGAACAATCTTTTTGATAAGTTGCTGTATCCGGTTGGCCAAGAACTTGTTTATTTTGGCATCTATCTTCATCAGAGATATTGGTCTATAGTTTTCCTTTTTTGTTCTGTCCCTATCAGCTTTTGGTATCAGGGTGATGTTGGCTTCATAGAAGGTAGAAGGGAGTATTACTGTTTTTCAATCTTATGGAATAGCTTAGGAAATATGGGTACTAATTGTTTCCTGAAAGTTTTGTAGAATTCATTTGTGAAGCCATTTGGTCCATGACTTTTGTTGTTGTGGAGATTCTTAATTACAGTTTCAATTTCTTTGTCTGTGATTGGTGTATTTAGATTTTGTAGTTCTTCTTGGTTCAGTTTTGGAAGGGAATATGCTTCTAGGAATTGTTCCATTTCTTCCAGATTCTCTAGCTTGGTGGCACATAGTTCTTTATAGAATTTTCGCAGGATTCTCTGGATTTCTGTGGTGTCCGTTGTGATATCTTCTCCGCCGTTTATAATTCTATTAATTTGAGTCTTCTCTCTTTTTTGTTTGGTGGGTCTGGCTAGGAATTTGTCAATTTTGTTTAATCTTTCAAAGAACCAACATTTGGCTTCATTGATCTTTTGTATGGTTCTTTTATTTTCGATGTGTTATTTCTGCTCTAACTTTAGTGATTTCTGTGCTCTGGATGCTTTAGGGTTCCTTTGTTCCTCTTCCTCTAAGTCCTTGAGGTGTGCAGTAAGGTCATCCATTTGAGCTTCTTCTTGGTGTTTAATATGTGATTGTATGGCCATAAGTTTCCCTCTCAGTACTGCTTTAGCTGTGTCCCAAATATTTTGATAGGTTGTGTCTTCATTTTCATTAGTTTCCAGGAATATTTGAATTTCCTGTGTGAGTAAATCTCTCACCCAGTGGTTCTTAAGGTGTATGTTGTTTAGTTTCCAAATTCTGTGACTTTTAATAATTGTCTGTTTGTTGTTAAATGTTAGTTTTACTCCACTGTGGTCTGAGAAGATACTTGGGATGATTTCAATGCTCTTGAATTTATCGATGCTGTCTTTGCTGCCTAACATGTGGTCTATCCTTGAGTATGTGTTATGTGGATTTGAAAAGAAGGTGTATTCTAGTATTTTGGGGTGAAGGACTCTGAAAATGTCCAAGAGGTCTAGTCTGTCAATCTCTTCATTCAGTTCTCTTTATCTTTGTTGGTTCTCTGCTTTGTTGATCTAAGTATGAGAGTGGGGTATTGAAGTCTCCCACTACTATTGTATTACTATTGATGTATTTTTGAAATTCTTTCAGTACGTGCTTGACATATTTAGATGGTCCCTCATTGGGTGCATAGATGTTAATAATTGTTCAGTCTTCTTGGCTGATTGATCCTCTAATCATTATGTAATGTCCTTGCCTATCTTTTATTACTTTATTTAATTTAAAATCTATTGTGTCTGAGATGAAAATGGCTATTCCTGTCCTTTTTTGTGGTCCGTTAGCCTGTATGATAGTTTTCCATCCTTTCACTTTAAGTCTGTGTTTATCTTGTTGTGACAGATAGGATTCTGGCAAGCAGCATATGGTTGGGTTATGTTTTCTGATCCTTCCCCCCACTCTGTTCCTTTTGATGGGTGAGTTTAAGCCATTGACATTTATTGATATTATGGATTTAATGTATTGTAGTGCCATTGTTCAAAAAAAATTTTTTTTGATTGCTCTGATATATTTCAAGTATTATAGTGATGTTCTTGTTTATAAGAGGTCTTTTAGAACCTCTTTCAGGGCCGGTTTGGTGATGGTTGCCTCCTTTAACTGTTGTTTGTCTAAGAAGGTTTTGATCCCTCCATCTAGTTTGAATGAATGTCTAGCAGGATATATTATCCTTGGTTGAAACCCTTTTTCATTCAGGGCTCGATTGATATCTTGCCATTCTCTTCTGGCTTTGAGAGTTTGAGTGGAGAAGTCTGCAGATAATCTTATGGGTTTTCCCTTGTATGTGACTTTTTGTTTCTCTCTTGCAGCCTTTAGGATCCTTTCTTTATCCTTACTTCTTCTCATTGTGACTATGATGCGTCTTGGTGTCTTCAGGTCTGGATTGATTCTGTTTGGTACTCTCTGGGCCTCTTGAATCTTGATGTCCTTTCTATTATTCAGGTCTGGGAAGTTTTCTTCTATTATTTACTCTAGAATGTTTGCTTCCCCTTCCTCTCTTTCTTCCTCTGGCAGGCCAATTATATGAATGTTACTTCTTTTGAGATCATCCCATATGTCTCTGTTGTTGTTTTCAGTGTCTCTCAATCAATTTTTAAGTTATTTCACCTCTTTCATGGTTTTCTCTAACTCATCCTCTGTCTGACTAATTCTGTTTTCTGCTTCTGTTAGTCTGCTTTCCCTTGCCTCAGCTTCTTTCTTCATTACAGCTATTTCAGCTTTCAGTTCTCTAATTGCCTCAAGATAATCAGTATTTTCCTTGGGGGGTCTCAACTGTTGTTTCCCTAATACTGCCATTCCTTTCCTCCAATGTTGTTTTCATTTCTCTGATTAATAAGTTTATTATTGCTTGCATAATTTTCTTATCTATGGTTACTTCTGGCTGATTTGTAGTTTCTTCTGGGCTCTTGTCTTCATTCATTGGAGTAGCAGTTTTATTTGTTTTTGATCTACCCATTTTTTTGATTTATGTGTTTCTTTTTTTATGCTCTGTTGTTCCTCAGCTGTTGTGTCTTGAGTACAAGCAACACTGTACTAAATACCTTTATGACAATTGCACTCACCAACCTCAGGAATTACAGTAGCAACTGAAGCAAGTATTGAAGCAGTTTACTCACTACCAGTTAGCCAAACAATGTCTCCAGTCCATGAAAAACTAGTAACCAAATCCCAGTGAAGAAGAAAGAGAAAAGAAAGAAGGGATAGCAAGAATAGACAGTTTTGCAAATCTACTATCCACTGTTATTCTAGGGGTAAATGAAGGGAAATGGAAGTAGAGCAGAGATACACACATAGGGAGTCCACTCTGAGTCAGATTTCTTCCCCAAAATAATTCACAAATTCAGAATGGGAAAGAAGAAGGAAGAAGTGTATGACAAGATAAAAAAAAAAAAAGAAAAAGAAAAAAAAGAAAAAAGAGACAAGAGAGAGAAAAGAGAAAAGATAAGAAAAAGAGCTGTATTTAAAGAGCAGTGAAAGGAAAGGTTTTTTTTATTACTTTATTTTTAATTTAATTTAACTTAATTTTTTAATTAGCTAGAAGGAGGAGGGAGGGGAGAGTCTGTAGAGGAGGTAGGAGTAAGGAGACAAGTTTCTCCCACATTAGATAAGATGCCCACTACCCTAGCAATGAAAGATACCCTAAGAGTTAATTCTGATCAACCTAAAGGGGAGGAAGATATATGCCTTTATATAATATTAATAATAAAATAGAGCAGGGTAAAGAAAAAAAAAACTGCCCCAGATTGCCTCAAACCTCGTGATCAGAGGCAGCTGATTGTTAAGAAAGAGAAAAAAACCCCAAAAAACCTCAGGACTAGACAAGGATAGCTGAATCAGACAGTTATGCAAATCTACTATCCACTGTATATTCTAGGGTAGCTAAAGGAGGAAGGGAAGTTGTGCAGAGACACTCACAGTGAAAGTCCACACTGAGTCAGAATTCTTCTCCAAAATAATTCCCAAATTTGTATCAGTGAATTCAATATAGCACACTGTTTGCAGGTGTGGGGCCTGGGGACTGTGGCTTTGGAAGCTGTAGGATTAAGGAAGAAAGGATGACTAGAATGAGAAAAAGAAAAAAAAAAGAAAGAGAGAGAGAAAATGAAAAAGATAAGAAAAAGAACAGTCATAAAAGATCGGTGAAATTGTTTTATTTATTTATTTATTTATTTTTAATTATTTAATTAGCTATGAGTGGTGAGGTGGGGGGGGTTGGCTACTTAGAAGGAAAAAAGGCCAGAGGTTTCAGAAGGGTATAGACTTAGAATGAATGATACTCCCTGGTGCGATAGGAATTTGGTAAAGACAGAAGCTCAGCAGGGAAGCCTGCTAGGAGCTGGTCCCCAGGGACTGTTTATGGTGGGGGGCAAGGGGGAGGTGGTGTGCTTAATAATTAAAAGGAAAAAAATTTATTTTCCCTTTTTTTCTACTCTATTTCTTAACCCAAATTAAGTTATAGTCACTCCCTTGGTGTCACCGCTAGGACCCCTTATTGACTGGCCTACTATTACTTTAGGCAGAAAATCCTACCGTTTCCAGAAGATGTGGTCAGAGCTCAAGCCACTAGCAGCTTCTCAGTCCACTATCTTCCAGGAACCCTCAGCTTTTCTTACTTCTATAAATGTTATAATTTTATTGATCTTAACTCTCTCTGGCTATACACAGGAGTACTTTTGATTTCTCAATAGCAAGCATTTGCATTATATTTATATACATTTATATAATATTTAGCATAAATGCTATGTGATTAAATCATTTTTAAATAGTGGTGAAATTTGGAGAATTAAGAACTGATGTTCATATAATTCCTATTTTTAAAAATATTTTATTTTATTTATTTATTCCCTTTTGTTGCCCTTGTTGTTTTATTGTTGTAGTTTTTATTGTTGTTGTCATTGTTGTTGGATAGGAGAGAGAGAAACGGAGAGAGGAGGAGAAGACAGAGAGGGGGAGAGAAAGACACCTGCAGACCTGCTTCATCGCCTATGAAGCGACTCCCCTGCAGGTGGGGAGCCGGGGTTCGAACCGGGATCCTTATGCCAGTCCTTGTGCTTTGCACCACCTGCATTTAACCCGCTGCGCTACAGCCCGACTCCCAATATAATTCCTATTATCTCTATTATAGTGCAAACATTGCTATACATGAGTATTATGCATAAATACTGCTTACTAATGAATAAAATGACAAATGCACCCAAAATGGCTCACTCATCTATAAAACATGGTCAGACAATATTTTCATTTCACTGTAGTAAGAAACTAGTGTAATTACAGTTCTATCAAATAGTAAACAAATATAAAGTACAACTACATACTTTAAAATATATGTATCTTCATAGAGAGAAAGGAGTTGCACATACTAAGCATTTTTCATAAATTATTCTATTTCAGATTTGGCAGATAGTTTAATTCTAATTCTTTTTTCCTTTTTTTTTATCTCACATTTAAAAAATTTATCTATATGCTTGGAATTTAAATAATGTTAAAATGTAGTGTCACTTTTTTAAAAGTTGACTTGTCTTCAGTAAAATTAAAGAAATAAGAATATTAGGCTATTTTCATCATTCCACTTTGACCTTACTAAGAGTCAAAGCTTACTTATAATATGAAATAATCCTATAGGTTGAAATAATGCTATCAGCCAATGAGAACAATTTTAGAAAAAACATCTATATGTACTGAAGCCTTATATGCAATGAGTTACCACCTACTTTATTAACCAATAAGAATCCCTCCACAAATCATTATTATCACAGATTAATTTATGGCTAGCATACTTCTCAGCTGTAAATATTTTGCCATGCTCACTAGGCCATATGTCAACATATTTGCTTCTAGATTTGATTTTAAAATATGCCTAAAATAATTTATATAATCAAACTGTGACTAAATATAATCTGTGGTATTTTTCAACACACACACATAGTTATTTATTGGAGAGTTACTAAAATAACAAAGTTTGAAAATAAGCATTTTATCCCTCCAAATTAGATTTTCAGTCAGAAAGTTCAATTTTGGTTAGCTGTACTCATTTTTTGCTTGATTATTATAAAGAGAACCATAATGGATACATACCCTGTCATCTTACAATTTTAACTCACTATTAATCATAAACTTAAAAAAATAAAAATAAATAGAACACAGTAAAATATTAGCAAGTTTTTTGTCTATTTGTTTATCCGTGAAATTACTTATTTCGAGGAGCATCTATCAGCCTGCTAGCTGTGTTCAACTAATCAACAATAAAACATATTTACATAGCCTTGATTTTTGTATTTGCATTTGAAGGCAAAAAAATTATACTGCATAATGGAATTCCATTAGATATTCTCATTAATGTATAATACCAGAGAGCTATAAGACAAATAGTGACCTCTAAACTTGCCTTAGGAACTTGGAATATTTATTGAACATTCACAACCCAAACTGCCAGTTATAGCACCTGAAGTAGCTCTTTGGGATAGTATGCTGCTTTGCAATGTATGCAACCCTAGTTTGAACCCATCTTCCACTGGATTGGAATCTTTAATAGTGTAGTCTCTTTCACTCTGTTTCCCTGTGATTCTAACTGAAAAATGAAACAAGCAAAAAACATTAAGTGGGAAATACATATATCTGCAAGCACAAAGACAGGAGAAATTTGCTTCAGAAAATTTATCTTCTATTTCTTCATTCAACCAGTGCCATGAGCTTTTAACAAGACAAAAGATTTTTTCTGCTGTCTGGTGATTTCATTACACTTTCAGTGTTGCAGAGCCATATGGAACAATTTCCGTCTAAATTAATATAAGTTGGCAGAGGTATGCAAATCTCTTTGCATTCTTTATTTTTTCTCCTTCAGATATATATATATATAACTCCATTTAAAACCATAAAAAGACTATTGTGTATAAAAATGATTCTACCAAACACATTAAAAGTAGCATTACTTTTTCTTAGAACTAATAAGCAAATACAACTAGCTGAGATTATTATTGTTATCATATGTAAAAGTTCTAGTCTCAGAAGACTTGAAGATAAATCTTTTACCCAAAGCATAAGATATTAATATACAAATGAATTACTTCCAGTACAGAAAAATGAAATAAAGCTATGTTTTATAAACCTAAGAATATAATTGTAAGCTCTGAAAGGAGTAGTAAGCATTGCAGAAAATAATTTTAATGTTTTTAATTATTTGGAGACATTCATTTCCATAAGATAAATTGATTTATATCTTTCTATTTGTTTATTAAACACTAATAACATTACCACAAATGTTTAGCCAAGAATGCCAGCTGCTGATTAGAAGGTGATGATAGAAATATTGGCATATTTCCAATCAGATATCTCTACTGTATCCAAAATAGAACATTTAAAAATATAGTACTTCTGTGTAGAAGAATGTTAAATCCCCAAATGAACATTTCTGAGAGAACGCAGTCTATGTATCAGTGCTAACTCACTAGATGAGTACAATAAAATAAAGCTAAAAACCAGAGTAACTCTCACTACACAAAAAGAAAATTTCATAACTCACATGAGTAATGATAGTTTTCTTTTTTTTGGTGCTTACTATGCTTAGACTAAATGTTTTATATAAACTAGCTTATTTAAGATAGCACTATAAACAGGGAAATACTATTAATTTAATCTTGGAGATGAAATAACTATGTGACCCTAGATAATAGATGCCATATTGTATTTCCAGGGTCTCAAAGACATTTTGACTGATTTTTTTTTTCCTGTCCAGAACACTCACTGCTCATATGGTGAGTGTTCTGGCATATGGTGGAATGAACCTTGGATCTCTTCTGTTCTGATTTCAATTAGAATATTATTATTATCTTATTATTTTTATAGTCTTTAACACATAGGCACAACCTCTCATCTTACCTTGATTGGTCTTTACGAAGTAAATACAATATCCCAGTATCCCTTCATTCTGTCTCTTTCCCTCCTTCCCCAGAGTCCTTTGCTTTGGACAATAAGCCACACTCACTCCAAATTTCACCTATGTTTTCCCTTATTGTTATTTGTTTATTCTTATTATTTATTGCCATCAAGGTTATTGCTGGGGCTCAGTGTTGGCACTACAAATTCACTACTCCCATTGCCATTTCTTTTCTTTTCTATTTTATTGGATTGGGTAGGAGAAATTGAGAAGGGATGGAGAGATAAAGAGGGAAAGATAAAAACAGACAACTGCAGACCTACTTCACCACTGCTCATGGAGAGCCCCTCTTGCAGGTGAAGAGTAGGGACTTGAACCTCTGTTGAACATGGTAATATGTAATATGTGTACCTGACAAGGTGTACCAGTGCCTGACCCCTGTCCTTTTTTTTTCTTGTCCATTGCTTTTCTTTATTGAGAAGACTAATGGCTTACAATTGGTACATGTGTAATATTTCTCAGTTTTCCACACAACACTATAACCCCCCCCACCCTAGGTCCTCCTCCACCATCATGTTCCAGAACCTGAATAGTCCCCACCTCCATACCCTATAGTCTGTTAGTTTGGTTCAGCACACCAAATCCAGGGACCAGGTAGTAGCACACCTGGTTAAGTGTACACAACACACCAAATCCAGCCCAAGTTCTGCTTTGTGTTTTCCCTTCTGTCATTGGTTTTCAACTTCTCAATTGTCTATTTATTTATTATTGGACAGAGATAGAGATAACCGAGAGGAGGGGAAGACAGAGTGAGGGAAAGAGACAGAGAAACACCTGCAGCCCTGTTTCACTACTCCTGAAACTTCCCCCCTGTAGGTGAGGACCAGTGGTTGAACAGTGGTGTCCTTTGAGAACTGTAATGTGTGTGCTTAACTAAGTGTGCCACTGCCTAGCCCCCTCAATGAGACCACTGTAGCATCAAAGTAGTAAATGTCTATAATTCAGGAAATGGGCCCTCCAGCAGGATGTCATAATGTATAGAATAGCCTTTATCCCATCAAGTCTTTTATTTTTAGCTCATGCACTCCTTTGCCTAGAGTTGGGACTTAATAGTTACCTTAATTTTTCTTTTATGTTTGTTTTGTTATTTAGCACCAGGGTTTTAAATGTCCACTGCTCTCATTATTCTGTTTTTTTTTTCTTTTTCATACTGTTTTTGATAGAGGGTGACAAATAGAGAGAGTGAGATAAAGAAGGAGAGACAGCTGTGTTGCAGTGCTCCATTGATTGTGAAGTTTTACATCTGGAGGTGGAGACCAGCAGCTTGAACCTGAGTCCTTGTGCATGGTTAACATTTTCACACCACTGGGTGTGTGACCTCATGGTCCCTTATGACTATCCTTTTTTTTTTAAAAAAAAAAACATATTTATTTTATTTTAATGATAGATACAGAGAGAAAGACACAGACAGTAAAACAAGAGTTCTGCTTAGTCCTGGTTTACTGGGGATTGAGTCTGATTCCTCAGAACTTCAAGAATGAATGTCTTTTTGCATAATCAATGTGCTGTCTTTCAAGTCCAGATATAGTTAACTACATAAACATGTTGGATTTTTATTTAAATAGACTAAATTTCATTATTTCAAAGTTGAATTTCACAGGAAAATATCTGAGCATGAATAGCGATTACACACCAGATTATTCTGCCTCTCTGAGATCACTTTCCCCTTAATATTTCTTGAAGTAAGGTGCTGCTTCCTCCATTGGTAGTTTGAAATTTTGTTTATTTTTTGCTTGTCTTTTCTTTTTTTTTTTCAGGTAAAGGAAAGAGTGAGGGAGGGGGGAGAGGCACCACAGTACTGCTCCATGTTTTTGAAACATCTGTTTTTCCATGATGCTCCCAACAAGGTGCTTCAGAGAACTGAACCCTGATCATCATGCATGGTAAAGTGTGTGTTTAACCAGGGGGGCAATCTTTGAAGTGGTCTTTAATTATTATACTTAAAACTTTTCAAGAAATTATGCCTTAAAGCAAATTACTCAAAATTACATTTGTTTATGTAATATGCCAAGCACTATGCTGGGATTTTACATTTTTTAAAATTGAGATCACATTAAAATTTTCACGTGTAGCTTTACTTCTCAACAATTACATAAGCCTCATTTGTCCACCAGAATTTAATTGACATTAGCAACATCTAATCAAGTCCCTATACCTTTTCCACCCATCCCACTCATTTCTCTTTTGGTAACCAGCATTCTACTTAGGAATGTAAAGTTTGGGCTGGGGAGATAGCATAAGTATACAAAATGACTTTCATGCCTGAGGCTCTGAGGTCCCAGAACAACCATAAATCAGAGTTGAACAGTGCTCTGACCTAGTTCTCTCTCTCTCTCTCTCTCTCTCTCTCTCTCCCCTCCCCCTTTCTCCCTCTCTCCCTCTCTCCCTTTCTTTTTCTCCCCCTCTTTCTCCCTCTCTCATCTTTCCCTCTGGATCTCTCATTAAAGCAAGATAAATAAAATATTTTTAAGAAAAGAATCTAAGAGTTTTTGTTTTCTTTGTCCATTGACTTTGTTTCACTACTTTGTAGATGAATATGAAACTCTATTTTCCTGTTTGCCTTTTTCCTTCTAGTTACACTCAGTTTTTTCTCCTCAGGTTTCATCCATATTGTTGCAAATGGTAGGACCTTTTTTTAAAAAAAAATTAACTGACTAAAATTTCTCTGAGTACATACATGCTTTATTAATTTTTCTATCTGTAGTTATAATTTAGGTTGTTTTCATTTCTTGGTTATTATGAATAGTGCTGCAGCAAATATAATGATGCACATATCTTTTCAAACTAGAGTTTTCATCTTCTTTGGATAAACACTCAGAAGTGGGATGAGGTTTCATGCCTTTTTTTTTTTTTTTTGAAATATCCCAAGCAACAGTTTTCCTTCAGGTTCCAGTGAAGGTGAAGCAAAAGTGAAAGTTTCAGAGTTTCTATTCTGATGTCAAGGTCTTTGAGAGTTGGCCTTGGCTTACCAACACTGGTCATATCACTCTGGCCTTTCTGTCCTCTTTTTTCCTATATGTTTATTCCTTCAGTTGCAGTTGTTTGACTTCCCAGTTCTATTCTACCAAGATTACCTCATTGAGAGTGGGATTTCTTTGTTTCTGTTCTTCTAGAACCCCTTGTAGTAAGTAATTCTTGCAAGACTGGGATGGTGGTGGTGAAATCTTTCAGTTTTCTATATGTTTGGAAAGCTTTTAATTTCTCTTTCACACTTGAAGGATAACTTTGAAGGACAGAATATTCATGACTGCTAATTCTTATCTCTTAATAATATAAATATTTCAACCCATTCTCTTCTTGTCTCTCAGGTTTATGTTGACAAATCTGGTAAAAACCTGATGGTTCTGCCTCTGTATGTCAATTTTCTTCCTTTCCCTGTATCCTGCAATATTTTTTCCCTTGTCCTTATTTTGGGATAGTGTTACTATAACGTGCCACAGAATAAGTTGTTTCTATTCTATTGATCTGTGTATCTGTTTTTAGTTTTATGCCCATGATATTTTTTCTAGTATAGTTTTGTATTAATATTTGAAGTCAGGAAGCACACTACTACCATTTTGTTAGTTTTTTCTCAGAACTGTTTTGCCTTCAGGGAGACTTTTGTAATTTGATATAAAATTTTGGATTTTTTTTGTTCTATTTCTATTAGGAAGTTACTAGGATTTCCATAGGAATTGTATTGCAGTTGTAATGAGCATGCACACTGTGAATGATTGAATTTACATGTTATTTCTTCAACTTTTCAACAAATGTATTAAAATTTTTTAGTGTGCAAGTCTCTTACACCCTTCATATTACTCTTTAAAAGAGGTTAGAGTTAGGCCAGATGGTGGTGCACCTGGCTGAGCACACATGTTAACATACATAAGGGCTTGGGTTCAAGTTTCTAGTTCACACCTGCAGGATGAAAAATTCATGAGTAGGGAGTCAGGTGGTAGTGCAGCGGGTTATGCACACACAGCGCAAAGCACAAGGACAGGCGTAGGGATCCGAGTTTGAGCCCCTGGCCCCCCACCTTCAGGGGAATTGCTTCACAAGCAGTGAAGCAGGTCTGAAGGTGTATTTTTCTCCCCCTCTCTGCCTTCCCCGCCTCTCTCCATTTCTCTCTGTCTTATCTAACAATTATGACATCAATAACAACAATAATAATAACTATAACAATAAAAAACAAGGGCAACAAAAGGGAAAATAAATAAAAATTTTAAAAAGGAAAAACTAATTAGTGATGAAGCAGGTGTTTCTCTCTCCTCTTTATCTCTCCTTTCCCTCTTTATTTCTCATTGTCTCTATCCAACAAAATAAACAAATAAAATAAAGTAGTTTAGAGACTGATACAGATGAAGTATAAAAAAGAATCCATTAAGAATATCAATTACTACAGAGAAAAACATATGACTGTCAGCAGACTTCTCCACACAGACTCTAAAAGCCAGAAGAGAATGGCAAGATAACTATCAAACTCTCAATGAAAAAGGGTTTCAATCAAGAATAGTATATCCTTCCAGACTGTCATTTAGACTAGATAGAGAGAATGAAATCTTCTCAGACAAGAATAATTAAAGTAGACAACTATCACCAAGCCTGCCCTAAAAGAGGTTTCAAAAGGTCTCTTATAAACATTACCTACAACACCAAAAATCTTGCCTTATATCAGAACATTCAAAAACAATGTTGAATATTAGCACTGCAATACCTTATATCCATAATATAAATAAAAGTCAATGGCCTAAATTCATACATTAAAGGCATAGAGTAGGAAAATGGATTGGAAAAACAAAATCCAATCATATGCTGTCTTCAAAAATCCCAACTTACTCAGCAAGACAAACACAAACTCGGTTCCCGGAAGACGACGGACTGAGAAGCTGCTAGTGGCTTGAGCTCTGACCACATCTTCTGGAAACGATAGGATTTTCTGCCTTTAGTAGGCCAGTGAATAAGGGGTCCTAGCATTGACACCAAGGAGGTGACTATAACTTAATTTGGGTTAAAAAATAGAGTAGAAAAAAAGGAAAAAAAATTTTTTTCTTTTAAATTATTAAGCACACCTCCTCCCCCCCCCCATAACCAATCCCTGGGGACCAGCTCCTAGCAGGCTCCCCTGCTGAGCTTCTTTCTTTACCAAGATTCCTGTCCCACCAGGGAGTATCATTCATTCTAAGTCTATACCCTTCTGAAACCTCTGGCTTTTTTCTTTCTAAGTAGCCAACCCCCTCCCACCTCACCCCACATAGCTAATTAAATAATTAAAAATAAATAAATAAATAAACTCCTTTCACCGCTCTTTTATGACTGTTCTTTTTCTTATCTTTTTCATTTTCTCTCTCTATTTCTTTTTTTTTTTCTTTTTCTCATTCTAGTCATCCTTTCTTCCTTAATCCTACAGCTTCCAAAGCCACAGGTCACATCCTCCACACCACAAAACAGTGTGCATTTTTGAATTCACTGATACACATTTGGGAATTATTTGGGGGAAGAATTCTGACTCAGAGTGAACTCTCACTGTGAGTATCTCTGCTCAACTTCCCTTCCTCCTTTAGCTACCCCTAGAATATACAGTGGATAGTAGATTTGCATAACTGTCTATTTCAGCTATCCTTGTCTAGTCCTGATGTTTGTTTTTTTTTTCTCTTTCTTAACAATCAGCTGCCTCTGATTATGAGGTTTGAGGTAATCTGGGACAGGGTTTTTTTTTTAACCCCGCTCTATTTTATTATTAATATTATATAAAGGCATATATTGCCCCCCTTAGGTTGATCGGAATTAACTCTTAGGGTATCTTTCATTGCTAGGGTAGGGGGCATCTTATCTATTGTGGGAGGAACTTATCTCGTTACTCCAAACTTCTCTACAGACTCTCCCATCCCTCCTCCACCTAGCTAATTAAAAAATTAAATTAAATTAAATTAAAAATAAAGTAATAAAAAAACTTTCCTTTCAATGCTCTTTAATTACAGCTCTTTTTCTAATCTTTTCTCTTTTCTCTCTCTTGTCTCTTTTTTATTATTTTTTTGTTATCTTGTCTTCTTCCTTCCTTCTTCTTTGCCTTTCTGAATTTGTGAATTATTTGGGGAAGAAATCTGATTCAGAGTGGACTCCCTATGTGTGTATCTCTGCTCTACTTCCCTATCCCCTCTTGTTACCCCTAGAATAACAGTGGATAGTAGATTTGCATAACTGTCTATTCTTGCTATCCCTTCTTTCTTTTCTCTTTCTTCTTCACTGGGATTTGGTTACTATTTTTTCATGGACTGGAGACATTGTTTGGCTAACTGGTAGTGAGTAAACTGCTTCAATACTTGCTTCAGTTGCTACTGTAATTCCTGAGGTTGGTGAGTGCAATTGTCATAAAGGTATTTAGTACAGTGTTGCTTGTACTCAAGACACAACAGCTGAGGAACAACAGAGCATAAAAAAAGAAACACATAAATCAAAAAAATGGGTAGATCAAAAACAAATAAAACTGCTACTCCAATGAATGAAGACAAGAGCCCAGAAGAAACTACAAATCAGCCAGAAGTAACCATAGTTAAGAAAATTATGCAAGCAATAATAAACTTATTAATCAGAGAAATGAAAACAACATTGGAGGAAAGGAATGGCAGTATTAGGGAAACAACAGTTGAGACCCCCCCAAGGAAAATACTGATTATCTTGAGGCAATTAGAGAACTGAAAGCTGAAATAGCTGTAATGAAGAAAGAAGCTGAGGTAAGGGAAAGCAGACTAACAGAAGCAGAAAACAGAATTAGTCAGACAGAGGATGAGTTAGAGAAAACCATGAAAGAGGTGAAAGAGCTTAAAAAGAGATTGAGAGACACTGAAAACAACAACAGAGACATATGGGATGATCTCAAAAGAAGTAACATTCATATAATTGGCCTGCCAGAGGAAGAAAGAGAGGAAGGAGAAGCAAACATTCTAGAGTAAATAATAGAAGAAAACTTCCTAGACCTGAATAACAGAAAGGACATCAAGATTCAAGAGGCCCAGAGAGTACCAAACAGAATCAACCCAGACCTGAAGACACCAAGACACATCATAGTCACAATGAGAAGAAGTAAGGATAAAGAAAGGATCCTAAAGGCTGCAAGACAGAAACAAAAAGTCACATACAAGGGAAAACCCATAAGATTATCTGCAGACTTCTCCACTCAAACTCTCAAAGCCAGAAGAGAATGGCAAGATATCTATTGAGCCCTGAAAGAAAAAGGGTTTCAACCAAGGATAATATATCCTGCTAGACATTCATTCAAACTAGATGGAGGGATCAAAACCTTCTTAAACAAACAACAATTAAAGGAGGCAACCATCACGAAACCGGCCCTGAAAGAGGTTCTAAAAGACCTCTTATAAACAAGAAAATCACTATAATACTTGCAATATATCAGAGCAAACAAAAAAATTTTTTGAACAATGGCACTACAATACAGTAAATCCATAATATCAATAAATGTCAATGGCTTAAATTCACCCATCAAAAGGCACAGAGTTGGGGGATGGATCAGAAAACATAATCCAACCATAGGCTGCTTGCAAGAATCCCATCTGTCACAACAAGATAAACACAGACTTAAAGTGAAAGGATGGAAAACTATCATACAGGCTAACGGACCAGGAAAAAGGGCAGCAACAGCCATTTTCATCTCAGACACAATAGATTTTAAATTAAATAAAGTAATAAAAGATAGGCAAGGACATTACATAATGATTAGAGGATCAATCAGCCAAGAAGACTGAACAATTATTAACATCTATGCACCCAATGAGGGACCATCTAAATACATCAAGAAGGTACTGAAAGAATTTCAAAAATACATCAATAGTAATCCAGTAATAGTGGGAGAGTTCAATACCCCACTCTCACACTTAGACAGATGAACAATGCAGAGAACCAACAAAGATACAAGAGAATTGAATGAAGAGATTGACAGACTAGACCTCTTGGGCATTTTCAGAGTCCTTCACCCCAAAAAACTGGAATACACCTTCTTTTGAAATCCACATAACACATACTCAAGGATAGACCACATCTTAGGCAACAAAGACATCCAGCATCAATAAATTCAAGAACATCAAAA
Organism: Erinaceus europaeus; assembly: GCF_950295315.1. Lineage (NCBI taxonomy): Eukaryota > Metazoa > Chordata > Mammalia > Eulipotyphla > Erinaceidae > Erinaceus > Erinaceus europaeus. The sequence goes on along the minus strand of NC_080165.1, from coordinate 115,330,437 downwards.
TCATCCCAAGTATCTTCTCAGACCACAGTGGAGTAAAAACTAACATTTAACAACAAACAGACAATTATTAATAGTCACAGAATTTGGAAACTAAACAACAAACTCCTTAAGAACCACTGGGTCAGACAGCTACTCAAGCAGGAAATTCAAATGTTCCTGGAAACAAATGAAAATGAAGACACAACCTATCAAAATATTTGGGACACAGATAAAGCAGTACTGAGATGGAAACTTATAGCCATACAATCACATATTAAACACCAAGAAGAAGCTAAAATGAACGACCTTACTGCACACCTCAAGGACTTAGAGGAAGAGGAACAAAGGAACCCTAAAGCATCCAGAGCACAGAAATCACTAAAGTTAGAGCAGAAATAAATACATCAAAAATAAAAGAACCATACAAAAGATCAATGAAGCCAAATGTTGGTTCTTTGAAAGATTAAACAAAATTGACAAATTCCTAGCCAGACTCACCAAACAAAAAAGAGAGAAGACTCAAATTAACAGAATTGTAAACGATGGAGGAGATATCACAACTGACACCACAGAAATCCAGAGAACCCTGGGAAACTTCTATAAAGAACTATGTGCCACCAAGCTAGAGAATCTGGAAGAAATGGAACAATTCCTAGAAGCATATGCCCTTCCAAAACTGAACCAAGAAGAACTACAAAATCTAAATGCACCAATCACAGACAAAGAAATTGAAAACGTTATTAAGAATCTCCCCAACTACAAAAGTCATGGACCAGATGGCTTCACAAACGAATTCTACAAAACTTTCAGTTAACAGTTAGTACCCATACTTCTTAATCTTTTCCATAAGATTGAAGAAACAGGAATACTCCCTTCCACCTTCTATGAAGCCAATATCACCCTGATACCAAAAGCTGATAGGGACAGAACAAAAAAGGAAAACTATAGACCTATATCTCTGATGAACATAGATGCCAAAATATTAAACAAGATCTTGGCCAACCGGATACAGCAACTTATCAAAAAGATTGTTCATCACGACCAAGTGGGATTCATCCCAGGAATGCAAGGCTTGTTCAACATCCGTAAGTCAATCAATGTCATTCATCACATCAATAAAAGCAAAGCCAAAAACCACATGATTATTTCAATAGATGCAGAGAAAGCCTTTGACAAAATCCAACACTCATTCATGCTCAAAACTCTACAAAAAATGGGAATAGATGGGAAATTCCTCAAGATAGTGGAGTCTATATATAGCAAACCTACAGCCAACATCATACTCAATGGACAGAAGCTGAAAGTATTCCTCCTCAGATCAGGGACTAGACAGGGCTGTCCACTGTCACCATTACTTTTCAACATAGTATTGGAAGTTCTTGCCATAGCAATCAGGCAAGAGAAAGAAATTAAAGGAATACAGATTGGAAGGGAGGAATTCAAGCTCTTACTATTTCCAGATGATATGGTAGTATACATAGAAAAACCTAAAGAATCCAGCAGAAAACTATTGGAAGTTATTAGGCAATATAGCAAAGTATCAGGCTACAAAATCAATGTACAAAAATCAGTGGCAATACTTTATGCAAACACTAAATCTGAAGAAGAAGACATCCAGAAATCACTCCCCTTTACTGTTTCAGCAAATTCAATCAAATACCTAGGAATAAAGCTGACCAAAGAAGTGAAAGAATTGGATGCTGAAAACTATGAGTCGCTACTCAAGGAAATAGAAACAGATACCAAGAAATGGAAAGATATCCCATGCTCATGGATTGGAAGAATAAATATCATCAAAATGAATATTCTCCCCAGAGCCATATACAAATTTAATGCAATATCCATCAAAGTTCCACCAAGCTTGTTTAAAAGAATAGAACAAACACTATAATCATTTATCTGGAACCTGAAAATTCCTAGAATTGCCAAAACCATCTTAAGGAAAAGAAACAGAAATGGAGGCATCACACTCCCAGACCTTGAACTATATTATAAAGCCATCATCATCAAAACAGCATGGTACTGGAACAAAAATAGGTACTCAGAACAGTGGAACAGAATTGAAATAAATCCCAGAAATAAATCCCCACACCTATGGACATCTAATCTTTGATAATGGGGCCAAAGTATTAAATGGAAAAAGGAGGCTCTCTTCAATAAATGGTGCTGGGAAAACTGGGTTGTTACATGCAGAAGAATGAAATTGAACCACTTTATCTCACCAGAAACAAAAATCAGAAAAAATCAGAAAGTAATTGAAATGTTCTTAGAATCAAATGAAATTGAAGACATGAGCTATCAAAATATTTGGGACACAGCCAAGTCAGTACTAAGAAGGAAGTTCATAGCCATACAAGCACACATTAGGGGACAAGAAAAAAACTCAATTAAACAGCATGGCCGCATGCTGTAAAGACTTATAAAAAGAGAAACAAAGAAACCCTAAAGCACTGAAATCACTAAAATTAGAGCAGAAATAGCATCGAATATAAGAGAACCATTAAAAAGATCAATGAAGCCAAATATTGGTTTTTCCAATAAATAAATAAAATTGACAAACCCTTATCCTGACTCCTGGAAAAAGTAAAGGAGAAAACTCTAATAAATAGAATTGTAAATTATAAAGAAGACATCACAACAGATGCCACAGAAATCCGAAATATCATGCAAAGCTTTTATGAACAACTATATGCCACCAAGCTAAAGGACTTGGAAGAAATGGAAGAATTCTTAGAAACATATACCCTTCCAAAACTGAACCAGGAAGAACTACAAAACCTAAATGGGCCAATCACAGGCAAAGAAATTGAAACAGTTACTAAGAATCTACCCAACAATAAGAGTACCGGACAGATAGCTTTGCAAATAAATTCTACAAAACCTTTCGGAAAAAGTTAATAACTCTACTTTTTAAAGCTCTTCCAAAAGAGTGAAAACACAGGAACACTCTCTTCCCCCTTCTATGAAGCTAACATCACCCTGATATCAAAAGTGATAGACAACAACAACAAAAAAAAGGAAAACTACAGGCCAATAACTCTGATGAATATAGCTGCTAAAATACTAAACAAAATTCTATCCAACCAGATACAGGAATATAATAAAAAGATTATTCATCACAACCAAGTAGGATTTATCCCAGTAAGTTTGGTTCAATATATGTAAATAAATCAATGTGATTCACCACATCAATAAAAGCAAAAATAAAAATCACATGATTATTTCAATAAATGTAGGGAAAGCTTTTGACAAACTCCAACATCCATTCATTAAGAAAACCTACAAAAAGTAGGAACAGATGGAAAATTCCTTAAGATAATGGAGTTAATGCACTGCAAACCAATAGCCAACACATCATACACAATTGGCAGAAGCGGAAAACAGTCCCAGTCAGATCAGGTACTCGAAAGGGTCATCCATTATCACCATTACTCTTTAGCAGAGTACTGGAAGTGCTCACCATAGCAATCAGACAAGAGAAAAGAATCAAAGGTATACAGAATGGAAGGGAAGAAGTCAAATCTCACTATTTGCAGATGATATGATAGTATACATTAAAAAAAAAAAACCCTAAAGAATTCAGCAGAAAGCTTTTGGAAACCATTAGGCAATTCCAAAAGCCAATAGCTTTTGGAAACCAATGGCAAGATGTCAGGTTACAAAGATAGTATACAAAAATTAGTGGCATTCCTTTAATAAAAAAATAAATCAGAAGAGGAGGATACCCACAAATCACTCCTATTCACTTTGTCAGCAAAATCAATAAAATAATACAGGAATAATCCTAAGCACAAAAGTGAAAGAATTGTATACTGAAAACTACAAGTTGCTATTCAAGTAAATAGAAAATAATACAAAGAAATGGAAAGATATTCTGTTCTCATAGATTGGAAGAATTAATGTCATCAAAATGAATATCTGTGCAGGGCCATATACAAATTTAATGTGATGCCCATCAAAGTACCACCATTTCTTTAATAGAATAAAACAAAAATTACAATCATTTATCTGGATCCATAAAACACATACAATCACTAAAACAATCTTAAAAAAAAAAAGAAACAGAAATGGAGGCATCACACTCCCAGATCTCAAACTATATTTTAAGGCTATCGCAATCAAACTGCCTCATTCTGAAACAAAAATAGATACACAGACCAGTGGAACAGAACTGAAAGCCCAGAAATAACCCCCCTATACATATGGACATCTAATATTTTATAAAGGGGTCCAAAAATTAAATGGAGAAAGGAGGATCTCTTTAATAGTGTCATGAAAATTGGGTTGAGACATGCAGAAGAATGAAACTGAACCACTTTATCTCACCAGAAAGAAAAGTCAAATCCAAATAGATCCAGGACCTAGATGTTTGACCAGAAACTATCAAATACTTAGAGGAAAATATTGGTGGAACTCTTTCCCATCTAAATTTCAAGGACATCTTTGATGATACAAATTCAAGTGTAAGAAAGACTAAAACAAAAACAAATAGAAAAGCTTCTACATAACAAAAGAAACCATCACCCAAATAAAAGGGACTCCTCACAGAATGGGAAAAAATCTTTGCATGCCATACATCAAACAAGAGATTAATAACCAAAATATATAAAGTGCTCACCAAACTTAACAACAGAAAAACAATCCCATCCAAAAAATGGGCAGAGTATATGAACAGAATATCCACTGCAGAAGAGATCCAAAAGGCCAACATATATGAAAAATTGCTCCAAGTCACTGATTATCAGATTCATGCACATAAGACAACAATGAGATACCACCTAACCCCTTTGAGAATGTCATAAATCAGAAATGAGAGCAACAACAATACTGGAGATGTTGTGGGGACAAAGGAACCCTCCAGCATTGGTGGAGGGAATGTAAATGGGTCCAACCACTGTGGAGAGCAGCCTAAAGAACCCTCACAAGGCTTCTTAAATTCTAAGATAGTAGGAACATTCCTCATTCTGTATGAGACCCACATTTCTCCCAATCCTGGAACCTCTAGGGCATGGCTCATCTACCTTCATGCTTCTCTTGATCCATACCATTTGATACTGCATCTTCTTCTTCTTCTCCTTCTCCTTCTCCTTCTCCTTCTCCTTCTCCTCCTCCTCCTCCTCCTCCTCCTCCTCCTCCTTCTTCTTCTTCTTCTTCTAGCATTTTGCCTTCTTCCATAGCTAGTCAACAGCGTCAGGTTGAGCCTGATGTCTGCTTGTTGCTGGCTTTGAAAGTGACTGGGATCCATGTGGATTCAGTCGGCTAGGGAGGATCGTCAGTTTCCCCAATAAATGGGTACTCACGGGATGCACCATGAGAAGGTCGATCCAATGCATCCGTTCTCTTGATCCATACCATTTGATACTGCATCTGCTGATCTCACACAAATCAATGAAACCAGTAGTGCATTTCTTAATAAAGCTACAGAACCTAGATATATATCAGTGTCCATGTAATAGAGCATATTTGTACATGTATCCATAAGTTATGGGAAAACATATACCATAAAGTAAAAGTATGCAAGCGCTTTCAGTGACTCAATAAGTACAGCAAGTAGAAAGACCTAAAAAAGATACCATAAAGTACTTAATCAAATGGATTATACTTAGACTTAGATACCCTCCTCACCTAACACCTGTTTCACTTCCCTCGATCACTCTAAGGCCAAACTTGTCAGATAAAGTAAGGACTACAAAAGCTGGATAAGGACGAGAGACCAGCATACTTTAATGATGGCTCTTTTGGACACTACTAGGCTAAGAGTACAACTAGCTAAACAAACTAATACAATATCAAAATAGGGGAGCAAAACAGTTGAGCTACAAACAGCAACAGAGGGGAGAGAGAACATAATAAGTGAGGCAGAAAACAGAGTTAGCAAGATAAAAAATGAATTAGAATAAAAACAAGAAGCAAGAGATCTCAAAAAATGATTAAGAGATACTGAAAGCAACAACACAGACATATAGGGTGACTTCAAAAGAAGTAATATACACATTACTGGCTTACCAGAGGAAGAGAAAGAGGGAGGGGAAGCATTCTACAGGACATAATAGCTGAGAACTTCCTAATCTAAAGAAGATAAAAGACATGAAGGATAAAGAAAGGATCTTGAACACTGAAAGAGAAAAACAAAGAGTCAACTACAGAGGAAAACCCATAAAATTAGTTGCAGATTTCTCCACACAACACTAAAGGCCAGAAGGAAATGGTAAGATATCTGTCAATGACAAAGACTTTCAACCAAGACTACTGTATCTTGCAAGACTGTCATCAGACTAGATGGAGACATAAAAACCTCTGACAAGCAACAACTGAAGGAATCACCAAACTTTCCCTGGAAGAAGTTCTGAAAGGTCTCTTATAAACCATCACATCACCATAAATTATATCAGAACACTCTAAAATTTTAGAATAATGGCATTAAAATATCTTCATTCTATAATATCAGTAAATGTCAATGGCCTGAATTCACCTATTAAAAGGCACAGAATAGGAAGTTGGATCAGAAAACACAACCCAAACATATGCTGTCTGCAGGAATCCCACATAGCTCAACAGGACAAACAGATTCAAAGTGAAAGAATGGAAAACTACCATACAAGTCAATGGACCACAAAAAAGAGCAGGGACAGCAATTCTCATATCTAACATGAAAGACCTTAAGCAAATAAACTTTAAAAGATAGGGATGGATGTTACTTAATGCTCACAGATCAGTCAATCAAGAGGACCTAATGATTACTAACATCGATGCACGCAAAGAGAGGTCATCTAAATACATCAAACATCTACTGAAACAGCTACAGCTGCACAAGAATTGTAGGGGATTTCAACACCCCTTTGATGTTAGACCAGACTACCAAATAGTTAAAGGAAAATATTCACATAACTCTTTTCCATATAAATTTTAAAGGCATCTTTAATGAGATAAATCCAATTACTAAGAAGACTAAATTAAAAAAAAATAAACCAATGGGACTACATCAAAGTGAAAAGCTTCTATACAGCAAAAGAAACCACCACCCAAACAGAGACCTCCCAGAGAATAGGAGATATTTACATGCCATACATCAGACAAGAGGCTAATAACAAAATATGTAAAAATTTCACCAAACTCAACAACAAGAAAACAAATGACACCATCCAAAAATGGGGAGAGGATATGAATAGAATATTCATCACAGAAGAGATCCAAAATGTCAGCAAACATATGAAACAATACTCCAAGTCATTGATTATCAGAGAAATAAAGACAACAATGAGATACCTTTTTCACTTCTGTGAGAATGTCATACATCAGAAAAAGTAGCAGCAACAAATGGAAACACAAAGGAACCCTCTCCACTGATGTTGGGAATGTAAATTGGTCGAACTCCTGTGGAGAGCAGTCTGGAGAACTCTTAGGAGGCTAGATGTGTACCTACCCTATGATCCTGCAATTCCTCTCCTGGGGATATATCCTAAGGAACCAAACATACCCATCCAAAAAGATTTGTGTATACCTATGTTCATAGCACAATTTGTAATAGCCAATGAAAAATTATAGCTCTTACCAATGCTGATATTTAAAAAATAAATATGAAAATCATATATGGAGAAACATTTCTGTAATATAAACCTCCAAGACAAACCAAAACACATACACACAAATTGCATATGCATATGTAAATGTTTAGTCTCAATCATTACCAAAGCATAAATTAAAACTTTAATGATATATCAGTAAAAATCAGAAGTGTCTGAAATTAAAAAGTGGCAATTCCAAATGTTGGTGAAGACAAGAGAAAAGTAAAATGTTCATACTTTTCTGATAAAGCTGCTAGATGTAGGTAACTATTTAGGAAATAAGTCTTATACCTACCCTATTACACAGCAAATCTGCTCTTAAGCATTTATGAAGAATTATTTCTCATATTTAACATGAATAGAAGTTTTGCAATGAGTCTTACTCATAAACAACTAAACTAGAAACAACTAACATTCATGCACAAGAATGGATAAACTGTAATGTTTATATAATATTTGATATTATTCATCAATAAAAATTAACAAACCATCACATGTAAAAATATAGATTAATTTGAAAAATTAATTTGAGCATTTAAAGAAGTTAGACACAAAAGAGCACATATGTTAAGATCATGATAATCTATGATGGAAATATCAGAATTTTTTTACTTTTGGGTAAAGGATATAAAGATGGACTAGGAAAGGACACCACCAAACAGTTTCATATAACAAATATGTTCTTAATCTCCATGGGAAATTGAAATTGAATCTCATCAAGTATATATTATGGTTAAGACTCTGAGTGATGAGTGTAGTGAGCTGCACAAACACACATACACACACACACACACACACACACGAAACTGTATTCTTAGTAATAATAGACTCATCACACTTAATAGGGACTTGATTTGAGCCCTATCATTTTCTGAGCATAAGTGTGTTCCTATGGGGTTAGTACATAAAAATCATTGCTCAATCTCTCTCTCTCTCTCCCTATCTATCTATCTATCTATAACCACTCAAATATGTATTTATTTTGAAGATTTATGTCATTTATTCAGATACAAAGTTTCACATGAGAGAAAGAGAAAGAAAAAATGATAGAAGCTAGAGCACCTCTTTGGTATAAACAGTGCCAAAATCAAACTTAGAGTCTTAAGCAAGCAAGTTCTACATTGTATCAACTTAGCCACTTATCAACTTTTGAAATAAACCATTTTAATTATATTTCCACACATGCCTTTTTCAAAAAAATATAGACTATTTTCAGTTATTACTTCTAGGATTTCTAAGTCAAATTTCCCTCCCAGGACCCTACCATTTCCATGTCCTTGTACAATGGTTTCAGGATTTCTTGTAAATTTCATTGAGTTCTTATGATTGACCAAGTATTCCAGGGAAACAAAATGACTACTGGATGCATATTCCCAATTACTGCTCAAACTCACCAACAGACCCATTTAAATTTTCTACCAGGCTAAGTTCCTAACTCAGCCAAAGCTTGTCATTTGTGAAAATGAAATACATACAAGAAACCTAACTTTTAAAGCAAAGATGGAATAACTTTCTAGAATCAGTTTCTGTCAGTTTTACAGTTTATATATAGTAAGATTTTTCTTTTGTTGGTTGTATGTTTGACACCAAGAAATGAACTCAGAATTCAATTTCAGAACTAGCTTCCTAAAAACAGTCAACATCCACAATGGTTAGTGAAAGTCTGTGAGTGCCATCAGGCCTCATATTCACTAACACTGTCCAATGTACCCTAATTGTTCAATTGCTGACTAATTTTGCCAGTATTTGTTTCTTTTTTATTTCTTTATTGGGAGATTAATGTTTTACATTCAACAGTAAATACAATAGTTTGTACATGCATAACATCTCTCAGTTTCCCACATAACAATACAACCCCCACTAAGTCCTCTGTCATCCTTTCTGGACCTGTACTCTCCCCCACCCCCACCCCAGAGTCTTTTACTTTTTTACTTCTACTTTTTTTTTTACTTTTACTTTTACTCATCCCATATTTATCCATATGTTTCTGACTTATTTCAGGAACATGCTTTCTTCAAGCTCCATCCAAAATGGGTTGAAAATGCTGAAGTCACCATTTTAATGGCTGACTAGTATTCCACTGTGTATATATACCACAACTTGCTCAGCCACTCATCTGTTGTTGGACACCTGGGTTGTTTCCAGGTTTTGCCTATTACAAATTGTGCTGGTATGAACATAGGAATATACAAGTCTTTTAGGATGGTTGTGTTTGGTTCCTTAGGATACATCCTTAGGAGAGGAATTGCAAAGTGATAGGGTAAATCCATTTCTAGACTTCAAAGAGTTGTCCAGACTACTCTACACAGAGGCTGGACCAATTTACATTCCCAACAGCAGTGCAGGAGTGTTCCTATGTTCCCACAACCTCTCCATCATTTGTTGTTGCTATTTTTTTGGGGGTGTGTGTACAACATTCTCACAGGAGTGAAGTGGTGCCTCATTGTTGTCTTTATTTCCATTTCTCTGACAATCAAAGATGTGGAACATTTTTTCATGTGTTTCTTGGCCTTTTGAATTTCTTCTGTGGTGAATATCCTATCCATGTCCTCTCTGAATTTTTGGATGATGTCATTTGTTTTTTTGTTGTTGAGTTTTGTAAGCTCTTTATATGATTTTGCTGTTAAACTCTTGTCTGATGTATGGCATGTAAAGATCTTCTCCCATTCTGTGAGGGGCCTCTTGGTTTGGGTAGTGGTTTCTTTTGCTGTGAAGAAGCTTATTAATTGGATGTAGTCCCATAGGTTTATACTTGCCTTAGTCTTCTTTGTAATTGGATTCATTTCACTAAAGATGTCTTTAAAATTTATGCGGAAAAGAGTTCTGCCAATATTTTCCTCTAAGTATCTGATATTTTCTGGTCTAACAACCGAGTCCTTGATCCACTTGGAATTTACTTTTGTGTTTGGTGAAATATAGTGGTTCAGTTTCATTCTTCTGCATGCTTCAACCCATTTTTTCCAACACCATTTGTTGAAGAGACTCTGCTTTCCCCATTTAATAGTCTAGGCACCTTTGTCAAAGATTAGATGTCCATAGGTATAGGGCTTACTTGTGGGCTCTTAATTCTATTACAGTGGTCAGTGTGTCTATTCATGTACCAGTACCAAGCAGTTTTGATGACAATGGCCCTATAGTACAATTTGAGATCTGGGAATGTGATGCCTCCAATTCTGTTCTTTCTTCTCAAGATTTCTTTGGCAATTCTAGGTCTTTCCTGGTTCCAGATAAACATTTGTAGATTTGTTCTATACTCCTAAAAATGAGGTTGGGATCTTGATGGGGATGACATTAAATCTGTATATAGCTCTGGACAGTATATTCATTTTAATGATATTAATGTTTCTTCCAACTCATTCACATGAAATATTTTTCCACTTCTTTGTGTCTTTTTCAATTTCCTTAAGTAGTGACTCATAATTTTCAGTACAGAAGTCTTTCACTTCTTTGGTTAGGTTATTCACAGATATTTATTGTTTTTGTTGCTATAGTAAAATGAATTGATTTCTGGATTTCATCTTCTTCTAACTTAGTGGTTGCATAGGGGAATACCACTGACTTTTGTAGGTTCATTTTGTAGCCTGACACATTACTGTATTGCTTGATGATTTCCAAAAGCTTCTTGCTGGATTCCTTAGGTTTTTCAATGTATAGGGAGAGTCTGGCTTCTCCTCTTCCATTCTATATCTCTTTTATTCCTTGCTCCTGCCTGATTTCTATGGCAAGACTTCCAACACTGCATTGAATAGTAATGGTGATAGTGGGAAGCCCTGTCTAGTACCTGATCCGAATAGAAATGCTTCCAGTTTTTCACCATTGAGTATGTTGGCTCTAGGTTTGCTATACATAGACTCCACTGTCTTGAGGAATTTTCCATCTATTCCCATTTTTGTAGTGTTGTGATCATGAAGGTATGTTGTATTTTGTCAAAGACTCTCTCTGCATCTATTGATATGACAATGTGGTTTTTGGTCTTATTTTATTAATGTGGTGGATCATGTTGATTGATTTACGTATATTAAACCAACCCTGAGATAAACCCCACTTGGTCATGATGAACAATCTTTGTAATATACTGTTGTATCTGGTTGGCTAGAATTTTGCTCAACATTTTAGAATCTATGCTCATCAGAGATATTGGTCTGTAGTTTTCTTCTTTGGTTGTGTCTCTGTCTGCTTTTGGTATTAGAGTAATGTTGGCTTCCTAGAAGTTGGAAGAAAGTATTCCTGTGTCTTCAATCTTCTGGAAGACTTTTCAAAGTAGAGGTATTAACTCTTCCTTGAAGGTTTTCTAGAATTCATTTGTAAAAACATCTGTTCTAGGACTTTTATTCATGGAATTTTTCAGCCTATTTTTTAATATTTATTTTATTATTTATTTATTCCCTTTTAATTCCCTTGTAATTTTATTGTTGTAGTTATGGTTGTTATTGATGATGATGTCATTGTTGTTGGATAGGACAGAGAGAAATGGAGAGAGGAGGGAAGACAGAGAGGGAGAGAAAGATAGACACCTGCAGACCTGCTTCACCACTTGTGAAGCAACTTCCCTGCAGGTGGGGAGCCTGGGGCTCGAACCGGGATTCTTATGCCAGTCCTTGCACTTTGCACCACTTGCACTTAACCCTCTGTGCCACAGTCTGACTCCCTTATGGGAAGTGTTTTGATAACTGTTTCGCTTTTGTTTGCTGTGATGGGCCAGTTCATATTATCTAGTTCCTCTTTAATCAATTTTGGAAGTTCATAGGTATCTAGGAAATCATCCATTTCTTCCAGGTTCTCTATCTTGGTGGCATATAGTTGTTAATAGAAGCCTAACATGATACGTTGAATTTCTGTGGTGTCTGTTGCGATATCTCCTATTTCATTTACGATCTGATTTATTTGCGTCTTCTCCCTTTGTTGTTTTGTGAGTCTGGATAAAAGCTTGTCAATTTTGTTCATTCTTTCAAAGAACCAACATTTACTTTTGTTGATCTTTTGTATGGTTTTCTTATTTTCAATGTTATTTAATTTTCCTCTAACTTTAGTTATTTCTGTCATTGTTGCTTGAGGGTTCCTTTATTTTTCTTCTTCTAGCTCTTTATCAGGTTATTTGTGCTTTTTCCTGTTTCTAAATATGTGATTTATGGCTATGAAATTCCATATCAGTACTGCCTTAGCTGTATCCCAAATATATTTCTAGATTGTGTCATTGTCATTGAACCCTTGAAACATTTGATTTCTTCCTTTATTTCCTCTTTGACCCACTAGTTGTTAAGAAGTGTATTGTTGAGCTTCCACATTTTGGGACTGTTACTAATCTTTTGTTGATTGTTAAGTGTCAGTTTAATTCCACTGTGGAATGAGAAGATCCTTGGGATGATTTCAATGCTGATACTGTCTTTGTGACCTAATATATGGTCTACCCTTGAGAATGACCCATGTGGACTTGAGTAGAATGTGTATTCCAGTTTCTTGGGGGGGAGTAAATGATTCTGAAAATGTCTAATAGTTCTAGTTTATCTATCTCCTCATTAAGCTCCCTCATTTCTTATTGACTTTCTGCTTGGATGATCTGTCAAGTTTAGAGAGTGGGGTGCTGAAGTTCCCTACTATGACTGTGTTGCTGTTAATATATTGCTGTAGCTCTTTCAGTAGATGTTTGATATATTAAGATGGCTTCTCGTTGGGTTCATAGATGTTAATAATTATTAAGATCTCTTGATTGACTGATCCTCTGGGCACTAAGTAATGTCCATCCCTATCTTTTTTAATTTTATTTATTTTCAAGTCTTTCATGTCAGATATGAGAATAGCTGTGGAAATTAACAGTTGTTTCAATATTATTTAAATCCCTGAGTTGGAGCACAGTTGCTGTTAAAGCCTCTTTTGTTCTTCTTTTTTTTTTCACTGTAGACTATGGGAGCCTGAGGACTTTTAAAATATAAGTAGGATTCTTAGCTTAATCAGTCACTCCTGACCAAGAGATAAAGAATGGTGGGAGAAAGATAGCACAGTGGTTATGAAAAGCGATTCTCATTCTCCAAGGATCCAAGGCTCAATTCAGCTTCTCTGCCAAGCTAGGCAGCACTGCTGGGCCCTGTGAGTTTCTAAACAAGTCACGTTTATAGTCTGTAGGTTCTTAGGCAATTATTCACCAAGTTCTCATCAGGAGAACAATGTGGAGAGGCTCCCACTATACAACCCCGCTGATAGACCACCAAGGTGCTCTTCTCGTGAGTTTCCTGGTTAGTTCTCTGCCTCCCAATGTCAGCACAGGGCCTCCTCCCTACTACTCCAGCCTCTGAGGGCAGTAGCCATGGAGACTCACAGTTGCATTTGGTGTGTCTTAGGGGAGTCCTCTCCTCCCTTCAGCAATCTTTTTGTTGGTAAAACAGACTGGAGGTGGTGCCTTAACTGGTAAACTGCCGAACTGTTACCAGCTGCTCAATCACTCCTTAAGCTTCTCTCTGTCCAGAAGCCACACACTTGCAGTTATCAGTGATTTGGTGGGTTCCTGAAGTCGTTCTAGTCCTGCCTTGTTGCAGTCCTAGGTGATCTCCTTTGGTATTCCTAGTTCAACTTTGCCGGTCTTATTCAATCCATGAAGGAGATCAATTTTAAGACATTAAGCAAAAAATTTCAATGCTTCAGAATAAGTCTGTGAGAGAAGAAGATAAAAAACTAACAAAAATAGCACATCAGGTTAAATGCATGTGGCATGAAGTGCAAGGACCCACAAGGGGTCCTAGTTTCAGCCTCCAGATCCCCACCTGTAGGAGGTGGGGTTCATTTCACAAGCAGTGAAGCAAGTCTGAAAGTGTCTATCTTCCACTCCTCTTCTCTGTCTTCCTCTCCTCTTTCCATTTCACTCTATTCTATCCAGCAACAACAACAGCAATAACAACAACAATAACATCAACATGGAGAAAATGGTCTCCAGGAGCTGTGGATTCATAGTACAGGCAGAGAGCCCCAGTTATAACCCTGGAGGCAAAAATAAATAAATAAATAAAATTTTAAAAATAAATATAAAAACAAAACAAGAAACAAGATGAAAAGAAACGCACAGGACAGGAAAGACTGCTAACCTGAATAGTGTACCTGCTTTGTCATGAACATGGTCAAGGTTACAGTTTGGATCCAACTCCAGTTGGGGGGGGGCTTCTGTACTGCAAAAATTTTGTGAGGTTAGTGAAGCTCACTGATAAAAATACACATGCATAATCAGCACACACACTATGCAGACATACAACATTCTTTTGGTCTCTCTCATTACAAGATAATACCTTGAGCTTCATTTTTTGTCCTTAAAATTACTCTAGTACCTACATTGAGAAATAATGTTAAGTAAAACTTATTCCATATTCTGACAGTCTTAAGACATTTCATTCAATTCACAGATCTTTCTGCCAAGAAACAAACTTGTTCATAATAATTATGGCACCATATGCTCTTCTAAGCCTTTTAATAAGCCTTTAATTTTTGAAGACTACAAATGTGGGTTTTGGGTTTTTTTTTTTTTTGCCTCCAGGGTTCCTGGAGACCATTTTTTCCCATTATTGTTTCCCTTGTTGTTGTTATTGCTATTGTGATTGTTGGACAGGGTAGAGAGAAATTGACAGAAGAGGGGAAGACAGAGGGAAAGGTAGACAATTGCAGACCTGCTTCACCACTTGTGAAGCAACCCACTCTTGCAGGTGTGGACCTAGGGGCTCCAACCTGGGTCTCTATGCGGGACGGTGAACTTCACGCCAAGTGCTCTTAACTCACTGTGCTACTACCTGGCCCCTACAATTGTGCTTTTAACTGTTCCTGATTCCCTTACATTTGATTGGAATATGTATACTTACATGTACTTTGGGGTAGTCTTTAGAGTAACATGGGGAATTTTCTCACAGAAAATATTCAAACATATTCTGAAATAGGCATTTGATAATTTTAAAAAAATGTTGAATTTAACCCAATTGTATGTCTTTATTCAACATTAATTACTTCCTTAGATGTTCTTCCAAATGCAACTACACTGGATATTAGAGATTCATTTTATAAATTTTAGGGTCCATAAACATTCAATTCATAATATCCATGAAGATGTTAACTCTCTTTAATTTAAAGTTAGTAGTGGACTACTTTTACTTACTTTTGAAACTATTAAAATAGTTCAAACTATTAAAATTGTTTCAGCAATTTAAGTCTGAAAGATTTTTTTTTTACTATGTATCTGAAGATCACAAGAGCCTATCCAAAAGATTATACATATACCTATGTTAATTGCAGTACTATTTACAACAGCCAAAATAAGGAAATGACTTTAGTGTTCACTGAGTGAATAAAGAATTGGTAATGTGTTACACAATGGAATATTACTCAGCATTAAGAAAGGATATGATCTTGCCTTTTACTGCATATTATGTGGTTAGAGGGAGTCACTGTGCTAAATGAATGGAAATAAGCAAGGAGAAATACTGTATTACATTTGTATGGGTGATACAAATAAGCAAAGTAAGGAAATAGACAAAATTAAACAACAACAACAAAAAAACCCTGAAAGTCTGATACTGAACTGAGTTTACTCAAGGGGATTTGGGCTTAATTAGAGAGTGTCCAGTGGATTGTGGAGGGTGGATATGGATCTGTTCACAGTGAATGAGGTATGATAACATAACTTTAAGAGAAATGAAATTGTACTTCAAAAACATATGTCAGGCTGGTGAAATATCTCATTTGGATACTGCACCTGCTTTGCCATGGGGTCTACCCAGGTTTGAGACTGGCCTGTACTGCATTAAAAGAAGTTTTTGTGCTCTCCTCCTCCTTCTCTTTCTCATCCTTCTCCTCCTCCTTCTCCCCCCCTTTCAAATTTTATTCATATATACTCATACAAACCAACTTTCCTTAATTTCCTTCAATTTAAAAAAAATAAACGCTAAACTAAAAAGAGTGATGCAAACTCTGATTCACAAAACTTGACTTTGCCTCAACAATCAAGGCCATTGGGTCACATAGAAATTATATGTCAGTTATGTTATCTAAATAGGATATAAATTGAATTTGAGAGTAATCTATTACAGTGTTTGTAACAATATAGTTTAGTACATTTGTATAATACCCATTATATTGGGTATTATCTTTAAACATGACGGCAATAAACTATGATGTCACAGATGTACTTCACTTGCTATTCCTCCAGAAAGTTTTTTTAAAATGTAGCATTTTATAAAAAAAAATAGCACTCCTGAAACAAAATAGTAATTTGAAGCAATTTTATAGACATCAAAAGAAAACCTGTTAAATGTCGAAATATATTTTCTTGTGAATCAATTTCTCTATTGCTTGATTTTTGTTTGTTCAAGTTACATAATTCTGGTGTGACTACCATAAAACCAGAGATGTAGAAATCTTTAAGATTAAGAAAACTCAGATGACCAAATGCAGAAAAGAAAAACAAACCTGGAAAACATTGCCTGTAAGTCAGACATTAAAAGAGATGTCTTCCCAAGTTAAAATTTCTGTGGTGGAATAAGCACCTCATTCTCATGAAAATGATAACTTCTCAGAATGGATACAAAAAAATAGCATCAGGGTACAGCAGGATTGTTGCCTTGTTTTCAATTCAAGAGTCCTGGTGTGCTTCCACTGAGAGACTAGCCCTGAAATTGTACAGAGATTTTCTCAGCCATAGAAGCCCCTTGAACATTTGAGTATGTACACTTTCTATGCAGAACTGTGAAATATAACTCAGGACTTTCCATAAAGTCACACAACTATCCTGGGAAAAGGAAAATAAGAGAAGATAAAAAGAGACACTAGGTATATAAAATATATACCTGAAAGCAGAAGTACACAAGAGCCTGCAGGGAATACCCCCCAACACTTCATATGCACTATTCTAATCTTTAGGTCCATGATTGCTCAAACAATTTGTTTGGCTTTGTACGTTAACTCTCTTTTCAGCCACCAGGTTTCAGATGCCAGCTGGATGCTGACCAGACTTCCCTGGACAGGCGACCCCACCAATGTGTCCTGGAGCTCCACTTCCCCAGAAACCCACCCTACTAGGGAAAGAGAAAGGCAGACTGGGAGTATGGACCGACCAGTCAACGCCCATGTTCAGCAGGGAAGCAAGTACAGAAGCCAGACCTTCCGCCTTCTGCAATTCACAACGACCCTGGGTCCATACTCCCAGAGAGATAGAGAATGGGAAAGCTATCAGGGGAGGGGATAGTATATGGGGATCAGGTGGTGGGAACTGTGTGGAACTGTACCCCTCATGTCCTATGGTTTTGTTAATGTCTCCTTTCTTAAATAATAATAAAAAAACCCCTACAATTCCATCAGCTTCCCCACCCAGTTAGCTTTCTCCTGCTCACTATCTTCCATGCTGCTTAGCTATATGAGGCGCAGCTCTATGACCTGGCACCCCGGGTCCTTGGTGCTGCTGCTGTGCCCAGCGTGCAAACTGCACCCTGCAGCCTGCTTACAGCCTGGCTCCTGGAGTGCAGTGGGCTCCTTTGACCTGGAGGCTGCCTGCTGGCCCTGAGCCCTGCTTTGCTTTGCTCTGCTCTCTGTAGCCACCAGGTTCCAGATGCCTGCATGATGCCAACCAGACTTCCCTGGACAGACAATCTCACCAATGTGTCCTGGAGCTCCACTTCTCCAGAACTCCACCCTACTAGGGAAAGAGAGAGGCAGACTGGGAGTATGGATAGACCAGTCAACGCACATGTTCAGCTGGGAAGCAATTACAGAAGCCAGACCTTCCACCTTCTGCATCCTACAATGACCTTGGGTCCATACTCCCAGAGGGATAAAGAATAGGAAATCTATCAGGGGAGGGGATGGGATACAAAGATCTGGTGGTGGGAATTGTGTGGAGTTGTACCCATCTTGTCCTATGGTTTTGTTAATGTCTCCTTTTTAAAATAAATAATAACAATAATAATAATAATTAAAAAGAGATACTAAGGAGAACACCTCAACAAGAAAAACATCAATCTAGACATTATTTGTGGGATTTTACAACACACATTGACATGGGTCCAAGTAAGGTAGGTGGATAATTCATGTATCAATAGATAAAGTGATTAAAGTTGAAAAGGAAGTACCTGCTTGCTAATGAAATATTTTCTATAATAAATACAGAGTGTTAAGTATTTTCCCCATTATGAGACGTTTCTGTGATCTGGTTGCCAGTCTGATACAAGAAAGTGCCATAACTTATGTATGGATTTTTGTGTTTATTAAACAGAACCTCAGTTTGGTAAAACTGGAGAAATTAGAGCTATAGAAAAGTAATTAGCAATCTATCTAGCATTCAACATCAGTTCTTGAAATAAAAATATAAAGTTCTAAACTTATAATTGTAATGTTACATTATAAATTATAATAATCACTATATAAAATGTATCTCATAATTTTTGACAAATGAATAAATATAATAACAAAAAGTCTTTAAAATACTGTTTTTCTACTATGTCATTTAACATAATTTAAAAACTCTTTATAACTGTGTGAACATAGGAATGTTACAAAGTTTATTAGAAGTTCAATAAAGAAGACAAAGCCAATAAAACAAAGCAGATATGTACCCTTTCCAGCCTGTCACATAATAGTTTCCTTATAAACACTTGGTAACACATTAACTACTTTGCCTAAAGGTCACAGACACATAATTTTATTACATGTTTTCTAAATAACTTGCCTTTATCTTCTAAATGCAACTTTTGCTACTTTCTGTGAAAGATTATTTTATGATATTATACCTAACAGACAAAGTACTTACATTCTCTTTGCTTTTCTTTCTATATTTTTCTTTTATAATCACTAGCATGGTAACTGCAGTGTTTACACATCACAATCTCTAAGGCCATCCTATGTTAATGTAGGGTGGTGAGAGAGCAAGAGTAAATTACAAGAATCATGCCTCAGTTCAGAAGCAGCCTGTGTTTTTAGAATGTTCTGGGGATGAAAGAAAGAGCGAAGCTGTAGGAAACAAATGAGAAAGGAAAGTGATCAATATATCTATATAAAGAAATTAAATAGTTTTGACCTTGAGAAAAAACAGGGTTGGTGAAAGTACTGATTCTAAACTAAATTTAGGTAAACTTCAAGATATGACATAGGCTCTGGAAAACTCTCAGAAGGCTAGACATGGACCTTCCATATGACCCAATAATTCCTCTCCTGGGGTTATACCCCAAGGACTCCATAACACCCAACCAAAAAGAGGTGTGTACTCCTATGTTCATAGCAGCACAATTCATAATAGCTAAAACCTGGAAGCAACCCAGGTGCCCAACAACAGATGAGTGGCTGAGAAAGCTGTGGTATATATACACAATGGAATACTATGCAGCTATCAAGAACAATGAACCCACCTTCTCTGACCCATCTTGGACAGAGCTAGAAGGAATTATGTTAAGTGAACTAAGTCAGAAAGATAAAGATGAGTATGGGATGATCCCACTCATCAACAGAAGCTGACTAAGAAGATCTGAAAGGGAAACTAAAAGCAGGACCTGATCAAATTGTAAGTAGGGCACCAAAGTAAAAACCCAGTGGTGAGGGGTAGGCATGTAGCTTCCTGGGCCAGTGGGGGGTGGGAGTGGGCGGGAGGGATGGGTCACAGTCCTTTGGTGGTGGGAATGGTGTTTATGTACACTCCTAGCAAAATGTAGACATATAAATCAGTAGCTAATTAATATGAGAGGGGGAAATCAATTGTATGTCTCAAAGTTTCTCAAAAGACAAACTGAATCTTTTTAATATATAGGCTATGTATTTGATATGCGGACTCTCTCAAAAGCCTAGACCAAGTAGATTAGAAGCTTCCAATAGCACAGCTATATACAAGATACTGGGTACTGTCCAGCAAACCATAACAAAGGGACTTTTCAAAGTTAACCCAATTAACAAATAATGTGATGATAATATTAACTATTGAGTGTCTTTTTGAACCCTAAGACAGCAGGAACCTCACATCTTCACTATAGAGCCCCTACTTCCCCCAGTCCTGGAACCCTTGGATATGGCCCACTTTCCCGTATGCATCTCCCAATCCAAACCAAATAACATTGCATCTGCCGATCACAACCTAACCAAAGCAACGATTGCTACCTCAACATGCTTCACCTCAGAATGTATCCAGAGACTTCACGTGTGGAATGACAACCCTTCAGCTTCATTACTCGGGTTCCAGATGCCACCAGGATGCTGGCTAGGCTTCCCTGGATTGAAGACCCTACCAATGTGTCCTGGAGCTCAGCTTCCCCAGAGTCACACCCTACTAGGGAAAGAGAGAGGCAGACTGGGGGTATGGACCGACCAGTCAACGCCCATGTTCAGCGGGGAAGCAATTACAGAAGGCAGACCTTCTACCTTCTGCATCCCTCAACGACCCTGGGTCCATGCTCCCAGAGGGATAGAGAATGGGAAAGCTATCAGGGGAGGGGGTGGGTTATGGGGATTGGGTGTTGGGAATTGTGTGGAGTTGTACCCCTCCTACCTTATGCTTTTGTTCACTAACCCTTTCTTAAATAAAAAATTAAAAAAAAAAAAAAGAATAGGAAAGCTATCAAGGGAGGAGATGGGATATAAAGTTCTAGTGGTGGAATGTGTGGAGTTGTACCCCTCCTATCCTATGGTTCTATCAGTGTTTCCTTTTTATAAATAAAATAAAAAGACACAATTATATATAAATAGCATCAAATTATATAAATTAAAAAAAAAGATATGACATAGGCTAGTTTGAGTGTAGAAATTAAAGACAATATGGTTACATCTAGAATGTAAAATGGCTCTCAAAATGTTGCTATAATTATTTCAAAGAACTTTAAGTAACATAAATTATAACAATAGCTATCACCCAATAAATAAAGAGGATTCTGGAGAGCTTACAGGTTAAAAAACACTCCCAAAACGTGTCGGCTGTCAATGACCAATTACAATGGGGTCAAGGAAATTTGGAAGCCAATGAAATCAAACCTTATAAAATAATTGTTGGGAGCTTTTAGCTTCTAGCAAAGACCCAGAGTCAAACCAAATGGCTTTACAGAACCATTATTTTGACTGTTAAGGGCAGTCTAAATCCTTTGGAACCTGGTTATTTCTGTCTATATCTTTTCACTGAAAGAGTATGAGAGGGATGATAGAGTACATAAAGGAAGCATAGAATCAGTCCTATAAAATGGTTGCTTTCTTATCCTCATTATTTATAACTTTGTACATTTCTTCACCCTATCCCCATGACTCTTCAGATCTCAAGAGTTTAACTAAGGGACACCCCCATCAGGAGTAGCATTGTGGACCACCTTATGGTCCTCTACAGGACCTTGCCCTCAATGTAGAACAATAGTCAGGACTGCTTCCATAGGGAGTCTGGGTCAATATACTCTGCCACTTGAGTAAGACTGGTCCTGAAATGTAAGCTTCTTTGGAAGCTTAAATGGGTATTCAAACACATAGTTTTCCTAAAGATAAATGCCTTCCCTGAAACCTCAACTGCTAAAAAGCCCCTACTAAGGGGTCAGTAGGGACTAGAAGATACTGGATAAAGGATTTCCTCAAGGGTTGAACATTATAGAGTTCAGGCTATAGAGTCAAGTCTTTGTACACATAGCAAAGACAAACAGGCTACAAAATAGAGGTGAATTTTATTTTTCATTTATCTACAAGTATCTATAATTTCATGTCACTTATTTTTTATTATCATTTTATTGAAGGAGCTAGTGGTTTATATACAGTGCAGTAAATTTCTCCTCTCCCTATGAAAGTTGTCTGCAAAGCACTCTCACCCATAATCTATGTCTTTTTTACATTTTTGTGCACCAGGTTCCTTTCTCCTTCAGTCCCTCCCTCTACCTCCTTCCCCAGAGTTCATTTTGTTGATTTAATATACCATGCCCAGTTCATTCATATTTTACTTTATATTCTCTCTAGATTTCCCTGTTTATTATTTATTTATTTATTAAAAGGAAACATTGACAAAACCATAGGATAAGAGGGGTACAACTCCACACAATTCCCACCACCAGAATTCTGTATCCCATCTCCTCCCTTGATAGCTTTCCTATTCTTTAACCCTCTGGGAGAAGTCATTCATATGAATGAGATCATTTGGTATTTGTCTTTCTCTTTTTGGCTCATCTAGCTTAATACAGTTTCTTCAAGATGATGCAAAAGGAGATGACTCCAACATTTTTAACAAATAGTATTGCATCATGTATATATACCACATTTTTTTTCTTTTGCCACTTATCTATCATTGGACATCTGGGTTGCTTCCAAGTTTTATCTGTTACAAAGTGTACTACTGTGGTGTATACATAGTAGCACAATAGTGTACACGTGGGTATACATAGGTCTCTTCTGACAAGTGTTTTTGTTTCCTTTGAGTAAATCCTCAGGAGAAAAAAATTTCTGAATCATAGGGTAGATCCATGTTCTTAAACATCTCCAGACTGTTTTCCAGAAGGGTTGAACAAATTTACACTCCAATTAAAACCACAGATGTGTCTCATATTCCCCACATCCTCTATAAAATTTGTTAATCTTATTTCTAACATATGGCATTATCACTAGGAAAGACCAGTCAGAAGCTTGGTCAAGAAAAGTATTCTAGTTGTCCATGACTGGATGATCTGTAAGGTGGGAGTCTTATTACTGACCTCAAACTCACCTGACCCTCAGTATCTTGTTTCCTGTTTCATGAATGTTTTGAACATTTCTATCTTCATATTTTGCATTTGTTAGCACTCTCTTTTAATGGATTTTCAAATAAGCTAAAATTAAAGGGAAGGTTTATTTGATTAATTTGTCAGGCAAATGCTGTGGATTTAGTTTTGCTGGTATTTCTTGCACTTTTGTTGAAACAAATAGTGTAATTTTTATCCCTTATATTTTTAGAACATCAGCTGTGAAAGCAATTGATAACTGAAGAAACACTGGTATGTAGTAGTTATAGAATTTAAGCTGTTACCTCTACATGCTTGCAAATCTTAGGAGAGCATTTGAGAAAATGTTGAAAGATTTTGTTGATTCAGTTATGGGATTTCCTCAGTGTCTTGATTTATACTGGTTATATATATATATATATATATATATATATATATACATATATATACACATATATATCCATCAAAATATGTTCTGATAGGTGTTTTCATGATATTTCAAATAACTGGCTAATCTAAAATTTTTAAATGCCCAGAAGTTGACAGAGATGACATGACCTCAGGCTTTCTTTCTATACATAATCAACAAAGAAATAAGAACAGTCAAAATTTTTATGAGAAGTTGTGTTTCCTCCCAATTACTTTTTGTCACTCTCTACTTTTTTTTGTCCTATCTACCTTCTAAATACCTTTGTGCAAAAATCAAGTTTGCAGTAACTGATTTGGGTATGATGAGAAATTCCATGGGTCCTCTCAGCTGGCCTCTAGGTATAATAAGGTTCTTACCACTTATAACTTAGAGCAAATTACTTGAACTTTTGGATTCTCAGTTTTGTTATCTACATAATAAATATAGAAATGTATGTATAGTTTATTTCAAAGTGTTATTGAGAGATAGTAAATGTAAAATCCTAACCCTAACCTTTATGCCAACTTGAGGAATGATGGTTTTTTTGATTTTTATAAGGACAAGATTTTCTACAAACAGTGGTGAGAAGGTAAGAGTCAGTGTCAGCTTCTTTTTATTCCATTTCATTAACTAGCCTAATAACATTAAAGTGGCCACTCTGTTATGCTTCCCAGGAGAATACACAATTTACAAATATGGAGGGTAGAGGAAAATATTCCAAACTCCCTGCTGATTCTGGTCAAAAACTGAGCAGAGCTGCACTTCCAGAGAAGCTTAGCTATCAAAGAATAGACAGACTAACTCCATTGTGCTTTGCTACTGCTCCTCTGAAATGCTCGGCAAAGTAGTGTTAAGCTGTTATGGCTATTGCTACACCCTTGGGAAAATACCCAGGGGATGTGGACTGCTCCCAGCCAGCCCACAGGAAGTTGGACCAGGAAGCACAGAGTCATTGTGCATCCTTAAGCAAGCATGTGTGTCTTTTCTCCAGCATATATATTTTCACTGGGTTCTCTTACAACTGTCCACTATTTGACAATTGAGAAAGTAGGGAAATGTTTTATTAGTCTTTAGTCACCACTGTAAAAAGACAACATTTATTTAATTTAACTGGACAAAGCTGGCAAAAATTATAACTAGAATATAGACCCAGGGTCTACAATTATTCTGACCATGACCCAGTAAAAACATTAAAAATTGAAAAGAACATTCAAGTCTATGGCCAGACCACCCAGAACACACCCTCCTCTGAAAAGAACATTCAAGATATTTATGAAGATTCATTTTAAGATTACTTCCCTCAACCATTTATGGAAAAATTTTGTGGAAATGTGCTTGCTAAACTGATTAATTCTAAAATTTATGCCCCTTTCTGTACATTTTAATTTTTGCAATATATCTAACATATATTTTCAAACTTCTTGGTCTCTGGACATTTTTCAGTTCAAATGTTACTTAACTCAGATTCTTACACAGATAAGAGTTCACTCAAGATAGTGCATTTTTCATTCAAACAGTGATATTATGGTATTATCACCTGTATTCTTGTTGAGGGGAAGGGAGACTCAGATGTCTTTCCCTAATGGTGTCTAGATCTGTTGGTCATTACACCAGGCCCACTGCATTGCTTAACTCTGTAGTCTATTTACATAATCATTGTTTTGCCTGAGACCCGCCCTGCCTGCATGGTATTGGTTTAATCCGCACTGGTTAGATGGAAGCTTGCTACTTTCGCACTCTTTTCTTCTCTCCACCCCCATCTTACTCATTTCCTTTTCTGACCTGCCACTTCTGCTTCAGAAGATATAAAGGCATTTTTCTCTGATCAATAAAAGAATTGCATTGTGTTCCCACTCAGCCACAAGAGTTCTTGGTTCCTCTCCCATGTCACTGAGTAAGCAGCAGCCTAGGTTGGCTCCAGTTGAGTTCTCTCCAACCCAGAGAGCACATGCCTGGGAAGAAATACCCTCAGGCTAGCCCGACATAGATCATCACAGTTTAGTTTCACAAAGAATTGTGGAGGGTGTAGTCAGGCATTATAATTTTATTTAGAAAATAAAACCATGGGGTCTGGTGGTGGTTCACCTAGTTGAGTGGCACTTTACAGTGCACAAGGACCCGGGTTCAAGCCCTGGGTCCCCACCCACAGGGGAAAGCTTTGCAAGTGGTGAAGCAGTGTTGTAAGTGTCTCTCTGTCTTCATCTCTCACCCTTCCCTCTTTATTTTTGGCTGTCTCTGTCAAGTAAAAGAAAGTTAATGAAAAAACAATTTAAAAGGGAGTCGGGCTGTAGCGCAGCGGGTTAAGCGCAGGTGGCGCAAAGCACAAGGACCGGCATAAGGATCCCGGTTCGAACCCCGGCTCCCCATCTGCAGGGGAGTTGCTTCACAGGCGGTGAAGCAGGTCTGCAGGTGTCTAGCTTTCTCTCCCCCTCTCTGTCTTCCCCTCCTCTCTCCATTTCTCTCTGTCCTATCCAACAACGACAACAACAATAATAACTACAACAATAAAACAACAAGGGCAACAAAAGGGAATAAATAAATAAAATAAATATTAAAAATATATATAAAAAATTAAAAAAAAAAAAAAAACAATTTAAAAAAAAGAGGAATACCAAAGGAGATTACCTGAGACTGCAATGAGACAGGGCTAGAACGACTTCAGGAACCCACTAAATCACCAGTGAGTGCAGACACATGTGGCTAGTGAACAGAGAGGAGACTAGGAAGAGATTGGGTGGGTGGTAACAGTATAGCAGTTTACTGGTTGGGACACCTCCTCCAGTCTGTTTCACCAAAAAAAGGACATCTGAAGGGAGAACACCCCTGAGACTCACCAAATGCAACTATAAGTCACCATTGCTGCTGCCCCCAGAATCTGGATCAGCAGCAGGGAGGCCCTGTGCTGACACCATGGGACAGAGGGCTGCCTGAGAAACTCAGGAGAAGATCTATACCGCCTGGTGGCCTAGCAGTGGGGCTGTGAGAGTCTCTTTGCATAACCACTGGATTATCTCTGCCCCACCCTGTTTTATCTCTTGGTCTGGAGTCAGTGATTAATCTAAGAAGCCTACTTATAGTTTAAAAGCCTTCAAGCTCCCATAGCCTACAGAGAAGAAAAAGAACAAAAGAGGCTTTTAAGCCACTGAGATCCAACTCAGGGATTAAAATATTATTGAAACAACAGTCAACTTCCACAACTGTGAAGCCTTTAATTACCTTACTTAGACACAAGTCATTCCAGGCAAGAATGATCAGTAATTTGAAAAGTACTGAGAGAGGGACCTCAGAACACACTATATAAAATGATTAATCAACAAGAAGAAATATTGGAAAAATGAACCAGGAAAAGATTCCAGCTAAAAGCCCCCCAAAGGTTGAAGCACAAAATAATGAGGTAAACATCCAAACACTAGTTAAGGACATAATCACAGGAGTGACTAAAGAGTTTGAAAGAATTGTCATCAGAAATTCAGAAACAACAAATGAGACTCTGGAAGAAAACACTAATTATCTCAAGGTTATTAGAGAGCTGAAAGCTGAAATAGCTGAGTTAAGAACAAAAGTAGCTGAACAGGCTAAAACAGTATCAAAACAGGGTAACAAAATAGATGAACTCCAGAAAACAGTAGAGGGGAGAGAGAATAGAATGAATGAGACTGAAGACAGATTAGTAAGATCCAACAAATTAGAGACAACTAGAAAAGAAGTAAGAGATCTCAAAAAGAAATAAGAGATACTGAAAATAACAACAGAGACCTACGGGATGACTTCAAAAGAAATAATATATGCATTATTGGCTTACCAAAGGAAGAAAGGGAGGGGAAGAAAGCATTCTTCATGTGATAATTGCTAAAAACTTTGCTAGTCTAGACAATATAAAAGGTATAAAGGTTCAAGAATCCCAGAGAGTCCCAAACAGAATTAACCCAGACTTAAGGACAGTAAGACACATCATATTTAGAATGGAAAGGAATAAATATAAAGAAAGGATCCTGAAGGCTTCAAGAGAAAAACAAACATTCACTTACAGGGGAAAACCCATAAGATTAGCAGCAGATTTATCCACACAAACACTACAGTCCAGAAGAGAATGGAAAGATATCTGAGTGTTCAATGAGAAAGGTTTTCAACCAAGACTACTGTATCCTGCTAGACTGTCATTCAGACTAGATGGAGGCATAAAAATCTTCTAAGACAAGCAATAGTTGAAAGAATCAGCTATTACCAAGCCTGCCCTGAAAGTAGTTTTGAAAGGTCTCCTATAAACAATCAGACCACTATAAACAGGCCATCATTCAGAACACTCTAAAACTCTACAAGGGAAGATGGCTGACTGAGAAGCTGCTAGTGGCTTGAGCTCTGACCACATCCTCTGGAAACGCTGCCACTGCTCACGAGGTTTGAGGTAATCTGGGAAAGGATTTTTTTGTACCCTGCTCTATTTTATTATTAATATTGTATAAAGGCATATATCTCCCCCCTTTAGGTTGATCAGAATTAACTCAGGGTATCTTTCATTGCTAGCGTAGTGGGCTTCTTATCTATTGTGGGAGGAACTTGTCTCTTTACTCCTACATCCTCTACAGACTCTCCCCTTCCTCCTCCTCCTAGCTAATTAAAAAACTAACATAAAACTAAATTAAATTAAATTAAAAATAAAGTAATAAAAAAACCTTTCCTTTCACTGCTCCTTAATTACAGCTCTTTTTCTTATCTTTTCCCTTTTCTCTCTCTTCTTTCTTTTTTTCTATCTTGTCATACACTTCTTCCTTCCTTCTTCTTTGCCTTTCTGAATTTGTGAATTATTTTGGGGAAGAAATCTGACTCAGAATGGACTCCCTATGTGTGTATCTCTTGCTCTACTTCACTTTCCCCTCTTGTTACCCCTAGAATATACAGTGGATAGTAGATTTGCATAACTGTCTATTCTTGCTATCCCTTCTTTATTTTCTCTTTCTTCTTCACTGGGATTTGGTTACTAGTTTTTCATGGACTGGAGACATTGTTTGGCTAACTGGTAGTGATTAAACTGCTTCAATACTTGCTTCAGTTGCTACTGTAATTCCTGAGGTTGGTGAGTGCAATTGTCATAAAGGTATTTAGTACAGTGTTGCTTGTTCTCAAGACACAACAGCTGAGGAACAACAGAGCAAAAAAATAAGAAACACGTAGATCAAAAAAATGGGTAGATCAAAAACAAATTAAACTGCTACTCCAATGAATGAAGACAAGAGCCCAGAAGAAACTACAAATCAGCCAGAAGTAACCATAGATAAGAAAAGTATGCAAGCATTAATATTAATCACAGAAATGAAAACAACATTGGAGGAAAGGAATGGCAGTATTAGGGAAACAACAGTTGAGACCCCCCCAAGGAAAATACTGATTATCTTGAGGCAATTAGAGAACTGAAAGCTGAAATAGCTGTAATGAAGAAAGAAGCTGAGGCAAGGGGAAGCAGACTAACAGAAGCAGAAAACAGAATTAGTCAGACAGAAGATGAGTTAGAGAAAATGAAGAAAGAGGTGAAAGAGCTTAAAAAGAGATTGAGAGACACTGAAAACAACAACAGAGACATATGGGATGATCTCAAAAGAAGGAACATTCATATAATTGGCCTGCCAGAGGAAGAAAGAGAGGAAGGGGAAGCAAACATTCTAGAGTAAATAATAGAAGAAAACTTCCCAGACCTGAATAACAGAAAAGACATCAAGATTCAAGAGGCCCAGAGAGTTCCCAATAGAATCAATCCAGACCTGAAGACACCAAGACACATCATAGTCACAATGTGAAAAAGTAAGGATAAAGAAAGGATCGTAAAGGCTGCAAGACAGAAACAAAAAGTCACATACATGGAAAACCCATAAGATTATCTGCAGACTTCTCCACTCAAATTCTAAAAGCCAGGAGAGAATGGCAAGATATCTATCGAGCCCTGAATGAAAAAGGGTTTCAACCAAGGATAATATATCCTGCTAGGCTTACATTCAAACTAGATGGAAGGATCAAAACCTTCTTAGACAAACAACAGGTAAGGGAAGCAACCATCAACAAATCGGCCCTGAAAGAGGTTTTAAAAGACTTCTTATAAACAAGAACATCACTATAATACTTGCAATATATCAGAGCAAACAAAAATTTATTTTGAACAATGGCACTACAATACATTAAATCCATAATATCAATAAATGTCAATGGCTTAAACTCACCCATCAAAAGGCACAGAGTGGAGGGATGGATCAGAAAACATAACCCAACCATATGCTGC
Organism: Erinaceus europaeus; assembly: GCF_950295315.1. Classification (NCBI taxonomy): domain Eukaryota; kingdom Metazoa; phylum Chordata; class Mammalia; order Eulipotyphla; family Erinaceidae; genus Erinaceus; species Erinaceus europaeus. The sequence goes on along the minus strand of NC_080165.1, from coordinate 115,300,560 downwards.
TTGCAAGAATCCCATCTGTCACAACAAGATAAACACAGACTTAAAGTGAAAGGATGGAAAACTATCATACAGGCCAACGGACCACAAAAAAGGGCAGGAACAGCCATTCTCATCTCAGACACAATAGATTTTATATTAAATAAAGTAATAAAAGATAGGCAAGGACATTAAATAATGATTAGAGGATCAATCAGCCAAAGACTGAACAATTATTAACATCTATGCACCCAATGAGGGACCATCTAAATACGTCAAGCAGGTACTGAAAGAATTTCAAAAATACATCAATAGTAATACAGTGTTAGTGGGAGCCTTCAATACCCCACTCTCACACTTAGACAGATCAACAATGCAGAGAACCAACAAAGATACAAGAGAATAGAATGAAGAGATTGACAGACTAGACCTCTTAGACATTTTCAGAGCCTTCACACCAAAAAACGGGAATACACCTTCTTTTCAAATCCACATAACACATACTCAAGGATAGGCCATAAGTTAGGCCACAAAGACAGCATCAATAAATTCAAGAGCATTGAAATCATCCCAAGTATCTTCTCAGACCACAGTGGAGTAAAACTAACATTTAACAACAAACAGACAATTATTAAAAGTCACAGAATTTGAAAACTAAGCAACATATTCCTTAAGAACCACTAGGTCAGAGAGTCACTTAAGCGGGAAATTCAAATGTTCCTGGAAACAAATGAAAATGAAGACACAACCTATCAAAATATTTGGGACACAGCTAAAGCAGTACTGAGAGGGAAACTTATAGCCATATAATCACATATTAAACACCAAGAAGAAGCTCAAATGAATGACCTTACTGCAAACCTCAAGTACTTAGAGGAAGAGGAACAAAGGAACCCTAAAGCAACCAGAAGGACAGAAATCACTAAAGTTAGAGCAGAAATAAACAACATCAAAAATAAAAGAACCATACAAAAGATCAATGACGTCAAATGATGGTTCTTTGAAAGATTAAACAAAATTGACAAACCCCCAGCCAGACTCACCAAACAAAAAAGAGAAGACTCAAATTAATAGAATTGTAAACGATGGAGGAGATATCACAACTGACACCACAGAAATCCAGAGAACCCTGGGAAACTTCTATAAAGAACTATGTGCCACCAAGCTAGAGAATCTGGAAGAAATGGAACAATTCCTAGAAGCATATGTCCTTCCAAAACTGAACCAAGAAGAACTACAAAATCTAAATGCACCAACCACAGATAAAGAAATTGAAACCATTATTAAGAATCTCCCCAACTACAAAAGTCCTGGACCAGATGGCTTCACAAATGAATTCTACAAAACTTTCAGGAAACAGTACCCATACTTCTTAACCTTTTCCATAAGATTGAAGAAACAGGAATACTCCCTTCCACCTTCTATGAAGCCAACATCACCCTGATATCAAAAGCTGATAGGGACAGAACAAAAAAGGAAAACTATAGACCAATATCTCTGATGAACATAGATGCCAAAATATTAAACAAGATCTTGGCCAACCGGATACAGCAACATATCAAAAAGATTGTTCATCACGACCAAGTGGGATTCATCCCAGGAATGCAAGGCTTGTTCAACATCCGTAAGTCAATCAATGTCATTCATCACATCAATAAAAGCAAAGCCAAAAACCACAGGATTATCTCAATAGATGCAGAGAAAGCCTTTGACAAAATCCAACACCCATTCATGCTCAAAACTCTACAAAAAATGGGAACAGATGGGAAATTCCTCAAGATAGTGGAGTCTCTATATAGCAAACCTACAGCCAACATCATACTCAATGGACAGAAGCTGAAAGCATTCCTCCTCAGATCGGGGACTAGACAGGGCTGTGCACTGTCACTGTTACTCTTCAACATAGTATCAGAAGTTCTTGTCATAGCAATCAGGCAAGAGAAAGAAATTAAAGGAATACAGATTGGAAGGGAAGAAGTCAAACTCTCACTATTTCCAGATGATATGGTAGTATACATAGAAAAACCTAAAGAATCCAGCAGAAAACTACTGGAAGTTATTAGGCAATATAGCAAGGTATCAGGCTACAAAATCAATGTACAAAAGTCAGTGGCATTTCTTTATGCAAACACTAAATCTGAAGAAGAAGGCATCCCGAAATCACACCCTTTACTGTTTCAGCAAAATCAATAAAATACCTAGGAATAAAGTTGACCAAAGAAGTGAAATACTTGTATGCTGAAAACTATGAGTCGCTACTCAAGGAAATAGGAACTGATACCAAGAAATGGAAAGATATCCCATGCTCATGGATTGGAAGAATAAATATCAGCAAAATGAATATTCTCCCCAGAACCATATACAAATTTAATGCAATACCCATCAAAGTTCCACCAAGCTTCTTTAAGAGAATAGAACAAACACTACAATCATTTATCTGGAACCTGAAAACACCTAGAATTTCCAAAACCATCTTGAGGAAAAGAGACAGAAATGGAGGCATCACACTCCCAGATGTTAAGCTATATTATAAAGCCATCATCATCAAAACAGCATGGTACTGGAACAAAAATAGGCACACAGACCAGTGGAACAGAATTTAAATAAATCCCAACTGTGGACATCTAATCTTTGATAAGGGGGCCCAAAGGATTAAATGGAAAAAGGAGGCTCTCTTCAATAAATGGTGCTGGGAAAACTGGGTTGTAACATGCAGAATGAAACTGAACCACTTTATCTCACCAGAAAAAAAAATCAACTCCAAATGGATCAAAGACCTGGATGTCAGACCAGAAACAATCAAATACTTAGAGGAAAACATTGGTAAAACAGTTTCCCACCTACACCTCAAGGACATCTTTGATGAATCAAACCCAATTGCAAGGAAGACTAAAGCAGAAACAAACCAATGGGACTATATCAAATTGAAAAGCTTCTGCACATTCAAAGAAACTATTAAACAAACAAAGAGACCCCTCACAGAAGGGGAGAAGATCTTCACATGCCATCCATCAGACAAGAAACTAATCACCTAAGTATATAAAGAGCTCAGCAAACTTAGCACCAAAAAAGCAAATGACCCCATCAAAAAATGGGCAGAGGATATAAACAAACATTCACCTCAGAGGAGACCCAAGGCTAACAAACATATGAAAAACTGCTCTAGGTCACTGATTGTCAGAGAAATGCAAATTAAGACAACACTAAGATACCACCTCACTCCTGTAAGAATGGCATACATCAAAACGGACAGCAGCAACAAATGCTGGAGAGGTTGTGGGGACAGAGGAACCATTTTACATTGCTGGTGGGAATGTAAATTGGTCCAGCTTTTGTGGAGAGCAGTCTGGAAAACTCTCAGAAGGCTAGACATGGACCTTCCATATGATCCAGTAATTCCTCTCCTGGGGTTATACCCCAAGGACTCCACAACACCCAACCAAAAAGAGGTGTGTACTCCTATATTCATAGCAGCACAATTCATAATAGGTAAAACCTGGAAGCAGCCCAGCTGCCCAACAACAGATGAGTGGCTGAGAAAGCTGTGGTATATATACTCAATGGAATACTATGCAGCTATCAAGAACACTGAACCCACTCTCTGACCCATCTTGGACAGAGCTAGAAGGAATTATGTTAAGTGAGCTAAGTCAGAAAGATAAAGATGAGTTGGGATGATCCCACTCATCAACAGAAGTTTAGTAAGAAGATCTGAAAGGAAAACTAAAAGCAGGACCTGACCAAATTATAAGTAGGGCACCAAAGTAAAAACCCTGTGGTGAGGGGTAGACATGCAGCTACCTGGGCCAGTGGTGGGTGGGAGTGGGTGGAAGGGATGGGTGACAGTCTTTTGGTGGTGGGAATGGTGTTTATGGACACTCCTAGTAAAATGTAGTCATATAAATCACTAGTTAATTAATACGAGAGGGGGAAAATTAATTGTAGGTCTCGAAGTTTTTTAAAACACAAACTGAATCTTTTCAATATATAGGCTGTGTAATTGATATGCAGACTCTCTCAAAAGCCTAGACCAAGTAGATCAGAAGCAACGAATAGCACAGCTATATACAAGATACTGGGTACTGTACAGCAAACCATAACAAAAGGACTTTTCAAAGTTAACCCAATTACCAAATAATGTGATGATAACATTAACTATCGATTGTCTTTTTGAACCCTAAGACAGCAGGAACCTCACATCTCCACTATAGAGCCTCTATTTCCCCCTGTCCTAGAACCCTTGGATAGGGCCCACTTTCCCATATGCCTCTCCCAATCCATATCAAATAATATTGCATCTGCTGATCACAACCTAATCAACGCAACAATAGCCACCTCAACATGCTTCACTTCAGACTGTGTCCAGAGACTTCACGTGTGGAATGACAACCCTTCAGCTTCATTACTCGGGTGAGAGCTTTCCTTTCATAGTATACTCTAATTCCATCTCAGGTGGTTCACTTTCTAACAAAGTTCCAAAACCTAGATATACACCAGTTTCTGTGAGAGAGAGCATATGTTCACACGTGTCCGTAAACTACTGCAAAATATATACCTGAAAGCAGAAGTACACTAGAGTTGGCAGTGAGTATCCCCCTAACACTTCCTCTCCACTATTCCAAGCTTGGGTCCATGATTGCTCAACAATTTGTTTAGCTTTGTTTGTTAACTCCCTTTTCAGTCACCAGATTCCAGATGTCATCAGGATGCCGGCCAGGCTTCACTGGACTGAAGACCCCACCCATGTGGCCCGGAGCTCCGCTTCCCCAGAGACCCACCATACTAGGGAAAGAGAGAGGCAGACTGGGAGTATGGACCGACCAGTCAATGCCCATGTTCAGCGGGGAAGCAATTACAGAAGCCAGACCTTCTACCTTCTACAACCCACAATGACCCTGGGTCCATGCTCCCACAGGGATAGAGAGTGGGAAAGCTATCAGAGGAGGGTGTGGGATATGGAGATTGGGTGGTGGGAATTGTGTGGAGTTGTACCCCTCCTATCCTATGGTTTTGTTAATTTTTTCTTTCTTAAATAAAAATAAATACATGCATAATATTCCCCAGATTCCCATTTAACAATACAACCCCCACTATGTCATTCATCATCTTTCATGGACCTGTATTCTCCTCACCCACCCACCCACCCCAGAGTCTTTTACTTTGGTGTAATACTCCAATTCCATTTCAGGTTCGACTAGTGTTTTCTTTTCTAATCTTGTTTTTCAACTTCGGCCTGAGAGTGAGATCATCCCATATTCATCCTTCTGTTTCTTACTTATTTCACTCAACATGATTTTTTCAAGGTCCATCCAAGATCGACTGAAAATGGTGGAATCACCATTTTTTACAGCTGAGTAGTATTCCATTGTGTATATATACCACAACTTGCAAATGTACAAACTATTGTATTTACTGTTGAATGTAAAACAATAATTCCCCAATAAAGAAATAAATTATAAAAAAATAATAAAAATAAAAATAAATAATTAAAAAGAACTCTACAAGAATGGTGTTAAAATATCTTCAGTCTTTGATATCAATAAATGTTAAAGGCCTGAAATCACCTATCAAAAGGTACAGAATAGGAAGATGGATTAGAAAACACAACCCAACAATATCCTATCTACAGGAAAACAATCTAACTCATCAAGATGAACACAGACTCAAAGTGAAAGAATGCAAAACTATCATACAGGCCAATGACCCACAAAAAAGGGCAGGAACAGCTATTCTCATATCTGACACAGTAAATATAAGTAATATTTTAATATAAGTAAAATTTTAAAAAGATAGGGATGAACACTACTTCATGCTCAGAGGATCAGTCAAGCAAGAGGGCTTAGCAATTCTTAACATCTATGCGCCCAATGAGAAGCCTTCTAAATATAACAAACATCTACTGAAAAAGCTACAGCAACACATCAACAATAGCAACACAATGATAATAAGGTCTTCAACACCTCACTCTCTCAACTTGACAGATCATCCAGGCTGAAAATCAATGAAGACATGAGGGAGCTAAATGAGGAGAGAGATAAACTAGAACTATTGGAAATTTTCAGAGTCATTCATCCCAAGAAACTGAAATACACATTCTACTCAAGTACACATGGGTCATTTTCAAGGATAGACCATAAGTTAGGCCACAAAGACAGCATCAGCAAATTCTAGAGCACTGAAATCATCCCAAGCTTCTTCTCAGAACACAGTGGAATTAAACTAGCACTTAACAATCAAAAAAAGATTAGTAACAGTCCCAAAATGTAGAAGCTCAACAGTACACTATTTAACAACTACTGGGTCAAAGAGGAAATAAAGGAAGAAATAAAAATGTTTTGAGAGTTCAATGAAAATGAAGACACTATCAAAATATTTGGGACACAGCTAAATCAGTACTGAGAGGGAAGTTCATAGCCATACAAGCACACATTAGGAAACAAGAAAATGCACAAATAAACAGCTTGATTACACATCTTAAAGACATAGAAGAAGAAGAACAAAGAAACCATAAAGCAACCAAAAGGACAGAAATAACTAAAGTTAGAGCAGAAATCAATAACATTGAAAATAAGAAAACCACATAAAAGATCAACGAAAGTAAATGTTGGTTCTTTGAAAGAGTAGACTAAATCGACAAACCTTTAGCCAGACTCACAAAACAAAAAAGGGAGAAGACCCAAAAAAGTTGGATAGTAAATGAAAGAGAAGATATCACAACAGATACTGCAGAAACTCAACATATCATGCAAGGATTCTATGAACATGACATCAAGCTAGAGAACCTGGAAGAAATGCCAATTTCCTAGATCTTCCAAACTAAGTAAAGAGAAAGTAGATAACATGAATAGGCCCATCACAGCTAATGAAATTGAAACAGTTATCAAAATATCCCAAAAATAAAACTCCTGGACCAGATGGTTTTACAAATGAATTCTACAAAACCTTTAAAGAAGAATTAATACCTCTACTTTTAAAAGTCTTCCAGAAGTTTGAAGACACAGGAATACTCCATTTCAGCTTCTATGAAGCCAACATCACTTTTATACCAAAAGCAGACAGGGACACAACCAAAAATAAAACTACAGACCAATATCTCTGATGAACATAGGTGCTAAAACACTGAACAAAATTCTAGCCAACCGAATACAGCAGTCTATTAAAAAGACTGTTCATCATATCCAAGTGGAGTTTATCCTAGGCATGCAAGGTTTGTTTAATATACATAAATCAATCAATGTGATCCACCACGTCAACAAAAGAAAGACAAAAAACCACATGGTCATATCAATAGATGCAGAGAATGACTTTGACAAAATACAACATACCTTCATGTTCAAAACACTACAAAAATGGGAATAGATGGAAAATTCCTCAAGATAGTGGAGTCTATATAAAGCTTACAGCCAACATCATATTCAATGGTGAAAAACTGGAAGCATTTCCCCTTTGATCAGGATATTAGACAGGGCTACCCACTATCACCATTACTATTCAATGCAGTGTTGGAAGTTCTTGCCATAGCAATCAGGCAGGAGCAAGGCATTAGAGGCATACAGACTGGAAGAGAAGAAGTCAAACTCTCCCTATTTGCAGATGACATGATAGCATACATAGAAAAACCTAAGGAATCCAGTAAGAAGCTTTTGGATATCATCAGGCAATACAGGAAAGTGTCAGGCTACAAAATTAACATCCAAAAGTCAGTGGAATTCCTCTATGGAAACACTAAGTTAGAAGAAGCTGAAATACAGAAATTAATTCCTTTTACTATAGCAATAAAAACAATAAGATAACTGGGAATAAACCTAACCAAATGAGTGAAAGATTTCCATACTGAAAATTATGAGTCACTACTCAAGGAAACTGAAAAAGACATATAGAAGTGGAAAAATATTCCATGTTCATGGGTTGGAAGAATTAACATCATTAAAATGAATATACTACCAAGAGCCATATACAAATTTAATGTTATCCCCATCAAGTTCCCAACCACTTTTTTAGGTGAATAGAACAAATGCTACAAATGTTTATCTAGAACCAGAAACGACCTAGAGTTGCCAAAGCAATTTTGAGAAGAAAGAATAGAACTCGAGGCATAACACTCCCAGATCTCAGATTGTACTATAGGGCCATTGTCATCAAAACTGCTTGGTAATGGTACATGAATAGACACACTGACCACTGGAATAGAATTGAGAGCCCAGAATTAAACCCCCACTCCTATGGACATCGAATCTATGACAAAGGTGCCCAGACCATTAAATGGGAAAAACAGAGTCTCTTCAACAAATGGTGTTGGAAAAAATGGGTAGAAACATGCAGAAGAATGAAACTGAACCACCGTATTTCAACAAATACAAAAGTAAATTCCAAGTGGATCAAGGACTTGGATGTTAGACCACAAACTATCAGATACTTAGAGGAAAATACCGGCAGAACTCTTTTCTGCATAAATTTCAGACATCTTCAATGAAATGAATCCAATTACAAAGAAGACTAAGGCAAGTATAAACCTATGGGACTACATCAAATTAATAAGCTTCTGCACAGCAAAAGAGACTACTACCTAAACTAAGAGATCCCTCACAGAATAGGAGATCTTTAAATGTCATACATCAGACAAGAGGCTAATAACCAGAATATATAAAGAGCTCAACAACAATAAAACAACCACATCAAAAATGGGGGGGGGGCATGTACAGAATATTCACCACAGAAGAGATCCAAAAGGCCAAGAAACACATGAAAAATGCTTCAAGTCTCTGACTGTCAGAGAAATTCAAATAAAGACATCAATGAGATACCACTTCACTTCTGTGAGAATGTCATACATCAGAAAAGGTAACAACAGCAAATGCTGGAGATGTTGTGGGGTTTTAGGAACCCTCTTGCACAAATGTAAATTGGTCCAACTTCTGTGAAGAACAGTCTGGAGAACTCTCAGAAGGCTAGAAATGGACCTACCCTATGAACCTGCCATTCCTCTCCTGGGGATATATCCTAAGGAACACAACACACCCATCCAAAAAGATCTGTGTACACATATGTTCTTGGCAGCATAATTTGTAATAGTTAAAACCTGGAAGCAACCCAGGTGTCCAACAACAGATGAGTGGCTGAACAAGTTGTGGTATATATACACAATGGAACACTACTCAGCTATAAAAAATGGTGACTTCACTTTTTTCAGCCAATCTTGGATGGACCTTGAAAAATTCATGTTAAGTGAAATAAGTCAGAAACAGAAGGATGAATATGGGATGATCTCACTCTCAGGCAGAAGTTGAAAAACAAGATCAGAATAAATAACACAAGTGGAATCTGATCTGGAATTGGCATATTGCACCAAAGTAAAAGACTCTGGGGTTGGTGGGTGGGGAGAATACAGATCTAGAAGGATGACAGAGGACCTAGTGGGGGTTGTATTTTTACATGGAAAACTGGGAAATGTTATACAGGTACAAACTATTGTATTTACTGTCAAATGTAAAACATTAATTCCCTAATAAAGAAAGAAAAAAAAGAAAGAAAAAATAAAAGCATATGAGTAGATGCTAAAGTCATTTCAGCAAAATAACCAAGTTGATGGAGCTGGGGACTTTTTTATTCTGACGTGTTTACTTGAAATGAACTTCTAATTGCTATGTTTAAATGACTTGACTTTCCATTTGGTCCTGCCTTCCAAGTGAGATTTGCAACCTTCTATTTCCTTTTTCCTGTGTTCTTGTCCTTCTTCTCCTTCTTTTTCTCTTCATCCCTTCCTCCTCTTCCTTCTTCTTTCTATCAAAGAAACAAATGGCTTGACTTCCTCCTCACATGTTTTCCAAAACTTCTTCTCTCTCACTATAGGGCCAAAAATAAAGGGTCCTGGTGACCAAAGTTCCTAATCTTTGAACAATTCTTTTCAAACAATGGCCTTATGCCTGATGAGGCTTCACTAGCCATGACATGCCTTTCAAAAATCCACTGCCTATGCCTTTATATGTATTTTTAATGAAACACTTGAAATATTTAAGTTTTTAATTGTTTTAAGATTTGTTTTATTGATTGCATGTGAGAGTTTTACAGGAGACAGAGAAAGTAGAAATAATCCAGAGCAAACTCTGGTACATGGCAGTGTTGGTCATTTAATTAAGAACTTCAGATGTATAAATCCAACACTCTACCAGCTGAGCCTTTCTCTAGTCATTCATCCACTTATCTTAACATCACAAACAAGAACTTAGAAAACATGTAATATTTAGTGGAATGTAGTGTCACTCCTAAGCACTTATCCAGTGCATGAAAATGCTGATTCAAAAAGACACAGGTACTCTAGACATAGAACCATTATTCATAACAGTCAAAACATGAGATCAGTCTAAATGCCCAATAAAAAATTAATGGGCATAGAAACTGAGATTTATCTTCAGTGGAATACTACTTATCTATTAAAGAAACATAATTGTGCATTTTGGGATAAAATGAATGGAACCTGGGGCGATTATACTAAATGAAGTAAATAAGGATGTGGTAGCGCAGCAGGTTAAGTGCACTTAGTGCAAAGGAAAGGACTGGTGTAAGAATCCCAGTTTGAGATGCCAGTTTGAGCCCTGGCTCCCCACCTGCAGGGGAGTCACTTCACAAGCGGTGAAGCAGGTCTACAGGTGTCTGTCTTTCTCTCCCCCTGTCTTCTCCTCCTATCTCCATTTCTCTCTGTCCTATCCAGCAATGACGACAACAATAATAACTACAACATTAAGACAAGGGCAACAAGAGGGAATGAATAAATATTAAAAAAGAATTTAAGAAAATTAAAAAAGGATGTGAAAGACAATTACTGAATAGTTCCACCGTATTTGGAATTCAAATAACCAAGGCAATCAAAGTGGCAGAAAATAACAACAAACCTATTATAATGGAACTGGTAGTCATCAGTGGGACAAGGGAAGTGGGGTAGGAGGAATAGGTAGAAAGAGTCTTTTCTGTGGGGTGGGACTGAGATGTTCCCATACTGAGGTGCAAAGTTATATCCTCTCCATCCCAAAATTTTATAGTATTAACAAAACCAATGTTAAATAAATAGAAACACATTCAATTTAAAAGCCATTTAAAGAAGGATACAAATTTCTGTTATTCTCTTTCCCCAGGATTCCCAGAAGAGACATTGCATAGGCTGACTATTATCTCTGCTTGACTTAAACCAGAATGGACTCACTGGAGATTTGTTTAGACAAATGGGCTCAAGAGCCAAACTCTGATCCTGATTGTTGTAAAGTGTCTTCTGTGTGGTCTCCTGGAGTCAGGAAATTGGAGATCTGATCCTAGTACAGTTTTGAGAGCTAGTGTCAGGGCCAACACTGTTGGCTTTTCATGCCTCCAGTTTTCAGATTTTAGTACTTCCTTAGTAAGCAAAGCCTTTGTGGTTATACTTCTTTTGGTTTGAATCTCTATTACTCATGAGTACCAACAATTATTGATAGATTTACTTCTCTAAATCTCAACTTTTCCATTTTAAAAAAGAGAAAAAAAATCAAACCAAAAAACCAAATGTGAGGTCTAGATGAGTCAACATATATAGCATTGTACCATATATATAACAATTTTTACTTGGCACATAATAATCTGAGTAAGTAAATTTGTCTTCTTTTCTTCTTAGACTTTAATTTACCATCTTGTTTCCTCACAAAACCTACTTCTGGTTAATATTCAGAGAAAATCAGATCATGTGAATTCAGTTTGCATATTTCTGTCCTTCTCAACTATATTGGAATATTGATGGACACAAGTGAAAAGTTATTGCTGTAATGATGATATTGTTTGTGTCAGTGAAGGTAAACCAATAGTGTTTATATTTAGAGAGCCAGGAGAAATGTTACAGAAATTTTATATCATAGAAATTTTTCTTTAAGTCTTCTTCAACTTAGTCAATATTAAAAGTAGATAAAACCTCAATATTATTATCAACCATATTTTAATGTGATTTAGTTTTGCAAATCCTTATTTGGGGAAGAAAGTTTTAATCAATGACTGTTAAGGGAAGTAGGCTACAAGTCACACAACCTGGATATTGAAGGAATGAAGAAGAGAAAAACAGGAAGTAGAAAAAAAAAGTTCACACAATTTACCTTTGTATCAAAAATTGCAAGAATAAAGCCAAATTGCCAATATAAATAAGTATTTTTGTATGACATAGTTAAAATGTTATGGTATGATGTTTTCAATCATTATTATCTATTTTGGAAATTTCTAGCCAAAGGCCTATTTCAAATGCCCTTAATCATCATTCTGCTCCCTCAGTTATTGTAAATGCCCATAAACATTCATAAAACTCTTCCTGATGAATTATTACTTGACAAAATAAAGTATTTTCCTAGGATTTTGCTGTTTAAAGTTTCACTGCAGTATTTGTGGAAAGTTCTATTGTGTATGATATTACATGACAACAATGGATAATGTCTAAGGACTATAATGACCAGCTATTTTGTGGTCAGTAAAAAGAAATTATATAACATTATTTGCCAATGTGCTGTTAAAGAAAACTGTTCATCTTACTCTAGTCTACCCCTTACCCCTGTCACTTACCATAATAGCAGGGTTTACAAATAAGTTGACAGTAAGTGGACCCTAGAGTACGATTCTTTGTACCCCCAAACTATGCCCAACCCTTCTGCTTATTATTTCAAATCCATAGAAAGCGAGTTTTGTTGTATTTAACTAGTACATGACTTTGCTCTTTTAGAATAATATGTACCTACTACTCTCAACTGAAGACACTTTTTACTTTATTATAAGAAAAAAAATATCAAAGGAATAGTTTAACCCAAGATACAGGTCATCGTGGTCATTCTCATTTTGTTTGTTCTTCTGTGTTTTAATTGGTATTTTTAGAGATTTTACTATTTAAAGTTTTTATTTATTTTAGGGAAGACAGCAACATTTACTATTTCTATTTACCTTTGAACTTTACCCTTCATATCCCTTTCACAAATGATTGACTTTCAAATAAAATCTCTGCTAATCTTCAGTGTAGAACAAGCTACTCTTCCAGAGAAGCAAACTCTACTTTCTATCAGACAGTAACAGCTGCATGGTTGCCCTGACCTTGTGTCTGGCTCATGCTGCCTGTGATTATGCCTCTTGCTGGCAGCTCAGTGGCCCATAGGTCAGAAAGCAGAAAAGGAATTTTGAATTACAGGGAGGAAAAGATGCTTTAAAAGGCAACAGTTTATGATGCCTATTTATTTTCATTCTAAGCTTTTTTCATGCATGCCTTTTTTTTATTTCAACCAAATCTGGTTGGTTGCACTTAAGAAATTATACTTCATGTCATGTTAGAATTGGAAAATAGATTGAGACTTTTTAAAAATTAGAACAGTCACTAAGAGCATTAATTAAGAGCAGTTATTATAAAAGGAGTAGAATTATTTTTGCTTAAACTTAATAAGCATGTTATGCTTTTTATTCTTATTAATTAGTCAATAAATTCCTTTTAGATGCTTCTTATCAGTAAGTAACTACTCATTTGAGTCAGTGCTTGATTTTTTTTAGTAGTGGTTTAATAATGATTGACAAGATTGTAGGGTAAGAGGGATACAAGTCCATACAATTCCCACAACCAGAGGTCTGCATCCTGTCCCCTCCACTAGAGGGTTCCCTATTCTTTATCCCTCTGGGAGTATGGCCAAAGATCTTTATGGGGTACTGAAGGTGGAAGGTCTGGCTTTTGTAATTACTTCTCCATGGATAAGGATAATGGAACATGGATATTGGCAGGATAATCCACACCCTCAGCCTATTTCTATCTTTCCCAGATGGGATAGGGCTATGAGGAGGTGAGGTTCTAAGACAACACTGATGAGGTCATCTGCCCAGGAAAATCATGGTAGCATCTGCAACTTGGTGGCTGAAAAACATTAAGATATAAAGCAGGAAAATTGTTTAATAATAAGGAACCTAAAAGAAAGAATAGAGCAGATGAAACTAGGGATCTTCATGTGGGAAGAAGCTAGGAAGTTTATTTTAGGTATATTCCAAAGGTCCTATGATTTTACTAATTTTTGCCTGAACCCCTCAGCTAACATGCAAGTGGGCTGAAAGTATTGTCTGGTAAGATGGTGTCAGAATTGAAGACAGGGCTAGAAGCTGAATCAGGGCAGAATGTATCTCCCAAACATGGGAAAAGTATATAAATACCATTAATGCAACCCCACTGATCTAGCCTAAAGCCCATGTCTATTTATATTTAGCACAGGAACCTCTGCATCCCAGTCAGTCTGATCTCATAATGCCTGATCACAGCTAGGAACATTCTAGGATACACCAGTCCTACTTGAGTGGCAGGGTCTATTAACCCAGCCTTCCTTCAGAGAGTGGGGCATTGTTATTCTACATTGAGGGCAAGGTCCTGTAGAGGTCCACAAGGGGTTTATGATGTTGTTCCTTATGGAAATGACCAGTGGTGGTGGAAAGAGGTATCTGTTAGAGGTCTGTGCCCATCATGTCTGTGTGGGAATCCAAGGATTCTCTGACTAGAGTCCCAGATGGTGGGGTGGTCTGGTAGTGATCAAAAAAGGGCCATCATTAAAAAGTGCTGGACTCTTGTCCTTATTCAGCTTTTGTAGCCCTTATTTTATCTGACAAGGTTAGACTTAGAATGACTGAAGGAAGTGAAATATGGAATAGGAGAGGAGGATATCCAGATTTTTAAAATATATATTTATTTATTTATCCCCTTTTTGTTGCCCTTGTTTTTTTAATTTTTGTTGTAGTTATTGTTGTTATTGATGTCGTCATTGTTGGATAGGACAGAGAGAAATGGACAGAAGAGGGTCGACAGAGAGAGGGAGAGAAAGACAGACACCTGCAGACAACTCCCCTGCAGGTAAAGAGCTGGGGGCTTGAACCGGCATCCTTAGGCCAGTCCTTGCGCTTCATGCCACTTGCACTTAACCTGCTGTGCTACCGCCCAACTCCGGATATCTAGATTTTTAAGATACTTCAAAGAGAGGAACTGGGCACACATGCCACAATGCTCAAGGACCTGGGTTTAAGTCCTGACCCCCAATGTAGTGAAGCAGTGCTGCAGTGTTTCCCTGTCTCTCTCTTTCTCTATCTCTTCCTCCTTTCTCAATTTTTCTGACTTTATCCAATAAATAAATATTTTTAAAGATACTTCAAAGAGAGAACTAATAGTGATTAAACAGCATGCTTAGTATTTTTATCACTACTTAATTTTTTTTGTTTGTTTTTGCTATCTGGATTTCATTGATCCTAGATGAAGAGGTGTTGTTTTCGCCGGGCTGGCTTCACAGGTGGGTAACAGATGACCAGGGACTCATGGTTGAGCTGTAGGCAGTATCTTTTTATTCATGCAAGATGCAGCGCAATCTATACCAAGCTAAGCTAAACTAACCTAAAGTACCCTAAAACTCACAATGCTGTCTTTATATATACTTGCCAAGTAGGGTGGAAACAGGATGTGACATAGAGAGGGTGGAGAGAAAAGTGACTGGTGAAAATCAGAGTGTGACAAGGAGAGGATCAGGGTGTGACAAGGAGAGGGGGTGGAGCAGGTGAGAATTCTACCACTAAACCACCAATACCCTGGAGGGAGTGTGGTGCTTTATGTAAATGTAAAAGTGATTTATGTAAATAGACCAAAGCTATGAATGGGATTAAATCTATCCCTATATAGGCATATGGTTAAGCAGAAGCCAGGGGGAGCTGGCATACTATCCAACAAAGAGGGATTTAGGATACAACTTGAGTTGTATTCATAGCAAAAACAATTATATAGACAAGGTAAATTAATTTATTAGCTACCTTGTTGTTGAATTTTAATTAATAATGATTTCATTTTACAGCCTAAATGTAATGTTTTGGATCTAATACTTTTAGTAGTAAGTTTAAAATAGTCTCTTAACTATATTTCTTTACATTAATTTTGTATTGCCTTCATTCCCCTCTCAAAATCAAACTTTGCCAGCAGTGATACATGTTGTTATGTTTCTTACACTATCAGGCTTGATCTAGTCATATTCACCTGAGATGAACCCCAGGCTCCTGCTACCTATGAAATAATTCAGGAATGTAGACTTATAAGTAAGCAATTAAAGCAGGCAGGGGAGTGCTGTAAGCCATGCAGCACTCACAGTATTAGAATAGATGATACATTTTTCCCTTTCCCTAGAGCTAGACATCCCTTTTCAAAATATCAATAGATACAGTTTTTCTCTTCTCAGTGCATGAGTATAACCATTTCCCTTCCCAGACTCTTCAGTGGAAGTGGACAGATAATCAGTGAATAGCAAACCACAACTGCTAATGATAACACATCACTCACTGTGATTTTGTAATATGATTTTAATTTGGGTTCCTATTGACTTTCTTTCTTTGTTCCCATGTTTCTTCCGTTCTTCACTTTAGGTTTTCCATTGATTATTTTCTCTATTGTCTGTATTTTTTGAAATGTAAGTGTATTTTACAACATGGTTACTGAAACTTCTATATCAGAGTGGTTATGAGCTTATTCAGAAAATTTCTAGTCTTCAGTTCCACCTACAGCCAAAAGAATCACTTTGTTTTGGGGAAGGATCTAGAAATATGCACTTTTAAAATGTCCCTTAAGGGACCAGGTGGTGGCATACCTGGTAGAGCACATACATTTTTTTGAACAAAGACCTAGGTTCAAGCCCTAGACTCCAAGAAGGATACCTGGCTACCCACCTGCAGAAAGGGGTCACTTCAAAAACAGTGAGGCAGGTCTGCAGGTGTCTATCTTTATCTCCTTCTCTTTGTCTTCCCCTCCTCTCTCGATTTCTCTCTGTTCTATGTAATAACAACAATATCAATAACAAGAATAATGATAACAATAACAAGGGGAACAAAATAGAAAAAAAATGGCCTCCAGGATCAGTGGATTCATAGTGCAGACACCAAGCCCTAATGATAAACCTTGGAGGAAAAAAATACAAAACATTTTACAAAAATACTTCTTTTAACATGACTTGTAATACAATACCTTTCTATACTTTCCATTTGTCTATTTGGCTGGTTAGTTTTAGTGTGACTTCTTCCATTTGCAAAAATATGTGTGAGTTTAAAACGATATTACTTGATTCTGTCCACCAAATTTAGAACTAGCCTTGGGCTTTATCAAAATCAGGAATAGTTTAACCGGAAGACTTAGAACTATTCTCAGTTATTTACTACTTATTAAAGAGGGCCTCAGATACCTCATAGCTAGTATCACAGCCCTATATACATTGTCTTTTGACATCATGATGATCAAAGTCATGTGTGACATTAAATAAAGCATATATAAATTATAGAAACACCAAAATCTCAATTTCATACTACCTGAGGTTTGTTTGTTTTTTTTTTCATATCCGACTATGTCTAAAAGTATCAGATTCTAATAATATTCTAGGTTTCTAGGTTCTAGCCTATGGTTTCTTCCTACTGAAACTCTTTAACACCATCTTCATTCTTCCTTATTCACAGGAAACAGAACAATGACTCCCATGTGGGATCCCCCATATAATATTAATATAATAATAATAATAATAATATTTCCCAAAGCTACACTTAAGTAATACCTTGTGTAATAGAGTATGTCACAGGTGAGCATGGAGGCCTCAATCTTATTTAACTGATTTCCCAATATGCTGGTTTCATTTGGAACTCACTGGGGCTCTGGGTCAGTTTTAACACCCTAGCCAGTCTTGGTCTTCAGAGCTTTTGGAGGGTTTCTCTGACCTTGTTATAACTAACCTCTTAACCCAAACCCTGAAGGCTTTTTAACAGAGAGCACTAAATAACATTTGTCCTTGTAAGTGTTTTCAGTATAGCATCCTAACCTCCCTAAAATCATGAAAACATTTTTTCTTGCTCCATTTTATCTAAGTGTCTTGGGTAGTTCCATAAGTGGGTTTGTTGATAATAATGATGAAAATGTTTTCTTTTAAATTATCTCTCTGATTTTGGTGGCTTGAAAAAGAGAAGTTTTAGCTTCCTTGCATGTGGTGTTAAAACCTCAAGGTTACATGGTTGAGGCTGACTTTGAGTGACCTTCCTGAAGCAATATTGTATGAAAAAAATCATATGTTTAAAGCAGTTTTATATTTAATAAGGTGATAAAAAGGTTTTTACTACCCAGTGCTAGTTTTTGTAAAGTCATAGGTCTACAGCTATAAAATTGTCAATCTCAGTTAAGTTTACAGACTTTCCAAAGGCAGGGAGATCTGAATCTTCTTTGGTTTGTTGAGTAGATGGAAAAGAAGGGAAAAGTTTATCAGTTTTAAGGGAGGAAAATTTGGTGGACCTGATTAAAGAAAAAACATTTTTGAAGGGGATCTCTCTTTGCCATGTTATTTCTGTTTTTTCCTCAGTCTTTAAAGACTACACTTTATGGCTATCAAGAGGACATGTTGGAGGCAGAACTACTGAGCAGCAGAAGCTGTCTTTCTCTCTTCTCTGCTCCTCACCCGGGTCAACTAGGAATACCAAAGGAGATCACTGTAACTGCAACAAGACAGGACTAGAACAACTTCAGGAAGCCACCAAATCACGAGTAAGTGAGGAGGACAAATTAGCAACAACTAAAAAAGAAGTGAGGGATCTGAAAAAGAGATTAAGAGATACTGAAAACAATAATAGAGACATATGGGATGACTTCAAAAGAAATAATATATTCATTATTGGTTTATGAGAGGGAGAAAGAGAGGGAGAAGAAAGCATTCCTCAGGACATAATGGCTGAGAACTTCTATATTCTAGAAACATATAAGACATAAAGGTTCAAGAATCCCAGAAGGTCCCAAACAGAATTCACCTAGATTAACCTTAAATTTAATTAACCTTAAAGACATCAAGAGACATCATATTTAGAATAGAAAGGAATAAATATAAAGAAAGGATTCCGAAGGCTGCAAGAGAAAACAAGAGCCACCTACAGAGGAAAACCCATAAGATTAGCAGCAAAGTTCTCCAGACAAACATTACAGGTCAGAAGAGAATGGCAAAATATTTATCGAGTGCTCAATAAGAAAGACTTTCAACCAAGACAGTTGTATCCAAGACAATTGTAGACAGTCATTTAGACTAGATGGAGGCATAAAAACCTTCTCAGACAAGCAACAGTTGAAAGAATCAACTATTACCAAGCCTGCCATGAAAGAAGTTCTTAAAGGTCTCCTATAAACAGTCAAGCTACCATATAAATATGCCATCTATCAGAACACACAAAATCTACAATAATGGCATTAAAATATCTTCAATCTATTATATCAATAAATGTCAATAGCCTGAATTCACCTATTAAAAGGCACAGAGTAGGAAGATGGATCAGAAAACACAGCCCAATAATATGCTGTCTATAGGAAACCCACCTATCTCAACAAGACAAACACAGACTCAAAGTGAAAGTCTGGAAAAATATCATACAAGCCAATGACCCACAAAAAGGGGCAGGAACAGCTATTCTCATATCTGACATTTCATAGTAGGGGACTTCAACAGCCCACTCTCTCAACTTGACAGATCATCCAGGCAAAAAAATCAATAAAGAAATGAGGGAGCTAAATGAGGAGATAGATAAACTAGAACTATTGGACATTTTCAAAATCATTCATCCCAAGAAACTGGAATACACATTTTTCTCAAGTCCACATGGATGATTCTCAAGGATAGACCATAAGTTAGGCCACAAAGACAGCATCAGCAAATTCAAGAATACTGAAATCATCCCAAGCATCTTCTCAGACCACAGTGGAATTAAACTTACACTTAACAATCAGCAAAAGATTAGTAATAATCACAAAATGTAGAAGTGCAACAGTACACTACTTAACAACTACTGGGTGAAAGAGGAAATAAAGGAGGAAATCAAAATGTTTTGAGAGTTTAATGAAAATGAAGACAAGCTAGAAAAATATTTGGGACACAGCTAAGGCAGTACTGAGAGGGCAGTTCATAGCCATAAAGCACACATTTGGAAACCAGGAAATGTACAAATAAACAACCTGAATGCACACATTAAAGAGCTAGAAGAAGAAGAACAAAGGAACCATAAAGTAACCCAAAGGACAGAAATAACTAAAGTTGGGGCAAAAATAAGTAACATTGAAAATAAGAAAACCATACAAAAGATCAACAAAAGTAACTGTTGGTTCTTCAAAAGAGTGAACAAAATCAAATAATCTTTAGCCAGACTCACAAAACAAAAAAGGGAGCTCTGATTCCCCAAAACTCTGCCCCAGTAGGGAAAAAGAGAGGGAGGCTGGGAGTATGGATTGACCTGTCAACACCCATGTTCAGCGGGGAAGCATTTACAGAAGCCAGACTTTCCACTCTCTGCATCCTATGTTGGGTCCATACTGCCAGAGAGTTAAAGAATAGGAAAGCTATCAAGGGAGTGGATGGGATACGGAGTTCTGGTAGTGGGAATTGTGTAGAGTTGTACCCTTTTTTATCCTATGGTTTTGTCAGTGTTTCCTTTTTATTAATAAAAAAAAAAAAAGAAAGAAAAGAAAAGAGAGAGAGAGAGAGAGATAAAGAGAGAAAGTGATATTCCATGTTTGTCTAATGTTATTTGAGAAATTCCAACTACCAAAGTGTATATTGTAACCACATAAAAATATTTCTCATTTAATATAAATATATATACATATATATGTATAGGAATAGGAAAGCTATCAAGATAGGGGATGGGATACAAAGTTCTGGAGGTAGGAATTGTGTGGAGTTCTATCCCTCCTATCCTATGGTTCTGTCAGTGTTTCTTTTTTATATATAAATAAAATAAAAATAAAAAGGGAGAAGACCCACATGTATCAGTTTGGAAATGAAAGAGGAGATAACACAACAGTCACCACAGAAACTGAACATATAATGTGAGGCTTCTATGAACAACTATATACCACCAAGCAAGAGAACCTAGAAGAAATGGATGATATCTGAGATATGTATGTACTTCCAAAATTAAATAAAGAAGAACTATATAATCAATTGGCCCATCACAGTTAACAAAATTGAAAGTTATTAAAAACCTCCCCTTGAATAAAAGTCCTAAATCAGATGTTTTTAGAAATGAATTCTAGAAAACCTTCAAGGAACAGTTAATACCTTTAATTTGAAAAGTCTTCCAGAAGATTGAAGACACAGGAATACTCCCTTCCAGCTTCTATGAAGCCAGCATCACTCTGATACCAAGAGCAGACAGGGACACAACCAAAAAGAAAACTACAGACCAATATCTCTGATGAACATATATTCTAAAATATTGAACAAAATTCTAGCCAACCAGATACAGCAGGATATTAAAAAGATTGTTCATCATGACCAAGTGGGGTTTATCCCAGGAAGGTAAGGTTGGTTTAATATACGTAAATCAATCAATGTGATCCATGACATCAATAAAAGCAAGACCAAAAGCCACATGGTGATATCAATAGATGCAGAGAAAGACTTTGACAAAATACAACATACCTTCATGATCAAAACACTACAAAAAATGGGAACAGATGGAAAATTCCTCAGATAGTGGATTATAGATATAGCAAATCTAGAGCCAACATCATACTCAATAGTGAAAAACTGGAAGCATTTCCCCTCATATCAGGTATTAGACAGGACTGCTCACTATTACCATTACTATCCAACATAGTGCTGGAAGTTCTTGCCATAGCAATCAGGCAGGAGCAAGGCATTAAAGGCATACAGATTGGAAGAGAAGAAGTCAAACTCTCCCTATTTTCAGACATCATGGTAGTATACATAGAAACAACTAAATAATCCAGCAAGAAGCTTTTGGAAATCATTAGGCAGTACAGTAAGGTGTCAGGCTACAAAATGAAGATACAAATGTCAGTGGCATTTCTCTATGCAAACACTAAGTCAGAATAAGATGAAATCCAAAAATCAATTCCTTTTACTATAGCAACAAAACAATAAAATATCTAGGAATAATCATAACCAAAGAAGTGAAAGACTTCTATACTGAAAATTATGAGACAGTACTCAGGGAAATAGAAAAAGACACATAGAAGTGGAAAAATATTCCATCTTCATGGGTTGGAAGAATTAACATCATTGCTGAATAAACTACCTAGAGCCATATTCACGTTTAATACTATCCCCATCAAGATCCCAACCACATATTTAGGAAAATAGAACAAATCTACAAATGTTTATTTGGAACCAGAAAAGACCTAGAATTGCCAAAGCAATCTGGAGAAGAAAGAACAGAACTGGAGCCATCACACTCCCAGATCTCAAATTTTATTATAGGGACATTATAATCAAAACTGCTTGGTACTGGAACATGAATAGACACACTGCACAGTGGAACAGAATTGAGCTCCCAGAAGTAAGCCCCCCACACCTATCTTTGACAAAGATGCCCAGACTCTGTTCAAAAAATGGTGTTGAAAAAAATGGATTGAAACATGCACAAGAATAAAACTGAACCACTATATTTCACCAAGTACAAAAGTAAATTACAAGTGGATCAAGGACTTGGATGGTAGACCAGAAACCATCAGATACTTGAGGAAAATGTTGGTAAAACTTTTTTCTGCATCAATTTTAAAGACATCTTCAATGAAATGAATCCAATTACAAAGAATTCCTTTCTTTCCCTTGAAAATATACCTGAGAGACAACTTGGTTAGGGATATTGCTGTTTGACTGCCCTGAACTAAGGCAGATCTGAAACTTTTCTTTAGTGAATCAAGGACCTTGAGGATGAAAGTGTTTTCTGGATGCTACAGACTTGACTTGGGTTATTGGCACTAGTGAGAAAAGCCTTGTCTTGGCAGTGGAGAAGAGGCCTTTCTTATTCTCAAATACTCTAGGAGGACATTTTGTCAAGGACATGATAAATAAATTGCAAACTAAGCTTATGGCACTTGACTACACTTTCAAATGTAGACTCGCTTCTCCCATGCCAGGGGCCAAAGAAACGTACACATTCTAATAGCTAAAGGTATTAATTCTGAAGTTGGGAGGCATTCACGATACTTATGCTTTGTGCTAATTGTTTCTTTTTCTTTTTTAAAAAAATCTATTTATTTATTTTATTTTAATTAGAGAGATATTTATATAGAGAGACAGATTAGAGCACAGATGAGCAATATTATAGCTCCTTTCTAAGCTACTACTCCCAGGTATGCAGATCAGTGAATGATTTGCAATTTAAAATTATGGTTGAGTGTGAAAGAGAAATGTAAATGTGTAGGTGGGGCAGAAGAAACAACCAGCAGGTATAAACTCCCATGGATGACAACAGGAGCTGGACCCCAGAATAGAATGGGAAAGGCTGAGTGCAATTATGACCATCTTCGACAGAACAGGTTTATTTGTTTGTTTGTTTGTCTTACTATTCATCATTTTTATGGGAGGAGGTGGATTACAGCACTGTTGATACATGAGTACAATTTCTCATCTCCCCATGAAAACTTTCTGCAGAGCAATCTCATTCAAAATTTAGATTATCTTCTGCCATCATGGAACAGAATACTCTTTAGCACCTCCCTCCTCATTTGCCTTTTTGTTCTTTGTTTTAGTGCAGTAGACTACACTCTGCCCAAGTTGCACTTTGTGTTTTCCCTCAAAAAGTTGGTAATGTAAAGGAAGGGGTCAGGAAGCAAGCAATAGACATGTAAACTGACAGAGCAGCTAAATCTGCTAAGAAAATACGTTTAGTGGATAAGTCTTGCTTTACCAAAAATGTTAGCCAGAAGAGGATGTTGAAATGTTAATGCAGAGCAGGTAAAATAACTCACTTGGTTAGTGTACTGCTTTGCCAAACCCCAGGTTGAGCCCAACACACATCACATTGAAGGAAGCTTTCATGCTATGGTCTATTTCACTCTATCATCTCTCTCTCTCTCTCTCTCTCTCTATATATATATATATATATATAACCTATCTATCATACTTATGTATCTCTCTACCTGTCTCTGTCTAAAAGAGAAATGAATGCAAAATATATGATAAATATTAAGATTCAGAGTAGCATTTTTATATGGATAAAAGCAACCTAGAACCTGTAGAGGGATCAGAGTATAAAAGGAGATGCTGGGAAAATTGTCTGAGATTTTGGAGTGACTAAAATTTGGCAGCTATAATGAACTGACAAAAAAAATTTTTTTTTTTGTTCATTAGAAAGTAAATTGAGGAACATGGTGGTGTCACACATGATTACCATGAAAAAGGACCCAGGTTCAAGTCTTTGGTCCCAATCCTGAGGGGGGAAATTTAGGAGCTGTTTCTCTGTCTCTCTCTCCCCCCTGTCTTTCTCTTACTTCCTCATTCCCTCTTTATTTATCAGTCTCTATGCAGTTAATAAGTAAAACTTTTAAAAATAATTTTTAAAAAGTCAATTAATTGTATGGTGTATGTCCCTTTAAAAATTAAAAATTGTATGGTGTATGTCCCTTTAAAAAATTTCCAAGCAGGTAGCAAAATAGTTGAACTGGTATCGCATACCTGCCAAACCTACCAGTGCAGTGTTCTGATTTAATTCTATTTCTGTCTGTCTCATGTGAAACCCATGTGTCTGATAAATAAAATAAAACTAAAGGACCAATAAGATAGCTTACCTGGCCAGGTGTCTGTTCTGTAATATGTGCAACTCATATTTATGTCTAAAAGCCATTGCACTAGAGGAAAGCTTCAGTGTTATGGTATTTTTCTTGTTCTCTCTTTATCTCTCTCGTTCAGTCACTATATACCTGAAAAACTTAACCCAGACTGGTGAAGGCTCAGTGACAACAACAAACACAATAAATAAATGCATAAAAATAAAAGGAATTGGTCTATTAAAGTGTATGTGATTTGTTCGCATTCTACCTCACAGTATTCTCTTCCCAAAACCCAGTATACATATATGGCTAGTAACTGGTAATAGTAATAATAATAATAATAAATTGATAGCTTTTACTTCTTGGATATTGAGTGTAACCAGTTTGCTCATTGCTTCTGGAAAATGTGTTTTACCCATTATAGATGAAAATATTGTCAGAGGTGTCTCCCATATATCTAAAAGATCCAAGGAGACAAATACATTTTACAGTTGACAAAAGTCTAAAATTAATATTTAAATACTTATTTAAGTGGGTTCAGGTAAAACTTAGAACATATCCATTGGTTTTGCCATTCTAATTAAATCATATTAACACTGGACTAATGCAAATATGCAGTGATTATGCAACAGACATTCATGCCTGAGACACAAAGGCTCTAGGTTCAATCCCTGACACTATCATAAGCCAGACTAAAGCAATTTTTTGGTAAAATAAATAAATAAATAATATTAATATCCCTGTGTATTTTCACACAAAGTTGATAAAAATAGCTTTTACCCAAACCAACATATATCCATTTGCCATATGTTATGTGTCATTTAAATCAACTACCTCATTCAGATGGTTTGACAAAGCTCTGAATGTGAGTATAGAAAGAAATTTTGAATCAGAATACTCCAAGGAAAAGTAATTAGCGATAACCAGACCTATTCAGAATATAAAGTCTAGCTGGGATAAATACCACTGGTCATGCACCACATATGATGGTTATAAAATATGTGCAAGTTCTATGACATTATACCTTCCTTTAACAAAGTGGAATAAAATGTACCCTTCCATTTGTATGTGGAATCAATACGGTGAGTTGCTTTTAACAAAAGTAAAATATAGTAGTAGTGAGATTGTGCTACTTCAGAGTCCAATTTTTTAAAATTTTATTTATTGATTAAATAATGATCAAGAAGACCATAGGATAAAAAGGGTACAATTCCATATAATTCCCACCACCAGAATTTCCTATACCATCACCTCCACTGGAAGCTTTCCTGTTCTTTATCTATCTGGGAGTAAGGATCAATATGGGGTGTAGAAGATGGAAGGTCTGGCTTCTGTAAATGCTTCTCCACTGAACACGGGTATTGTCAGGTCATTCCATACTCCCATCCTCTTTCTTTTCTTTCCTTTTCTTTTCTTTTCTTTTCTTTTCTTTTCTTTTCTTTTCTTTTCTTTTCTTTCCTTTTCTTATTTATAAAAAGGAACCACTGACAAAACCATAGGATAAGAGGGGTACAACTCCACACAATTCCCACCACCAGAACTGTATCGCATCCCCTCCCCTGATAGCTTTCCTATTCTTTAACCGTCCGGGAGTATAGACCCAAGGTCATTGTGGGATGCAGAAGGTGGAAGGTCTGGCTTGTGTAATTGCTTCCCCACTGAACATGGGCATTGACAGGTTGATCCATACTCCCAGTCTGTCTCTCTCTTTCCCTAGTGGGGTGGGGCTCTGGGGAATCAGGGCTTCAGGACACATTAGTGGGGTTGTCTCTCCAGGGAAGTCTGGTTGTCATCATGCTAGCATCTGGAACTTGGTGGCTGAAAAGAGAGTTAATATACAAAGGCAAACAAACTGTTGACTAATCATGAACCCAAAGGCTTGAATAGTACAGATGAAGTACTATTTGTACTAATAGTACAAATTGGGGGGTCCTCCAATTTGTAGATAGCTAGTAGTCCTATTTTAGTTATATTCCAAAGGGCCCATGACTATACTAGTTTCTTCCCTGAATGGTTGCCATCATGGTAGCCAAAAAACAAATTCAACACAGAAATAGATAGGATGCTTATATACAGTAGGTGAGACCATCATGGAAAGCCATTCACACAGAGTAAAATGGAAAAGCAAACAGAGGAGGAATCAACAAGAACATAAAACAACTTCAAAATAGAGATCAGAATGGCCATAGATAAGGTACATTAAATGTAAATCCTAAAAGTAAAAGGCTTAATAATAAATTTAAATAAATAAATAAATAGCCAAATATAAACCAGTGAGTTTTTCCCCACTTTTATTTGTGATTTATAGTAGGTTACAGGATTGTAAGATTAAACTGTATAGTTCCACACCTACCACCAAAGCTCTGTACCTACCCTCCACCCCCCAACAATAGCCACCATAGGTCTCACAAAGTCTTAGAGACAATTTGTTTGCTTCTGTTTTTTACTTGCTTGTTTTATAAGTTCATGTGTATCAGCTCTCCAGATTCCATATTTTAGTGAAAAACCACCTAGTAGTTGTCTGTCATTTATTTTCTTATTTCACTAAGCACAATCACCTCTAATTTTCCACTTTTTTTTCCTCAGAGGATGCAATATCATCTTTTTATTGCAAATTAGTATTTCATTGAGTAAATATCTGATAATTTCTTTAGCCAGTCATTTGTTCATAGGCATTTAGTCTGATTCCACTCCTTAGCTATTGTGAATAATGCAGCTATGAACATACAGATGCATATGTTCCTTTGAATTAAGTGTTTGTAGGTTCTTTGAGTAAGAATAGTAATGCCTAAGAATAGTATTGCTGGAACATAGACAGATAGATTAGAATGAAACAACAGCCTGTGTAATGACAATCATGGTTTATGGTCATTTTCCCCAAATTACAGCTAAGGAACTGCTGACTCCATTATATCTGATGCATTTCCTCTATATACTTTGTTCTGCCCAGTTGTCTCCTCTGAAGTTAGCAAAATATCAGAGTATATTTTGAGGCTGGGACCTACTTTTGGTGAGCATACCCCTAGGCAATAGCCAAAAAAATAATTGTTCAATAATTAGTTGATGAATTAGCTAACAATAAATCACTTTTTTTAAATTGATCTGACTAGTGGACAGATGCCATACATACACTGCCAGAATAAAAGGTTAAGTAGGGGGTAAGGCTGGGGATAGGTGATATATAAATATCTCTGAGGAGAAAACAGAGACAGGGGGACAGCCACTGATATTGTAAGTGAAAAACATTACCAGCAGGACGTTGCCTTCCCAACATAGTAATTATATGTCAAATTGTGCACACACTCTATAGCTTGTTTCTGAAAACATATTTGTGGGTATGGTTCTACCAAAGCTATTTCACAAGATATGCTATACATAAATGATCAGTAGGAGCCAAAAGCAAAACCCACCAGGTTTTGTTGTTTTGTTGACTATTTGCAAATATAAGTAAGACTTAGGATAACTACAAATAAGAATTAAGGGGTCCATGCTCCCAGAGGGATAGAGAATGGGAAAGCTATCAGGGGAGGGGGTGGGTTATGGGGATTGGGTGTTGGGAATTGTGTGGAGTTGTACCCCTCCTACCTTATGCTTTTGTTCACTAATCCTTTCTTAAATAAAAAATTAAAAAAAAAAAAAAAGAAATCTAAGAGAAGGGATGAAATACCCCGAAGACACAGTATATAAAGCACTTTTCTCTCATGAAAAAAAAAAAAAGAAAGAATTAAGATAACTTTAAATAACTAGTTTCCTACCTAAAACAGGATTTGTACTTCTTCATATAGCCTACAAGTATTTTCTTTGATGCCTAGGCAGAAAATACAATAATAGGGTTACTCTGTTTTGCATGTGTGTGGTTATTGTCTTTTTGGCTCCCAGAAAGTATATTTTTGACTTTCTCATTGCTGACATAAGCTGTAGTGTCCCATTGAGAAAACTCTCTGCATGAAAACAAACAAACACAAAAAGTTACCAGAACAAATTTGACATGGGATAATTTGGAAATAGCACTAAGAGTTGTGAAACCATCAGACCATTTGCACTTAAGATGTTATTATAAAGTTTTCTAGAATTTCTGAGAGCAGGCCATGAGAAGGTGTTTTGTTTTCATGTAAAAGATGTTTCATGCCTAAAACTATAAAGAACCCCATGGTGATAACTATGAAAACATTTTTAGCAAGAGCTTATTTCATAAAAAAAAAGTTATGAAATTTCATTTTCAGGATGGAACTGGATATAATTATGGTTAGAAAGGTAAATAAAAAGTAAAAGTAAACTACTGATGTAACTGAGCAGGTCAGCCTATAGGCATGGAAATTAACATTATTAACCTCCACATCATAAAGATAAGCGAAGGTTATTTACATAAGTCAGCTAGTAGATCTGAGAAATGGTCACTTCCAACCCCACCAAGGCATCTGGAATACCAACAGTTGATTCAATGAGAGAAGTACACTTGCAAACACTCCAGGAAATGGACACTTGTAAAAAAAAAGATTTAAAAGAACCTACACGATAGGACATGGGCATTTCAAACTCCCCAACCTCCACATCTGAAAACAAAGAGAAGTACTTTACATAGAGACATGGAATAGAAATGCCTGACATGTAATACTGCACATAGGAGAGTCATAAAAACACTTTCTATAAAGGGAAAAAAGGATAGAAGAAATGTTAGATTTGGGGTGGAATATCTTTACCCCTACAAGATATAATTTCTGCTTTCTGTTATTTTAAATTTTGAATTTTAATAAAACTTTTTTTCTTAGCAAAATGAGGATGGAACTCTTTTAAAAAATTTTTTATTTATAAAAAGGAAATATTGACCAAACTATAGAATAAGAGGGGTACAACTTCACACAATTCCCACCACCAGAACTCTGTATCCCATCCCCTCCCCTGATAGGTTTCCTATTCTTTAACCCTCTGGGAGTATGGACCCAAGGTTATTGTGGGATGCAGAAGGTGGAAGATCTGACTTCTCAATCTTGGATCAACCTTGAAAAATTCATGTTAAGTGAAATAAGTCAGAAATAGAAGGATGAATATGGTATGATCTCACTCTCAGGCAGAAGTTGAAAAACAAGATCGGAAGAGAAAACACAAGTAGAATCTGAACTGGAATTGGTGTATTACATCAAAGTAAAAGACTCTGGAGTGGGTGGGGGGGTTTATAATACAGGTCCAGGAAGGATGACAGAGGACCTAGTGGAAGTTGTATTGTTATATGGAAAACTGAGCAATGTTATGCATGTAAAAACTATTGTATTTACAGTCAAATGTAAAACATTAATTCTCCAATAAAGAAATTTAAAAAATAAAGAAAGAGGGGAGTTAGGAAGATGGCAGCCTGAGAAATCGCTAACAGCGAGTGCTCTGATCGCATCGTCGGCAACGGTAGGATTTTCTGCCTTTAGCAGGCCAGTCAATAAGGAGGCACACCAAAGAAGTGATTACAATTTAATTTGGGTTAAGAATTAGAGTAAAGGTGACACGGACTAGCGGGGCGCCAGAATTCCCAGGCGGCGCCGGGCAAGGCGAGTGCGCCGGGCATTGTCCTCCGCCCGCCCAGGAAGGCAGCTCCTCGGCCGGTTGCAGAGCGCAGCGGGCAGAGGACCCAGAGAGAGCACTTTAGCTCGGGGGCTTCCTCTTGGGAGTCTCCAGGGTCCACCGCGACCCTGAGGGAAGATCCAAAGACTTCTTGAGTATAGTTCTCATTGGATCAAAGGACTTGGAGCTAGTTTTCATTTTTGAGAAATCCTTTAAAAAAGTCTGGAGGGGGGGGTTTCCCGGAAGATGGTGGACTGAGAAGTGGCTAGCCTTGGAGCTCCGGACACATCTCTTGTAAACAATAGGATTTTCTGCCATTAGCAGGCCAGCCAATAAGGGGCCATAGCGGTAACAACAAGGAGGTGTCTATAACTTAATTTGGGTTAAGAATTAGAGTAGGGGAAAAAAATTCTTTTTTCTTCCTTTTAATTTTCAAGCATACATCCTTCTCGCCGCCCCCCCCCCCCATAAGCAGTGCCTGGGACCAGCTACTAGCAGGATACCCCATACCACCAAACAGGGTGTTTTTTTTTTTTAAATTCACTGATACACATTTGGGAAGTTCCTTGCACTGCTCTTTAATTACAACTCTTCTTCTTATCTTCTCCTTTTCTCTCTCTTATCTCTCTCTATCTCTTTTTTTTTTTTAATCTTGTCATACACTTCTTTCTTCTTTGCCTTTCTGAATTTGTGAATTACTTTGGGGAAGAAATCTGACCCAGAGTGGACTCTCTATGTGTGTATCTCTGCTCTAGTTCCCTTTACACTCTTGTTATCCCTAGAATATACACTGGATAGTAGATTTGCATAACTATCTATTCTTGCTATCCTCTCTTTCTTTTCTCTTTCTTCACTGGGATTTGGTTACTATTTTTTCACGGACTGGAGAAATTGTTTGGCTAACTGGTAACGATTAAACTCCTTCAATACTTACTTCAGTTGCTACTGTTATTCCTGAGGTTGGTGAGTGCAATTGTCATAAAGGTATTTAGTACAGTGATACTTGTGCTCAAAACACAACAACTGAGGAACAACAGAGCATAAAAAAAAGAGAGAAACACATAAAAAAAAATGGGTAGATTAAAAACAAATAAAACTGCTACCCCAATGAATGAAGACAAGAGCCCAGAAGAAACCACAAATCAGTCAGAAGTAACCATAGATAAGAAAAGTATGCAAGCAATAATAAACTTATTAATCACAGAAATGAAAACAACATTGGAGGAAAGGAATGGCAGTATTAGGGAAACAACAGTTGAGACCCCCAAGGAAAATACTGATTATCTTGAGACAATTAGAGAACTGAAAGCTGAAATAGCTGTAATGAAGAAAGGAGCTGAGGCAAGGGAAAGCAGAATAACAGAAGCAGAAAACAGAATTAGTCAGACAGAGGATGAGTTAGAGAAAACTAAGAAAGAGGTGAAAGCGCTTAAAAAGAGATTGAGAGACACTGAAAACAACAACAGAGACATATGGGATGATCTCAAAAGAAGTAACATTCGTATAATTGGCCTGCCAGAGGAAGAAAGAGAGGAAGGGGAAGAAAACATTCTAGAGGAAATAATACAAGAAAACTTCCCAGACCTGAATAAAAGAAAGGATATCAAGGTTCAAGAGGCCCAGAGAGTACCAAACAGAATCAACCCAGACCTGAAGACACCAAGACACATCATAGTCACAATGAGAAAAAGTAAGGATAAAGAAAGGATCCTAAAGGCTGCAAGAGAGAAACAAAAAGCCACATACAGGGGAAAACCCATAAGACTATCTGCAGATTTCTCAACTCAAACTCTAAAAGCCAGAAGGGAGTGGCAAGATATCTATCGAGCCCTGAATGAAAAAGGGTTTCAACCAAGGATAATATATCCTGCTAGACTTTCATTCAAACTAGATGGAGGGATCAAAACCTTCTTAGACAAACAACAGTTAAAGGTGGCAACTATCACCAAGCCGGCCCTGAAAGAGGTACTAAAAGACCTCTTATAAACAAGAACATCACTATAATACTTGCAATATATCAGAGTAAACAAATTGTTTTTTAGAACAATGGCACTACAATACATTAAATCCATAATATCAATAAATGTCAATGGCTTAAACTCACACATCAAAAGGCACAGGGTGGGGGGATGGATCAGAAAACATAACCCAACCATATGCTGCTTGCAAGAATCCCATCTGTCACAACAAGATAAATACAGACTTAAAGTGAAAGGATGGAAAACTATCATACAGGCTAACGGTCCACAAAAAAGGGCAGGAACAGCCGTTCTCATCTCAGACACGATAGATTTTAAATTAAATAAAGTAATAAAAGATAGGCAAGGACATTACATAATGATTAGAGGATCAATCAGCCAAGAAAACTTAACAATTATTAACATCTATGCATTCAACGAGGGACCATCTAAATACATTAAGCATCTACTGAAGGAATTTCAAAAATACATCAATAGTAATACAATAATAGTGGGAGACTTCAATACCCCACTCTCACACTTAGACAGATCAACAAAGCAGAGAACCAATAAAGATACAAGAGAATTGAATGAAGAGATTGACAGACTAGACCTCTTGGACATTTTCAGACTCCTCCACCCCAAAAAACTGGAATACACCTTCTTTTCAAATGCACATAACACATACTCAAGGATAGACCACATGTTAGGCCACAAAGACAGCATCAATAAATTCAAGAGCATTGAAATCATCCCAAGTATCTTCTCAGACCACAGTGGAGTAAAACTAACATTTAACAACAAACGGAAAATTATTAAAAGACATAGAATTTGGAAACTAAACAACATTCTCCTTAAGAACCACTGGGTCAGAGACTCACTCAAACAGGAAATTCAAATGTTCCTGGAAACTAATGAAAATGAAGACACAACCTATCAAACTATTTGGGACACAGCGAAAGCAGTACTGAGAGGGAAACTTATAGCCATACAATCACATATTAAACACCAAGAAGAAGCCCAAATGAACGACCTTACTACACACCTCAAGGACTTAGAGGAAGAGGAACAAAGGAACCCTAAAGCAACCAGAAGGACAGAAATCACTAAAGTTAGAGCAGAAATAAACAACATCGAAAATAAAAGAACCATACAAAAGATCAATGAAGCCAAATGTTGGTTCTTTGAAAGATTAAACAAAATTGACAAACCCCTAGCCAGACTCACCAAACAAAAAAGAGAGAAGACTCAAATTAATAGAATTGTAAATGATACAGGAGATATCACAACTGACACCACAGAAATCCAGAGAATTCTGCGAAACTTCTATAAAGAACTATATGCCACCAAGCTAGAGAATCTGGAAGAAATGGAACAATTCCTAGAAACCTATGCACTTCCAAAACTGAACCAAGAAGAACTACAAAATCTAAATGCACCAATCACAGACAAAGAAATTGAAACCGTTATTAAGAATCTCCCCAACAACAAAAGTCCTGGACCAGATGGCTTCACAAACGAATTCTACAAAACTTTCAAGAAGCAGTTAATACCCATACTTCTTAAGCTATTCCATAAGATTGAAGAAACAGGAATACTCCCTTCCACCTTTTATGAAGCCAACATCACCCTGATACCAAAAGCTGATAGGGACAGAACAAAAAAGGAAAACTATAGACCAATATCTCTGATGAACATAGATGCCAAAATATTAAACAAGATCTTGGCCAACCGGATACAGCAACACATCAAAAAGATTGTTCATCATGACCAAGTGGGATTCATCCCAGGAATGCAAGGTTGGTTCAACATCCGTAAATCAATCAATGTCATTCATCACATCAATAAAAGCACAGCCAAAAACCACATGATTATCTCAATAGATGCAGAGAAAGCCTTTGACAAAATCCAACACCCATTCATGCTCAAAACTCTACAAAAAATGGGAATAGATGGGAAATTCCTCAAGATAGTGGAGTCTATATATAGCAAACCTACAGCCAACATCATACTCAATGGACAGAAGCTGAAAGCATTCCCCCTCAGATCGGGGACTAGACAGGGCTGTCCACTGTCACCATTACTCTTCAACATAGTATTGCAAGTTCTTGCCATAGCAATCAGGCAAGAGAAAGAAATCAAAGGGATACAGATTGGAAGGGAAGAAGTCAAGCTCTCACTATTTGCAGATGATATGATAGTATACATAGAAAGATCTAAAGAATCCAGTAGAAAATTACTGGAAGTTGTTAGGCAATATAGCAAGGTATCAGGCTACAAAATCAATGTACAAAAATCAGTGGCATTTATTTATGCAAACACTAAATCTGAAGAAGAAGACATCCAGAAATCACTCCCATTTACTGTTTCAGCAAAATCAATCAAATACCTAGGAATAAAGTTGACCAAAGAAGTGAAAGACTTGTATGCTGAAAACTATGAGTCGCTACTCAAGGAGATAGAAACTGATACCAAGAAATGGAAAGATATCCCATGCTCATAGATTGGAAGAATAAATATCATCAAAATGAATATTCTCCCCAGAGCCATATACAAATTTAATGCAATACCCATCAAAGTTCCACCAGGCTTCTTTAAGAGAATAGAACAAACACTACAATCATTTATCTGGAACCTGAAACACCTAGAATTGCCAAAACCATCTTAAGGAAAAGAAACAGAAATGGAGGCATCACACACATTAAACTATATTATAAAGCCATCATCATCAAAACAGCATGGTACTGGAACAAAAATAGGCACACAGACCAGTGGAACAGAATTGAAAGCCCAGAAGTAAATCCCAACACCTATGGGCATCTAATCTTTGATAAGGGGGCCCAAAGTATTAAATGGAAAAAGGAGGCTCTCTTCAATAAATGGTGCTGGGAAAACTGGGTTGAAACATGCAGAAGAATGAAATTGAACCACTTTAATATCACCAGAAACAAAAATCAACTCCAAATGGATCAAAGACCTAGATGTCAGACCAGAAACAATCAAATACTTAGAGGAAAACATTGGTAAAACACTTTCCCACATACACCTCAAGGACATCTTTGATGAATCAAACCCAATTGCAAGGAAGACCAAAGCAGAAACAAACCAATGGGACTACATCAAATTGAAAAGCTTCTGCACATCCAAAGAAACTATTAAACAAACAGAGAGACCCCTCACAGAATGGGAGAAGATCTCCACATGCCAGACATCAGACAAGAAACTAATCACTAAAATATATAAAGAGCTCAGCAAACTCAGCCGCAAAAAAGCAAATGACCCCATCCAAAAATGGGCAGAGGAAATGAACAAAACATTCACCACAGAGGAGATCCAAAAGGCTAACAAACATATGAAAAACTGCTCTAGGTCACTGATTGTCAGAGAAATGCAAATTAAGACAACACTAAGATACCACCTCATTCCTGTAAGAATGGCATACATCAAAAAGGACAGCAGCAACAAATGCTGGAGAGGATGTGGGGACAGAGGAACCCTTTTACATTGCTGGTGGGAATGTAAATTGGTCCAGCCTCTGTGGAGAGCAGTCTGGAAAACTCTCAGAAGGCTAGACATGGACCTTCCATATGACCCAGTAATTCCTCTCCTGGGGTTATACCCCAAGGACTCCAGAACACCCAACCAAAAAGAGGTGTGTACTCCTATGTTCATAGCAGCACAATTCATAATAGCTAAAACCTGGAAGCAACCCAGGTGCCCAACAACAGATGAGTGGCTGAGAAAGCTGTGGTATATATACACAATGGAATACTATGCAGCTATCAAGAACAATGAACCCACCTTCTCTGACCTATCTTGGACAGAGCTAGAAGGAATTATGTTAAGTGAACTAAGTCAGAAAGATAAAGATGAGTATGGGATGATCCCACTCATCAACATAAGCTGACTTAGAAGATCTGAAAGGGAAACTAAAAGCAGGACCTGATCAAATTGTAAGTAGGGCACCAAAGTAAAAACCCAGTGGTGAGGGGTAGACATGTAGCTTCCTGGGCCAGTGGGGGGTGGGAGTGGGCGGGAGGGATGGGTCACAGTCCTTTGGTGGTGGGAATTGTGTTTATGTACACTCCTAGCAAAATGTAGACATATAAATCAGTAGTTAATTAATATGAGAGGGGGAAATCAATTGTATGTCTCAAAGTTTCTCAAAAGACAAACTGAATCTTTTTAATATATAGGCTACGTATTTGATATGCGGACTCTCTCAAAAGCCTAGACCAAGTAGATTAGAAGCTTCCAATAGCACAGCTATATACAAGATACTGGGTACTGTACAGCATACCATAACAAAGGGACTTTTCAAAGTTAACCCAATTAACAAATAATGTGATAATAATATTAACTATTGATTGTCTTTTTGAACCCTAAGACAGCAGGAACCTCACATCTTCACTATAGAGCCCCTACTTCCCCCAGTCCTGGCACCCTTGGATAGGGCCCACTTTCCCGTATGCATCTCTCAATCCAAACCAAATAATATTGCATCCGCCGATCACAACCTAACCAAAGCAACGATTGCCTTCTCAACATGCTTCACCTCAGACTGTATCCAGAGACTTCACATGTGGAATGACAACCCTTCAGCTTCATTACTCGGGTTCCAGATGCCACCAGGATGCTGGCTAGGCTTCCCTGGATTGAAGACCCCACCAATGTGTCCTGGAGCTCAGCTTCCCCAGAGACACACCTTACTAGGGAAAGAGAGAGGCAGACTGAGGGTATGGACCAACCAGTCAACGCCCATGTTCAGCGGGGAAGCAATTACAGAAGCCAGACCTTCTACCTTCTGCAAC
The DNA here is from genome assembly GCF_950295315.1 of Erinaceus europaeus. Taxonomy (NCBI): domain Eukaryota; kingdom Metazoa; phylum Chordata; class Mammalia; order Eulipotyphla; family Erinaceidae; genus Erinaceus; species Erinaceus europaeus. The sequence goes on along the minus strand of NC_080165.1, from coordinate 115,263,700 downwards.
CCTCAACGACCCTGGGTCCATGCTCCCAGAGGGATAGAGAATGGGAAAGCTACCATGGGAGGGGGTGGGTTATGGGGATTGGGTGGTGGGAATTGTGTGGAGTTGTACCCCTTTTACCTTATGCTTTTGTTCACTAATCCTTTCTTAAATAAAAAATTTATAAAATAAATAAATAAATAAATAAAAATAAAGAAAGAAAGAAAGAGAAAGTCTGGTTTCTTTAATTGCTTCCCTGCTGAACATGGGTATTGACAGTTTGATCCATACTCCCAGCCTGTCTCTCTCTTTCCCTAGTGGGGAAAGACTCTGGGAAAGCAGAACTCCAGGACATATTGGTGGGGTTGTCTGTCCTGGGAAATCTGGTTGGCATCATGCTAGCATCTGGAATCTGGTGATTGACAAGAGAGTTAACATACAAAGCCAAAAAAAAAAAAAAGTTGACCATTCATGGACCTAAAGGCTGGAATAGTGCAGATGAAGAGTTGAGGGGGAGAATGGAACTCTTAAGGACCATGAACAGGTGAACCCAAAGATGAATAAATCTTGAATAAATTTCACCAAATTGTTTTACTTATACGTGGAATATATTTAAATGAAACACAATTTTTTTAAAAAGGAAGAAGAACAAAAGACAGAGAGAGACAGAGAGAGAGAGAGAAAGTATCAGCCAATCTATAAGACTAAGGACTTCTGGAGGTGTGGCCATAGAATATCAACTGCTGCATGTAGCTGCCTTCCTTGATCAACTAGTTAAAGCAATGAAAAATCACTTGAAAACTTTCCAGTTTACAAATATAACTTTTAAAATAGATTTTATTTATTTATTCATGAAGAAGATAGGAGGAGAGAGAGAAAGAACCAGATGTCACTCTGGTACATGTGCTACTGGGGAATGAACTCAGGACCTCATGCTCAATAGTTGAAGGCTTTATCTACTGCGCTACCTCCCAGACCACACAAATATAACTTTTTTAAAGAAATTCACTTAGCACATATATGTGCAAACATAAGTGGCCAGCGGATAAAAAAGGGGTGAGGAAGAAATTCTCAGAACTTGAGAAACAATGCTGAGGAGACTTCTGGAGTTATGGCTATGGAGTATCAGCAGCTGGATTTCACTCTCCCTAATCAGTATGGAAAAACAACAAAAGTTATCTGAAAATACAATCAGTATTTCTTTGGAAACTCACCAAGCCACAGGTGAGTACAAATACATGAGTCATGGAAAAAAAATTTTTTTAAAGTGATTCCCAGGATTAAAAGGCCATACTCAGGGATGGTTGGTACCAAACTGGGAGAATGATAGCTGAGGCATACTGCTTCTGGGTCTGAGTCAAAGAAACAACTATTGAAAGGAAGAGAGAAAGGAAAAAATGAAGGAAGAATTAAATAAAAAAGAATGAAGACCACCTAGTCCACAGATGAATACAAACACATGTGGCTTTTGGACAGAAAGGAGGTGAGGGAGCAACTCACAGAAATAAAAATCTGTGCTCTGGGACAGCTGGCACCAAACTGGGAGATTCACAGCTGATCTGCACCACTTCTGAGTCTGTGTTTAAGCAAAAACAGCAGAATGTTAGAAAGAATAAATCATTTAAAAACTCACCAATTTCTAACTGTGACTTCTTGAGTCTCCATGCTGTTAATCCACAGAAGCTGGAACAGCAGTAGAATGACACTATATTGACATCAGGAACACTTGTCCAGCCTGGTAACTCAGGATAAAATATCCCCTCTACAATCAAGATGTATAAACAGGGAAATTGAACACCTCAGCCACAGTGCCTCCTGCTGGCACAAAATCAAAAGAACACTAAATACAGAAACTTAGAAATAGAAAATACAGAAGCTTAGAAATAGATAACAATGACAGAAAACCTCAATGACCAAAGATCAACCAAAATTCCATCGAGTTCAGAAAACTCACTATGAAATCATTTCAAGAAACTATATTTAAGTTTAAAGAACTCAGTGATCATTTTACTAAAGAATTACAAAGTGTAAAACAAACAAAAAAGTTCAAACAGAACTACAAGGCCTAAAGGACACTTCACTTGCACAAGCAGTGAATCAAGTCTGCCTTTCTCTTTGCATCTCTATCTCTTCTCCCTTTCTCAGTTTCCTTATGTCATATCCAATTTAAAAAAATAAAGGAAAAATTACTGCCAATAGTAATTTTAGATTCACAGTACTAGCACTTAGCCCCAGCAATAAACCTGGAGGTCCCCCCCAAAAAAATCTTGTAGATATTGTAAGTTAAATACAGTATTTATAATAACCATAAAATAGCACAAAGAAAATTAAAAAACATACTTATAGTAGTCAAGTCCATTATAGAAAATCATACACAAATCAACAAACAGAAAACAGAAAAAGAGTCAACAAGAATACAAAACAATTTCAAAACAAAAACCATAATCCACAGTTATCAATATCGCCCTAAATGTGAATGGCTTAAATTCACCAAGAGAAAGGACACAGAGAAGTGGAAGAATACTTCTTTATACTGTCACTGGATTGAAAGACTAAACATTATCAGAATGGACATTCTACCAAAAACAATCTAAAAGTTCAATGCAAACCCTGTCAAAATTCCAGTGGCATAGTTCAAGCAAATTGAACAACTCATCCAAAAATTTGGATGCAACCTCAAAAGACCATAGACTTTCAAAACACTTCTGAGAAAAATTGAAATATATGCAGCTATCACTCTCCCCAACTTCAGTTTATACTACAACGCAATAGTAATCTAAATAGTAGGGAACTGGAATAAAAATGGAGATATGGATCAGTGGAGCAGAATTACAAGTCCAAAAATTAACCCACACACATACAACCACCTAATATATGACAAAGGGTCAAAGTCATTAGTTGGGATAAAGAAGATGGTGCTGGGAAAATTGGACAGCATAATGTAGAAAAGTGAAACTAGTCCATTACCTAACACCACATACCAAGGTCAAATTGATCTAGTTATTAGACTAGAAACTCTAAAATTTACAAAAGAAAATATAGGTGAAGTTTTGCAGGATTTTCACATAAAAATATGTATTTGGAGACTCAACCCCTTGGCATAGGAAATGAAAGCAACAGTAAATAAATGGGATTACATAAAACCTTCTATACATCAAAAGCAAACCACACAAGGTTAACCAAGCCACCCAGTAAGTGGAGATAGTTTCACATTACAAATCAGACAAATGATTGATATCAAATACCTATACAAAATTGGTATGGACCTACAAAAGAAGCAAAAATAACTCAATAAAAAAGTGCACTAAAGAACTAAACAGTTTTCTAAAGAAGAGATAAGTATGGCCCTTAGACACATGAAGGAATGCTACACTTCAATTATTATTAGAAAAATAAAAGTTACACTGAGATACCATCACACACCTGAAAGAATGACTTACATCAATAAACCAGGAAATGGCAGATGTTGGAGAGGTTATGGAAAAAAGGGAATTCTGCTTCAATACTAGTGAGAATGTAAACTGGTACTTCTCCTTTAAAGCACTATATGGAGAGTTCTTAAACAAATAAAAATGGAAGTACAGGAGTCGAGTGATAGTACAGTGGGTTAAGTGCACGTGGCACAAGGACTAGTAAGGATCCCGGTTCTAGTCTCCGGCTCCCCACCTGCAGGGGGGTCACTTCAAAGGTGTTGAAGCAGGTCTGCAGGTGTGTAGCTTTCTCTCTCCCTCTCTGTCTTCCCCTCCTCTCTCCATTCTCTCTGTTCTGTCTAACAATGATGACATCAACAACAACAACAACAATAATTACTATAGCAACAATAAAAAGGGCTATAAAAGGTAAAATAAATAAATAAATATTTTAAAAAATGGAAGTACTTTATGATCCAGCAATACCACTCTTGGACATTTATCTAGTTGACACTCAAGCACTAATTAGAAGGGGCCACATATATATCCTTGTGTTCATAGCTGCATTATTCACAATAGCCAAAGAATGGAAGCAGCCTAAATGCCCATCAACAGATGATTGGCTAAAGAAATTATGGGACATATAATCTATGGAATATTACTCTGATCAAAATAGATGACATTGTATCTTCTGGGTCAAAATGGATGGAACTGGAGGTTATTATGCTTAGTGACATAAGTAAAGAGATGAAAGACAACTACCAGATGTTTTCACTCATATATGGAATCTAAAGATCTGATTTATATGAACTTGTCAAAAAAAATAAAGAAGGTAAAACAAAACAAGCAAGTAAACTGTAAGACTTGTGGGAAGTATAATGCTTATCTTTGGGAGGTAGGGAGTAGATATATGGAACTTTGGTGGTGGGTGTGGTGTGGAACTATACATTGTAATCTTATAACGAACTATATATATTGTAACGAACTATATATATGAAGCAATGCTTAATGGCAGTTGATACCATATATATATATGAAGCAATGCTTAGTGGCAGCTGGTACCATTTTGGTCGTACCTGTGCACATTGTCAGAGGAAGGAAATAAGAAATTTCTGGGTACTTAACCTATGAACTCAGAACAAACAGGATATTGAATTTCCCACAAGATCGCCTGAATTTAAAGAACGACCAGGTGAGGAACCAAACCTTAGTGGACTGCTCAGCCACTGACCAGCATTTAGGGAAATAGCTCTTGCTTTGAGAACATGAGAAAAACCAATTATTTGATGCTGTTATGCCTCCCCATTCTCTACTCCTCTTTCTCCCCCCGAGGCTGAAATCTGGAAACACAGAGTTAGACCCTTTATTGTCATCACAAGTACAAAGTTGGCTCAACAATATATGATAGTCTTCCTCTCCCACCATGAGTATATAAATGGAAGTCAAGTAACACAGCCACAGTGCCACCTGCTGGCAGAACCCATGGTAATTGTGGAAGCTGAGATAAAGCAAAAGCTGTGACAACAGATTTTTAAAATGACCAGACAGACACAGATCTGAAAAAATGACAGAGATAGAATTCAGAAAACTTATAATGAAGGCAATTCAAGAAATTAATATAGACACAAATTCAAGAATTATCATTTCATCAAAGAGTTTCAAAACAGGACAAAACTACAAACAGCTGCAGGCTGTGAAGGACAATTTTGATTGCAGCTCAGACTCATGTAGAAAGATTAGGTAGTAGACTCATGTGGAAGAGAAAATATCTGTATTAGAAAATACTACTACTACACTTGGTGAATTTAAATCTGTTGGAAAGGAAAAGTTTAAGAAAAATGAAACATAATGTTGGAATTCCAACATAGTGTTGGAAGTTCTTGCCATAGCAATCAGGCAGGAGCAAGGAATTCAAGGGATACAGATTGGAAGAGAAGAAGTCAAACTGTCCTTATTTGCAGATGACATGAGAGTATACATGGAAAAACCTAAGGAATCCAGCAAGAAGCTTTTGGAAATCATCATACAGTAAGGTGTCAGGCTATAAAATTAACATTCAAAAGTCAGTGGCATTCCTCTATGCAAACGCTAAGTTAGAAGAAATTGAAATCCAGAAATCAGTTCCTTTTTCTATAGCAACAAAAACAATAAAATATCTAGGAGTAAACCTAACCAAAGAAGTGAAAGACTTGTATACTGAAAATTATGAAAAAATTTCAAAGAAATTGAAAAAGACACAAAGAAGTGGAAAGATATTCCATGTTCATGGGTTGGAAGAATTAACATCATCAAAATGAATATATTACCCAGAGCCATCTACAAATTTAATGCTATCCCCATCAAGATCCCAAGCACATTTTTTAGGAGAATAGAAAAAATGCTACAAATGTTTATCTGGAACCAGAAAAGACCTAGAATTGCCAAAACAATCTTGAGAAAAAAGAACAGAACCAGAGGCATCACACTCCCAGATCTCAAACTGTATTATAGGGCCACTGTCATCAAAAATGCTTGGTACTGGAACATGAACAGACACACTGACCAGTGGAATAGAATTGAGAGCCCAGAAATGAGGCCCCACACGTATGGACATCTAATCTTTGACAAAGGGGCCCAGACTATTACATGGGGAAAGCAGAGTCTCTTCAACAAATGGTGTTGGAAACAATGGGTTGAAACATGCAGAAGAATGAAACTGAATCACTGTATTTCACCAAATACAAAAGTAAATTTCAAGTGGATCAAGGACTTGGATGTTAGACCAGAAACTATCAGATACTTAGAGGAAAATATTGGCAGAACTTTTTTCCGCATAAATTTTAAAGACATTTTCAATGAAACGAATCCAATTACAAGGAAGACTAAGGCAAGTATAAACCTATGGGACTACATCAAATTAAAAAGCTTCTTCACAGCAAAAGAAACCACTACCCAAACCAAGAGACCCCTCACAGAATGGGAGAAGATCTTTACATGCCATACATCAGATAAGAGTTTAATAACCAACATATATAAAGAGCTTGCCAGACTCAACAACAAGACAACAAATAACCCCATCCAAAAATGGGGGGAGGACTTGGACAGAATATTCACCACAGAAGAGATCCAAAAGGCCGAGAAACACATGAAAAAATGCTCCAAGTCTCTGATTGTCAGAGAAATGCAAATCAAGACAACAATGAGATATCACTTCACTCCTGTGAGAATGTCATACATCAGAAAAGGTAACAGCAGCAAATGCTGGAGAGGGTGTGGGGTCAAAGGAACCCTCCTGCACTGCTGGTGGGAATGTCAATTGGTCCAGCCTCTGTGGAGAACAGTCTGGAGAACTCTCAGAAGGCTAGAAATGGACCTACCCTATGACCCTGCAATTCCCCTCCTGGGGATATATCCTAAGGAACCCAACACATCCATCCAAAAAGATCTGTGTACACATATGTTCTTGGCAGCACAATTTGTAATAGCCAAAACCTGGAAGCAACCCAGGTGTCCAACAACAGATGAGTGGCTGAGCAAGTTGTGGTATATATACACAATGGAATACTACTCAGCTGTAAAAAATGGTGACTTCACCGTTTTCAGCCGATCTTGGATGACCTTGAAAAAATCATGTTGAGTGAAATAAGTCAGAAACAGAAGGATGAATATGGGATGATCTCACTCTCAGGCCGAAGTTGAAAAACAAGATCAGAAAAGAAAACACAAGTCGAACCTGAAATGGAATTGGAGTATTACACCAAAATAAAAGACTCTGGGGTGGGTGGGTGGGTGGGGAGAATACAGGTCCATGAAAAATGATGAATGAAATAGTGGGGCTTGTATTGTTAAATGGGAATCTGGGGAATGTTATGCATGTACAAACTATTGTATTTACTGTTGAATGTATAGCATTAATTCCCCAATAAAGAAATAAATTATATATATGAAAAAAAGAAAAATGAAACAATTTTCTGTGAAACGACAGATTGATTAGAAAGTCAAATATAGAGTTATTTAGACCCCCTGAGGAAGAAGAGTTGGAGAGAGGAACTGAGAACATATTCCAAGAACTAGCACAAAAAATTCCATTCCTGGGAAATGTTCAAAATTTAGATATTCAGGAATCTGAATGAAAACCAAAGTTTCATAACTTTGCACACACCAAGACATTATAATAAAGATATTCACAAGCAAATACAAAGAAAAATATATTGCAGACTATTAGGGAAAGGAAAAAACTGACATACAGAAGTAGACCATCAGGCTTGCATCATATTTTTCATCATAACCCCTAGAGGTAAGGAGGGAGTAGAATGATTTATTCATAGGATTAGACCCTTCACCTTCTGCATCCCATAATGATCCTGGGTCCATACTACCAGAGGGATAAAGAATAGGGAAGCTAACAAGGGAAGGGATTGGATACAGAGTTCTGGGTGTGGGAATTATGTGGAATTTTACCCCTCTTATCCTATAGTCTTATAAATATTTCCATTTTAAAAATTAAAAATTTTAAAAATAAAATAATATATGAAAAAGTATATATATATATATATATATATATATATATATATATATATATGAATGCTGACATCATAAAAGTATCTTTTCTGACCACAAAGCTGTGAGGTTAAACATCAACCACAAAAAGAAAAGTAAGTAACTCAAACCTCAAACTATGGAAACTAAACAGTATGCTTCAGAATAATATCTTGGTTACTAAAGAAATCAAGAGAACTCATAAATTACTTGGAGAAAAACAAAACTTAAGAGACTAACTACCAGACCCTGTGGGAAGCTGTCCTAAAAGGGAAGTTTATAACAATGCAGGCCATTAACAAACTGCAAATATTTAAGCAAGCTATACAACATTACAAATAAATCAACTACAAATGAAACCACACAACGGCTCAAAAGTCAACAGACAAGGTAGATGAGATGGATACATTCCACCTGCCAAGCCTAACCCAAGAGTAAGTAGATATCTTGAACAGGCCAATCACTAGTATAGAAATTAAAGCAGTAATAAAAATCTTTCTAAGAATAAAAGGCAAAGTCCTGATAGCTTAACAAATGAATTCTATAAAGTTTACAAAGAACTAACACCAAATGTCCTTAAACACTTCAAGAAAATTGAAAAAAGTCTGGCAATCTAAAATCACTCTGATCCCCAAAGCAGGAAAAGAATCCAGCAAAAAATATAACTATAGAATAATATTCTTGATGAATATTAATGCATAGATCCTCAACAAAATTTTGGCAAATACAACAACAAATCAAGAAAATAACTCACAAAACTCCAATAAGAATATCCTTGTAAATCAAGGATGATTCAACATCTGCAAATCAATGTAATCTTTAAAAAAAAAAAGATAAAAATCACATGATATTATCAGTTGTTGCAGAAACTATATCTGACAAGATCTAACTTCCATTTATGGTCAATATGCTCCCTAAATTGGGAAGAAAAAGACAATTCCTCAACATAAGAGAGACCATTTACAACAAACCCATAGAAAACGTTCTCACTGTGGATAAGCTGAAAGCTATCCTCCTAAAATCAGGAACCATACAAGAATATTCATTATCTCCACTATTATTAGTTTTTTGAGGCCCTTACCACTGCAGTCAGACAGGAAAAAGGTATCAAAGTTGCACATGTTTGAAAGGAAGAAATCCATTTGATTTCTTGTTGAAGACATGATAATATACTTACAGAACCCAAAAGACTCCTAGAGATGATAAAAATTTAGTTAAGCACTACTAGAAATGATAAAAATTTAGTTAAGTTGCAGGATACAACATCAACACAAACATCTGTGGCATTTTTGTACACAAGAAAGTAGTCATAATAAAGGATAATAAAAGACTCAATCCCATTTATAACCAAACTCCAAAAGACAAAAATACCTTCAGGTGAATCTCATGAAGGAGGTTCTTCTTCTTCTAGTGTTTGCCCTTCTTCCGTAGCCAGTCAACAGCGTCAGGTTGAGCCTGATGTAAAGTTTCGAGACCTCCTTTGAATCTGGAGAGGTGGCAGTTGTTGACTATGTGGGTCATAGTCTGTCTGTAGCCGCAGGGGCAGTTCGGGTCGTCTCTGGCTCCCCAGCAATGAAGGAGGTAAAAGAAATTTACAGGGAAAACTATAGGACATTGTTAAAGAAAAAGAAACTAGTATAAAGAAATGAAAGAACTCTTCTTATTCTTAAACTGGAAGAATAAACATTATTAATATAGACATTCTATCAAAAGCAACCTACAATTTCTTTTTTTAGTATCTTCATTTATTGGATAGAGGTAGTCAGAAATGGAGAGGGAAGGAGGGAAGGAGGAGACAGAGAGAAAGAGAGACATACGCAGCACTGCTTCACCACTCACAAAGCTTTTCCTCTGCAGGTAGGAACTAAGGGCTTGACCCTGAGTCCTTGTGAATTGTAACAAGTGCAATCAATCATATGCACCACTATCAAGCCCCTGCAATCTATAATTTTAATGCAATCCTGATGAAGATCCAAATGAAAAATTTCAAGGAAATTGAACTTCTTGTGTGGGACCACAATAAAACATGAATAGTCAGATCTACAGGGATGCAGAGGTCATATAGGCTCCTAAACTGAATATGGGCTCCAGATCACATCAAATCTATGGGGTTTACAGTTAACAATCTTTATACAGTTTTCCCATATTTGAGAACTACTCTCTTCCCTGATTGAACTTTCTGGTACTTTTCCCAGCCATAGCATCATCTCCCCAGACAATAACTTGGGCCCACCTGCATGTCAGAGGTCAGGCTCAGAAAACAAAACAAAACAAAACACCAGTATAGTTATGGGCCCTTAGGAATATAACTAAAACTGGACTACTAACTACCTATAAAATGGAGACCCCCCCCAAATCTTCATCTGTACTATTCAAGCCTTTAAGTTCATGACTAGTCAACAATTTGTTTGGCTTTATATGTTAACTCTTCTTCCAGCCACCAGGTTCCTGATGCTAGCATGATGCCAACCAGACTTCCCTGGAGAGACGACCCCACCAATGTGTCCCGGAGTCTTGCTTCCCCAGAGCCTTGCTCCACCAGGGAATGAGAGAGGCAGGCTGGGAGTATGGATCAACCAATCAATATCCATGTTCATTGGGGAAGCAATTACAGAAGCCAGAACTTCCACCTTCTGCATTCCACAATAACCTTGGGTCTATACTCCCAGAGGGTTAAAGAATAGGAAAGCTGGGAGTCGGACTGTAGAGCAGAGGGTTAAGCGCAGGTGGCGCAAATCACAAGGACTGGCATAAGGATCCCGGTTCAAGCCCCGGCTGCCCACCTGCAGGAGCGTCACTTCACAGGCGGTGAAACAGGTCTGCAGGTGTCTATCTTTCTCTCCTCCTCTCTGTCTTCCCCTCCTCTCTCCATTTCTCTCTGTCCTATCCAACAACGACAACAACAATAATAACTACAACAATAAAACAACAAGGGCAACAAAGGGAATAAATGAATAAAATAAATATTTTTTAAAAAAGAATAGGAAAGCTATCAGGGGAGGTGATGGGATATGGAGTTCTGGTAGTGGGAATTGTGTGGAGTTGTACCTCTCTTATTCTGTGGTTTTTGTCAGTGTTTCCTTTTTATAAATAAAATAAAATAAATAAAATGTGCCCGAAGCCACTCCCACAGTATTTTAATTTTTTAATTACTGTATCTGTGGGCCATTTTTTAATCTCTTCTTTAGATAGTTGTTTAGTTCTTTGGCCATTTTTTTTTTTTACTGAGTTAATTCCACTTCTTTTGTAGAACTACACCAACTCTTTATAATGTTTGGTATTAGTCCATTGTCAGATGTGGAATGTTCATACATCTTCTCTTGTGGTCCAAGGTGAAAGAAAAGTCCACAGGGAGAAAGAGATGCAGCTGAGTTCACAGGCACAGAGAGCAGGAGCAGCGCATATCAGGAACAGAGACTAGTTGCCAGTGCCTGGGTACATGTATTCAGGTGCAGGGGGAAACATCATGCCATGGGTCCTGGTGAAAGGAACAGGCACCAAGAGTATGCAGGAAAAGAGACCTACTTGTGCCAGGCTCACCCTTTAATAACTAGGTTTATGTAAATATGTCAGCCTTATGCTAATTACATTCATCAGCCTCAGTTAATGCTAATTACATCCCAAAATCCTATTCACGTGCTGTGTCACACAACACAGAGACACATGAAGAAATGCTGCATTTCACTTATAATTAGAGAAATACAAATTAAAACTACACTAGGATACTATCTCACACCTGAAAGAATGGCTTACATCAACAAACCATGAAATGACAGGTGTTAGGGAGGTGATGGAAATAAAGGAACTTTGTTACACTGCTGGAGGGAATGCAAACTGCTGAAGCTCCTTGGGAGACTGTGTGGAGAATCCTCAAACAAATGAAAATGGTGTTCCAGCAGTTCCTTGTGTTCCAGCAATACCACCCTTGGGAATTTATTTAAAGTACATGCAAACACAAATGTGAAGGGATATGTGCACCCCTATGTTCATAGTTGCATCTATCACAATATCCAGGAGTTAAAGCAGCTTAAATGCCCATGGAAAGATGACTAGCTAAAGAAATTATCGGATATTTACTCCATGTAAATATATACTACTCTGCAATAAAAAAATTACAGTTCTTGTGCCATTTGAAATAAAATGGATGGAAAACTGGAGAAGGAGGAGGAGGAGGAGGAGAAAAGGAATAAGAAGAAGAAGAGAAGGAGGAGAAGAAAAAGAAGAGGAAGAAGAAGAAAGCAAGCTGTCTCTAAGTCTGTGTAAATGATGGTCATTATTGTTGGGAGATGAATGATGAGGACAATGCTTTAGTGGTGGGTGTGGTGTGGAACTATTAATTTGCAACAATATTCTTGTAGGATTATAAGATTATTAAATCTTACATTAAATTATTAATTATTAAATAACTAGTTAAATCTATTAAGTGAAAATCATATTTTAAAGCTCTGTCAGACATGCAACAATGTCTTATTTATGTAATGAAAGATAATTTAGTAATAAACTTTTCTGGTTTCTGTAGGAATAAAATAGATTTTGTAGAGTTTTGCATTGAAACCTATCTGATATACTTTTATCCATTCATATTACAACTTCATCAGAGAGTCAGGGTCAACGTAATAAAGAAAGACCTTCAACCTTCTGTATCCCACAATGACCTTGGGTCCATACTCCCAGAGGGTTAAATAATAAGAAAGCTATCAGGGGAGGGGATGGATACAGAGTTCTGGTGGTAGAAAATGTGTGTTATAGCCCTCTTATCCTATGGTTTAGTCATTTCATTTTTATAAATAAAAAAATAAAGGTTAGAAAAAGAAAGAAATTTTGTGGTGGGGCAGGGGCATTGACATGTATAAGGTTTAACATTTATCACTACAAAAATTTACAAACTTTTATGTATATTGATTTTTTGTTATTTTATTAGGTAAATTATGATTTGAAGGTAGGTTGCTGTCACATAATAAATACAATTACTTATCCCTCTATGACAGGTGTTTTCTTACCATGTCTACAGCCAACTTAAGTCCTCTTTCACAATAATGCCCCAGTTTCCAGGCTTACTCTCTTTGTAACAGTCACATATATAAAACACTATGCTTCTTCTAGCGTTTGCCAAACACTATGCTAATTATAGTTGCCATGCTTTATATTACACCACCAACTCTCATTTTTTTTATGAAGTAAACATAATGTAGAGACACACTGAAATATATCCAATACTAATTCTAGCATTGATTTACACCTGAAAGGAAAAGGGCAGATTTAGATAAATTGAATATTTACCATTGAGGGCATTAAACAGGACTTAGAAATATTATGAATATTTCTCAGTAGTAGGCTGGTAATAGACTGAAAATAGTCAGTTGTGGGAATAAATACTTATCTTTCTGGACTAGTAGAATTTTGATGCTTATGAGGTGAAATTTTACAGGAAAATGAAAAGAAAAAGAATTTCTGATTCAGGTTACATGAAGAGCAGGTTTCATCAGATCTGAAAAGTCTCAGCCAAGCTGGACTAGAAAGTGATTAGGATGTCCTTAGATTATCAAATGTGGCTTTTCTGGCATAGAGCTAAAATCTGAAAGGGGATGTGCTAGAACAAGTCCATTTCAACTTTCCTTTCCTTCTTTTAGAAGGTAAAAAGCAAGTTGAGCTTGGATTTGGGTTCATCTCTGTGATTTGTGTGAGTTTCATGAACTCTCTGCCTCTAATGTCTATTTTGTAAAATGGGAACAGTTATACTAACTTCACATGGTGGAATGAACTTAGATAAAACTCTTTGTTGCATATCAAATATCCAGTTCCTTCTAATTAATATCTCTTGTGAGATGTAAGGCAATTCCTTATTCATCAAACATGGCATCATAGATTGGAAGTTTCTCAGCAACCAGATAGCACTACTCCCTCAAAATTAGTACTATCAATATATATTATAGTTAGGTAGTTACATGCCACTGAATATTCTACCTTTATAAATTTCATATTGGTGGCCTATTTGGAGGAGTAACTGAAAAAATAAAAGAATGTTCGATTTTATAAAGAAATATTGTCATATTTCAGAAGAGAATAATGAGTTGAGATCCAAGAAAAACAGGATTTTGTTTTGTTTTTTGCTTTTTCCCCCCTATTACCTTAAAAGCACTGAAATTGTGAAAAAAGTAAAATACAAGAAAAGTAAAGCAGCACTTTAAAATCATTTTAACTGTTACAAATTGTGTTGTTTTTTCTTTCTCTTTTTTTGTCACTAGCTCACTATTGAAATTATCTTTTTATTTGGTTTATCTAGTTTTGATAATGATATTTCTAGAGCAAATGAGATTTCTGATTCATCAACTTACTTTATATAGAGAAAGAGAGACAACTCACTTCATAGGACAGTGCCTTTCCAAGTGTGTGGTCCAGGTTGAAGTCCTGACAACGCATGGTGGTACAAAGACACTATAGTGTTGTTGATTTCCAGGAGACATGACTGCAGAGTAACAACTGACACAAACTCACTTCCTCAAAACAAGAAAGATTAACAATTTAAGAACTTAACGAACCTCATCAAAATATAGCAGAGCCACCTGGAGAAGCACTTTAGTCACAGGTGGGGGCTTATGTCTGTGAGATGGAAGCCAAGTTCAAAAGAAGCTTCAAGTGCTGGCACCTGATGCCAATTTTGACAACTGTGCAGTGAAACAGTACTGGCTGTGAGAAAAGGAAATCTCAGGGCTTTTAACACATGAGCTCAGGGGATTTAGGACAGTGCATTGCAAGAACAAGACACCACACTGGCAGGAACCATATCTGATGGAGAAGCTCTGTGGTTTGTCCCTGCACTGTGATAAACTCAAGGAAAGGTAAGCAGATCCTTGGTGGCTGGTGACTGGTAGCTATTGACTTACTAGAGCATTAAGCCATGCTTCCTCAAACATGCAGAAGAGAGTAGCACTACACAGATAGCCCCCTATGGCCTGGGTACAGGGTGAAAGTCTACAGAGAGGCCCTATGCTCCATGGGCTATAGAAATAGCTCAAGGAAATAACAGGAAACACACTTCCAATCCCCACCACCCAGCATATGAACAAAGAAAACTTAATACCACACCAACAAAACCACCAGCAATAAAAGGCACAACAATTCACAGAGAATTTCCAAAAACAGAGTCCCCGAAAAGATAGATTTTACAGGAATAAATGAAACAGATCTCCAGCAAAGTATAGATCTAAAGGATTTATCAGAAGGCTGTAGAAAATTCATGGGTAAGGGACTATATCAAATCAAAAAGCTTCACACATTAAGGAAAGAAAGAGAGAGAGAGAGAGAGAAAGAGATTGAGAGAGATGAGAGGAAGAAAGGAAAAGAAAGGAAGAAAGGAAAAAAAAGAAAGAAAGAATTAATTAATTAAAGAAAGGAAGGGTTAAGGAAGGAAGGAAGGAAGGAAGGAAAAAAGAAAGAAAGAAAAAAAGAAAGAGTGAGAGAGAGAGAGAGAGAGAGAGAAAGAGAGAGAGAAAGAAAAGAATGATGTTCAAGCACCCAGTCCCCACTTGCAGGGGGAAAGCTTTACAAGTGGTGAAGCAGCCAGCTCTGTAGATGTCTCTCTTCTTCTCTCCTTCTCTGTATCCCCATGCCCTCTCAATTTCTCTCTGCTTCTATTCAAAATAAGTAAATAATAAGAAAGGAAGAAAGAGAGAAAGGAAGGAAAGAAGGAAGGAAACTTCTATAAAAATAAACAGGTATAACTGTGAGAAGACAGTTGTACACCACATATCTCACAAGCAGTTGATATTAAACATCCCTAAAGAGCTCATTCAGCTCAACAAAAGGGAAAAATAACAATCCAATTTTAAAAAGTGGGCATAAGATATGAATATAGAGTTATTTAAATAAGAAATACACATGGCTAGCAAACATATTTGGAAATACTCCATTTCACTTGTGATTAGAAAAATGTAAAATAAAACCACATTGAGATTCTTTTTTTTAGTTTTTTTATATTTATTTATTTTCCCTTTTTATTGCCCTTATTGTTTTTCATTGTTGTTGTAGTTATTATTGTTCTTGTTGTTAATGTCGATGTTAGATAAGACAGAGAGAAATGGAGAGAGGAGGGGAAGACAGAGAGGGGGAGAGAAAGATAGACACCTGCAGACCTACTTCACTGCCTATGAAGCGACTCCACTGCAGGTGGGGAGCCGGTGACTCCAACCGGGGGGATCCTTACACCGGTCCTTGTGCTTTGCGCCAGGTGCACTTAACCCTCTGTGCTACCGTCTGACTCCCCCACACTGAGATTCTACCTCACACCTGTGAGAATGTCCTACATTGGATATTGTGTTCTAAGAAGTCTACCCAATTCTATAATTTTTCCAGATTTTCTTAGATACCTTGTGATTGTATCAGAAATATCTAGCAAGAAACCACTTCTCAAAATTTTGTAGTCCTGTTTATCTGTGATTGAATTCCAAGTAAATAAGATGGGTGTTTGTAGACATGAGAACCAGAGTATCTCCACTCATCAGTCAGATGTTCAGTAAGCTTTACAAATAGTCTCAAGAAATCCCATTTTGATGCAAGCTTTAGTGTCAGATTATTTGATTATAAAATTAGCTAAAAATCATTATTACCCTTAAAAGATAAATTTCTAGAACTAAACCAAATTTATGCTAGAAACAGAAAGTTATCTTCTCTTGGAATAACTGTCTAGAAAGATGCTTACAATTTCTTAATCACATCTAGATTTTTGTACACTCATAATGTTGAGTTATCCAGATCATGCACAGTAGACCTACCTATAAAGTAAAAGAGAAAAGAGTTGGATTCTCTTTTGCCACTTTACACTTCACATGTACCAAAGGAAATTTCAAGGAATGATAAATTGCTAAGGACTTTATTCTCATTTTTCCCCATTAGAACTCCATCACTACAGGATGAGAGAGGAGAGAAAGAAGAACAAAGCAGAAGTTTTCTTTTTTAAATTTCTATTCATAAAAAGGAAACATTGACAAAAACCACAGGATAAGAAGGGTACAACTCCACATGGTTCCCACAACCAGAACTCTGCATCCCATCCCCTGCCCCTATTCTTTATCCCTCTGGGAGTATGGACCCAGGGTCATTATGGGGTACAGAAGGTGGAAGGTCTGGCTTCTATAATTGCTTCCCCACTGAACATGGGTGTTGTCAGGTCGATCCATACTCCCAGCCTGTCTTTCTCGTTCCCTACTGGGTCAGGGTTCTGAGGACGCAGGGCTCTAGGACACATTGGTGGGGTCGTCTGCCCAGGGAAGTCCAGTTGGCATCATGGTAGCATCTAAAACCTGGTGGCTGAAAAAAAGAGTTAACATATAGAGCCAAAAACATTGTTGACTAATCATGAACCTAAAGGCTGGAAAAGTTCATATGAAGAGTTAGGGGGTATCCATTTAGTAGATAGTTAGCAGTCCTATTTTAGTTATATTCCAAAGAGCCCATGACTGAAGTAGTTATTTTATTTCCTGAGCCTGACATCTGGCATGCAGATGGATCTAAGCTATTTTTTTTAATGCAGTGGGGTGGGTTCAAACCTGGATTATGACTCATGGTAAAGTCCAGGTAAACTGTTTTGCCATCTCAAAATACCAAATCTTAAAGACTTACAGTTTTGTTGTTGTTGCTGTTTTTTTTTATTTCTTTTTAGTTTTTTTTATTAGCGATTTAATGGTGATCTACAAGATAGGGGGGTAAAGGGGGTACAATTCCACACAATTCCCACCAGCAAAGTTTCACATCCCATTCTTCCATTAGAAATCTCCCTATTCTTTATCCTTCTGGGAGTATGGACCAAAGATCTTTATGGGGTGCAAAAGGTGGGAGGTCTGGCTTCTGTAATTGCTTCTCTGCTGGACATGGGCACTGACAGGTTGATCCATACCCCCATCCTAATCCTATCTTTCCCTAGTGGGGTAAGACTCTGGGGAAGTGGGCTTCCAGGATATATTAATGAAGTCATCCTGCCAGGGAAGTCAGGTTGGTGTCATGGTAACATCTGCAACTTGGTGACTGAAAAGCATTAAGAAATAAAACTGAAAAAAATGCTTAGTAAGCAGGAACCTAAAAGTAAGAATATGGCAGATGTGATTTTGTGTCTTCATGTTGGAAGAAGCCAGGTGATATATTTTAGGTATATTCCAAAGAACCCATGACTTTATTAAGTTTTGCCTGAGCCTGATAGCTAATTTGCAGGTGGGCTGAAAGTATTGTCTGGTAAGATGGGGTCAGAGTTGGAAATATGACTAGAAAGTTGAATCAGGGCAGAAAGTATCTCCCAAATATCGGAAAAGTATATAAATACCATTAAGAGTAGACCCCATCTATCTGACCTAGGGCCCATGTCTATCCATAGTTAGCATGTATTTTGCCTTTGGAAAGTGAAGCAGTTTCTACCTCATTGAGGGCAAGGCCCTGCAGAGGCCCACAAGAGGGCTTATGATATTGTTCCAGCAATGGTAGAAGGAGGGATCAGTTAGAGTTGTAAGTCCATCATATCTGTGTGGGAGTCCTAGGATTTTTCTGACTAGGGCCCCAGATGATGGGGTGACCTGATAGTGACCAAAAGGCCCATCATTAGAGTGTCCTGACCTCTTGCCCTTATCAAGATTTTTGGTCCTTACTTTATCTGCTTTATCTGACAGTGATTGAGACAAGTGAAATAGGGAGTGGGTGAGGAGGCTATCTAAGTCTAAGTAGACTCTATTTTATTAAGTACTTTATAGTGTCTTTTAAATTTTATTTTAGATCTTTCTACTTGCTTGCTGCACTTATTCAGTCACTGTAGACTCTTGTGTACTTTTACTTTAAGGTATGCATTTTCTCCTAACTTATGCATACATGTATCCCATTGTATATGTACCACAGTTTTCTCAGTCACTCATCTGTTACTGGATACCTAGGTTGTTTCCAGGTTTTGGCTATTACGAATTTTGTAGCCATAAACATAGGTGTACACATATCTTTTTGGATGGATGTGTTTGACTCCTAGGACATATCCCTAGGAGAGGAATTACTGGGTCATAAAGAAGGCCCATTTATAGCCTTGTGAAGGTTTTCCAGACTGCTTCCCACAGTGATCGGACCAATTTACATTCCCACCAGCAGTGCAGGAGGGTTCCCTTGTCCCTGCAACCTCTCCAGCATTTGTTTTTGCTGTCGTTTCTGATTAATGACATTTTCACAGGGGTGAGGTAGTATCTCCTTGTCTTTTTTGCATTTCTTGACAATCATTGACCTGGAGCAGTTTTTCATATGTCTGTTGGCTTTTTGTATCTCTTCTGTAGTGAATATTCTGTTCATATGTTCACTTCTGAATTTGCTTTTTTGTTGCTAAGTTTAGTAAGTTTTTTATATGTTTTGGTTACTAGCCTCTTATCTGATACATGGCATGGAAAGACATTCTCCCAGTCTGTGAGGAGTCTCTTTTTTGGGGTGGTAGTATCTTGCTGTGTGGAAGTTTTTTTGGTTTGATGTAATCCCATTAGTTTATTTTTGTTTTAGTCTTCTTTGCAATTGGATCTGTATCCTCAAAGATGCCTTTGAGAATTAGATAGGAAAGTGTTCCACCAATATTTTCCTCTAAGGTTTTGATAGTTTCTGGTCTAAAATCAAGATCTTTCATCCATTTGGAGCTGAGTTTTGTTTCTGGTGAGATAGAGTGGTTCAGTTTCATTCTTCTGCATGTTTCAACCCAGTTTTCCCAGTATCATTTATTGAATTGATCCTCCTTCCTCCATTTAATAGCTTGGGCCCCATTATTAAAACTTAGAAGTCCATAGATATGGGGGTTTATTTCTGGAATTTCAAATTCTGTTCCACTGGTTTGTGTATCTATTTTTATTCCAGTACCAGGTTGTTTTGATTATAATGGCCTTATAATATAATTTGAGATCTGGGAATGTGATGCCTCCATTTATATTTTTTTTTTCTTAAAACTGTTTTGGTGATTCTAGGTGTTTTATGGTACCAGATAAATGTCTGTAATTTTTGTTCTATTTTCTTAAAAAAGCTTGGTGGGACTTTGATGCGCATTGCATTAGATTTGTACATGGCTCTGGGTAGAATATTCATTTTGATGATATTAATTCTTCTAATCCATGAGAATGGGATAACTTTCTATTTCTTTGTATCATTTTCTGTTTCTTTGAATAGCAACACATAGTTTTCAGTATACAAGTCTTTCACTTCTTCAGTTATGTTTATTCCTAGATATGTTATAGAATATGATGAGATAGTGAATGGAAGTGATTTCTGGATATCTTTTTCTTCTGACTTAGTGTTTGCATAAAGAAATGTCACTGACTTTTGTATGTTAATTTTGTAGCCTGACACCTTACAACATTGCATAATAATTTCCAGAAGTTTTATGCTGGATTCTTTAGGTTTTTCTATGTATACTACCAAATCATCTGCAAATGATTTCTTTGGTTCCAATCTGTATTCCTTTGATTCCTTTCTCTTGCCTGATTGCTATAGTAAGAACTTCCAATACTATGTTGAAGAGCAGTGGTGACAGTGGACAGTCCTGTCTAGTCCCTGATCTGAGGGGAATGCTTTCAGCTTCTGCCCATTGGGTATGATGTTGGCTGCAGGTATGCTGTATATGGACTCCACTGTCTTGAGGAATTTTCCATATATTCCCATTTTTGTAGTGTTTTTATCATGAATGGATGTTGGACTTTATCAAAGGCTTTCTCTACATCTATTGATATAATCATGTGGTTTTTGGTTTTGCTCTTACTGATGTGGTGAATCACACTGATTAATTTACATATATTGAACCAGCTTCTCATTCCTGAACAATCTTTTAAATATACTACCATGTCTGGTTGGCTAGGATTTTGCTCAGTATTTTAGCATCTATGTTCATCAGAGATATTGGACTGTAGTTTTTTTTTTTCAGTTGTGTTGTTTTGTTTTATTTTTATTGCCACAAGGGTTATTGCTATGGTTCTGTGCCTGCAGTACTAATCCACCACTCCTTGTGGCCAGTAGCCTTTTTTTTATTCTTTTTCTTTCTATTTTGTTTTCATAGGACAGAGAGAAATTGAGAGGTTAGGGATATATATATATATATATATATACAGAGAGAGAGAGAGAGAACTGCCTAGATAATAGCTGAGTACATATATTTTCTTTAGCCTAAGCATTTAATGTTTCAGATTTAAAAATTTATCTTTATTATTAATAGCGACAGAGAGAAATTATGAGGGAAGGGGGAAATAGAGTGGGAGAGAGACAGAGAGAGACCTGCAGACCTGCTTCACCACTTGTGAAGCTTTCCCCCTGCAGGTAGGTACCAGGGGCTTGAACCCAGATCCTGGCGCACTGTAATGTGTGTGCTTAAACAGATGTGCCACAGCCTGTCCCCCATGTTTCAGATTTTTAAGATGATTAAATTCTCACACTGAGCTTAAATTTTTCAAGGAGTTCCAATATATATAGTAGCTATGTTACATACAGCCTTAGGCCAGAAAGACCAAAGTTATTTGGGCTTGTAAGTACCTAAGAAACGGTGATTAGTAGGTACCTCAAAAGGCCGAAAAGTACAGTGAGGTGAAGTGTATCACAGTAGATCCTAATCATTGGATTTTCATAGAAAAAGTTAGTTATAATAATAAAAATTAACTATTGCTATATTAAAATCTTTATAAGACTTTAAAGAGCCCTTCCCATTTTTTTTAAGACCATTATTTCTCTGAGTCATGGAGGTTGTAGGTCTATGCGCACATTTCTTGATGTTTCTTGTCTCTGACCCCTTACCATCATACTGCCTCAGTCAACCTCAATTAAATCAACACTATCAGTGCTGCCATGCAACATTATGCTATTACTGACTTGTTACAGCAGATTGTCTCCAGAGACACCAAACCTGAGATGTCAACCTCCCAGCTCCTCTAATCTGGTGAGATCTTTTCCTAACACATGTGACTACCTAGTTCCATTTCAGATGACACTTTATGTAACAAAGCTACAGATAGATACTAGATTCAGGTTAGGGCCTAGGGTAGTGAGCACAGGTGTATGTGTATCTCTAAGCAAGGAACAAGTATATAACTCAAAATAAAAGTGCTTAATAACCTTCTGTGATTAGATTTAGACCTAATAAACATGGAATCTTAGTAGAAGGATGTAATTAAGGCATCATACATTCTGTAACTAATTAGACTTAAACCAAATAAATCTGGCAATCTAGTAGAAAGGTCCAAAGAAGGAGAATTCCATAAACCTAATACTGGGCTGGGTACAACAAATGATATTCAATTTTTTAAATACTGAGATAAATTCTAAGTTCCTGATAGAAATGACCGGTAACAATGGAGAGAGGGACTTATTCCAGGTCTAGGCTGATCATGTCTGTTTGGGAATTTCAGAATTCCCCGATTAGGGCCCCAGCTGATGGAGTGGCCTGATAGTGACTAAAGAGTCTTTGTTAAAATATGACAGTCTCTGTCCCTTATTCAGATTTTACAGTCCTTGCTTTGACAGGCCTTGCCCTCAACTTGGATTAGCAACGGTAGAGAATGTTCCATCCCCTGAAGGGAGGATGGACAACATACTCTATGCTACATGTGAGGAAGATGGGTCAATATTGGGGCAGGTTGGAATGTTCCTACTCATGAACACAGAATGTGAGCTCAGATCTACAGGATGCAGAGGTCACATAGGCTCCTAAGCTAAATATGGGCCCCATATCACATCAAATTGATGGGGTTTACAGTCAATAATATTTATACCCCTTTCCCATATTAGGGAGCTACTCTTTTCCTTGATCCAGCTTGCTGGTCCTTTTTCCAGCCATGACATCATCTCCCCAGACAATAACTTGGATGCCCCTGCATATCATATTTCAGGTTCAGGGGAAAAAAGAAAAAAAAAAACCCTCTTAATCTGTACTCTTCAAGCCTTTAGGTCCATGATTGCTCAACAATTTGTTTGGCTTTATATATTAACTCTCTTTTCAGCCACCAGGTTCCAGATGCTAGCATGATTTCAAACAGACTTCCCTGGACAGATGACCCCGCCAATGTGTCCTGGAGCCCTGCTTCCTCAGAGCCCCACCCTACAAGGGAAAGAGAGAGACAGGCTGGGAGTATGGATCGACTGTCAACACCCATGTTCAGCAGGGAAGCAATTATAGAAGCCAGACCTTCTACTTTCTGCATCCCACAATGTCCTTGGGTCCATACTCCCAGAGAGTTAAAGAATAAGAAAGCTATCAGGGGAGAGGATAGGTACAGAGTTCTGGTGATGGAAATTGTGTGGAGGTATACCCCTCTTATCCGATGGTTTAGTCAATGTTTCCTTTTTATAAATAAAAAATTTTTTAAAGTCTAAGTTCATCGGATAAAGAAAGGACAACAAAAAACTGGATAAGGGTAAGAGACCGGCTCACTTGATGATGGCCTTTTTGGTCAATACCAGACCACTTCATCATCTGGAGCCCTATTTAGGGAATCCTTGGTTTATACACAAATATGATGGACCTAGACCTCATATAACATATATATATATATATATATATGTTAGGCAATTCATATTTGTGACCTTGGGAGAACTGCTGTAACTTCCAATGGAGGGAATGGGAACTCTCATGATTGGAACAGTGCCCCTGTTACCTTATAATTTTGTAAATCAATATTAAGTGACTAATGAGTTTAAAAAATAATAAAAAGTGGGGGTTGGGCGGTGGCGCAGTGGGTTAAGCGCACGTGGCGCAAAGCGCAGGGACCGGCGTAAGGATCCCGGTTTGAGCTCCCGGCTCCCCACCTGCAGGGGAGTCGCTTCACAGGCGGTGAAGCAGGTCTGCAGGTGTCTATCTTTCTCTCCCCCTCTCTCTCTGTCTTCCCCTCCTCTCTCCATTTCTCTCTGTCCTATCCAACAACAAAGCAACGTCAACAATGGCAATGATGGCTGCAACAACTAGGGCAACAAAAAGGGGGAAAAATGGCCTCCAGGAGCGGTGGATTCATGGTGCAGGCACCGAGCCCAGCAATAACCCTGGAGGAAAAAAATAAATAAATAAAATAAAATAAAAAGAAAGGGGGACAAAGAAAGATAGGCACCTGTAGACTTGCTTTATTGATTGTGAAGCATCCTCCCTGCAGGTGGGGAGTGGAGGCTCTACCTAGGTCCTGTGCATGGTAATGTGTGCGTTTAACTGGGTGTACCACCACCCAGCTTCCAGACTTACAGATTTTAAAAATATGAAAATTTGTCTAGAATTCTTGACTTTCTGCAACTACTGTTGTTACTGAACCCTGGGTTTCTTCTGAATGTCTTAAGTTGGGGATCCTTAGTTAGATTTTGTCAGAAACAGATTTAAGTCTTTAGCTTTTATTTCCTGCAGGAGCTTCATTTACTGTGGGTTGAGACTTAGACAATGATCAAAAAGATACAAACATACTGCTCTATGATCCAAGTTCAAATGACCCAAATACATGTAATGTACTAGGATTCTTGTCATGATAGCACAGAATAGAAAATGAAAGAGAAAATAAGTCAGGAAATTTAGTTAAGGACCTGAATGAAAAGAATGAACACAATTCAACTTCCTTCGTATAGTTTTTTTTTTTTCACTTTAAGTGGTATTCACAGAAATTTGGTATCCATGGAGACAAGTGCAGGACATGCTAAGGTTACACAGACTCTGCAGATACAAAAGACTAGCTCTTCAATTTGATACTACATTTAGAAGTAGCAGAGAAAGGGCTTGAGAAAGGTATTGAATAATTTATTCTACTTATCCTGTGCAGGGAACCATGGTTTGCACCAGGAAGTATGTAAGGTAAATAACAAACGAGGAATATGGAATCATTTATTTCCATAGAGGTGTCTTGTCACTCCTTAGCATTTGGCTAGTATTAAATTCATAGTGTTATGTATGAAAATCCAAGAAATGTTTCTCTTTTTTAAAGAATATTTTATTTATTCTTTTTTATTCACTTTAAAAAAACATAGGATAATAGAGGTACAATGCCCCACAGTTTCCACCACTATAACTCCGTATCCCTTCCCCTCCCCTGATAGCTTTCCTATTTTTTATCCTCTGGGAGCATGGACCAAGGGACATTATGAGGTGCAGGTGGTGGAAGGTCTGGCTTCTGTAATTGCTTCCCCGATGAACATGGGAGTTGACAGGTTGATCTGTCACAAATTTATCATTTGTCCCCTGCTTGGGAGAAAATTGAATGTTGTCAAATATAAGGTGGGATGTCCATTAGTATTTTTTTTTTTTTTTGTCTCCAGGGTTATCGCTGGGGCTCAGTGCCTGCACTATGAATCCACTGCTCCTGGAGGCCATTTTTTCCATTTTGTTGCCCTTGTTGTCGTTATTGTTGTTGTCATTGCTGTTATTGTTGCTAGAAATCGAGAGAGTAGGGGAGACAGAGGGTGGAGAGAAAATCAGACACCTGCAGAACTGCTTCACCACCTGTGAAGTGACACCCCCTCCACGTGGGTGCTGGCTCGGCTAGCTCTGGGTCTGCTGTTGGGAGATGGAGGTCAAAAGCGGCCCAGGGGGTGGGGCTGGGGGTGTCCTGGGGTAACTCAGCGTGCCAAGGGCAAAGTGCACAGGGAGACAAGCAGTCAGCCCTAGAAAGCCTCAGTGGGACAATTTGTTTATTGAAAAAAAAAAAAAAAAAGCAGGTAGATATAGGCCATAACTCCGGGGAAGGTTTGGAGTATCCATGAACCCAAACATAGAGCAACACAATCCATAGTTACATTTTTACCAGCAGACTGTTTGCCCATAAGCTTTACAATGTACATTTTTTTCCTGAGGAAAATTGCAGGCACTTTAGAGCAGTAAGAGAGTGGGGGAAAGCTGAGCAATGTTTTCTGGGGTTTACAGTTAACACAATAATCCATAGCTTTTAATTAAAGAAGGAAAGGGGGGGAGGTAGCATGTGTAGAAAAGTGCCCATGTCCGGGGTCCAGCCATCATAAATTCCAGAGACCAGGGGAACAAGCCCTTCTCTCAACCTGAAGGGAGAGTTGGGATTCAACCCGTTGGGATCTCGTGGAAACAATGGCCTATAACTTCCGGGACAGTGGGCCCCTTCTCCAACAGGTGGGGAGCCAGGGGCTCGAACCAGGATCTTTTCACTGGTCCTTGTGCTTTGTGCCACCTATGCTCAACCCGCTGTACTACTGCTGGATCCTCCCATTTGTATGATCTTACAGTTGACTATAAACAAGACAACAAGAATTCTCAGAAATTAAATTAGGAGATTATAATAGACTTGTAACCAGATATGAGGCCAAACTGGAGAGAAAATGAATAAATGAGAAAAAAACTTTTTTTTTAACCTATTAGAGAAAGAAAATTTTGTTTGGATAGGGAGAATATATGGGACAACCTGGGAATGATCTACTTCAAGGAAGATAGCATAGGTTATGATCATGGAGATTCATGGAGATTTCTGCGTGAGTCAAAGGAGAAGCAGTCCTGGGAGCGATAAAAAAAAAAAAAAAAAAGCAGTGGGTTCAATTCCACCTGAGTCCAACAGAAAACAGAAGCCAAATATACTTTCCACTTCTTAATTTTTATTTTAATTGAGATAAAGAAAGAGATCAGCTCAGCACTCTGCTATTTTATTTGGGGATACAACTGCAGACTTCACACATGCAGGCACACTCTTGACCAGTCAATCTTAATTCTCAGTGGAAATGTGTGATAGAATTCTGAGATATCTATGGAGAAGGGGGGTCTGGCACATAGTGAATGAGGAAAAACTCAAAGCTTGACACTGTCTGAACTGAATTCAAGGAATTATGCCCTTGGATCATTTTTTATATTGGTCATTTCTTATGAAGCTAGAAAGTTACTAACCCTTGTTACTTATTCACTAGTAGGTGCATTTGTGTGAGATGGTTGTTACTTTTGTCTTTAGCAAACATGGAAAATAAATAATGACTTGAGATCATGTAGGATAAAAAATGAGATGTCATCTTGTGCCAACAAGCAATAAGCAAGCATGAGACGAAACAGGGTAAATTGATGATAGTAGAGAAATTGCATCCATGTTTTCTATTTCTTGTTGAAACCTGTCCCTATCCACACTTGAAATTGAAAAACATTTTTCTATTCATAATTGTCTGTTTTAATAAATATGATGTTGTTCTAATATTATACATATATGTCTGCCATGAAACTTCTGGCATGGAAGCCCAATATTCATATACTAAGCAAACAAAATAGTCTCACTGAAACAAAGTTATTATTTTTTTTAATCAGAGGACTGCTCAATTCTGGCTTATGATGGTGCTGGGGATTGAACTCAAAATCTTAGAGCTTCAGGCATGAAAGTTTGTTACATAAACCACTATGTTTCCTTCTCAGTTCACAAAATTAGTTTAATATGCAATTTAACACAATTTTACTAAAACATTTATTTTTTTAAATTAAGACATTTATTTTTGTTTAAATCTTTATTTATAGATAGAGACAGCTAGAAATGGAGAGGGAAGTGGGTGACAGAGAGGGAGAGAGACAGAGAGACACCTGCAGCCCTGCTTTACCACTCATGAAGCTTTCCCCCAGCAGGTGGGGACCAGGGGCTCGAACCTGGGTGCATTGTAGCATGTGCACTCAACTAGGTGCACCACCACCCTTCCCCCATTTAATTTTTTTTTTACCTAATACACTAGTTATGACTAGCAGGGCAGATTCAACTATATTCAGGCTTCTCTGTCACTATCTACAAAATATATTCAATGTCACCACAATATGATTGCAAACTGAAGAGGAAAATCTTTCAGGAACTACATTATAAATGTGATAAAGATTTAGTCATTCCCAGATGGTTCTGATAATATTAAAAGATGTTCATCTCCCATGTCAGGAAGCTGAATGAGCAGTCCTGGAAGTGGAGCAGTAGTTGAAGTACTTGATTTATTAACATACAGTTCTGAGTTTGAACCTCAGGATTGCATGTGCCAGATCGATACTCTGATCCCTTATCATAAAAAATAAATACTGCATGAGATTTATTACTTGTTTTAGATTTTTATTTTATTACATATGAGACAAAGAAGTGTGTGTATGGGGGGGGTGGAGCAGAGCAACTCCCTGATACATATAGTGCCCAGGATCTAGCTGGGAATCTCACACTTGAAAGCTTAATGTTCAGTTATTTGAGCCACTTCCCAACCCTCTTGTTCTTGTTTTTAAGTGATTGGCTAAAGCAATTTAATGTCCTTAAACTAAATGGTCTGAATTGCTAAGTTGGGCCCTTCTGTGCTTAATATAAGTCTCTGTCTATTGGAAATAACTGTTAGTTGCCATTGGAATTCTTTGCTTCTCATTTTATTGCTTACACTTACACTATTGCAGTTCTACATGAATCTCAGCTGTTTTTATGAAGTCTCCAAAATAAGTGTAGAAGTGAAGTTTACTGCTGCTACCAGTCATTCTTGGAACATAATTTCTTATAGCTCTTTTTAAAAGTAAAGTGGAATATTGGTTTTCTACTGATCATGCCTATGTGTATACCTTTGCCTTTTTGCAAAATAAGAGCCACACTCAATGAAGTCTACAGTTTTTGCCACCTTAGTCTAGACTCTCAGTACCGTTTAGTGCTACCAAGTTAGTGAGTATGCTGTTGTATGGACTTCCTTTTAGTTTCTTTGATGAGTATCCTTTGACTTCCATATAATGTCTACCAACTCTTACTTGTTTACAGATAGAGCCATTAAATTTCTACATACTGATGGTTTTCTAAATGTCATGTACTGTGTGCTACATGCTGGAAACACATTACATAGCCCGTGGGACTTGGTTCCATGAGCTCACAAAGTATATTACCTAATGGTGATCATGACTGAATACTTAAAAATGTATGTACTTTCCTAAATTTGTAAAGTGTTTTCTATTTATAAAAACCTTCTCCTGATTATTACATGTGAGTTGAACTTTTTTTTCAATTTTTATTAATTTTAATTTGACAGGTATTAAGAGAGAAAGGGGAATAGATGGGAGACCAGGGGGTGAGGGAAGACCTGAAGCACTGCTTCACTACTTGTGAAATTTCCCCCTGCAGGTGGGGACCAGGGGCTTGAATCTGGGTTCTTGTGCATTGTAACATGTGCACTCAACTAGGTACACCATCATCTAGCCCCCAAGTTGAATTTTTCTTAAATAGAATTTAGGTTTTAAATGTCCTTGTGTCGTTTTTTTTTAAGACAATCTTACAACACTAATAATCAAACTATAACTCTTATTATCAACTTGCACTTTTGCAGTGGCAATTTTCTTACTGTTGATAGCTTTAATAATGGCTTAGTATTTGAGCATTCTAAAATCACCTGAGGGGTCAACTTTTATAAGTGGATTCCATTTTAAGTTGCTGTTTAAACAAATCCCAATATAACATTGCAAATAAAGTAGCCAACCATTGATTTACTTTAAATAAATTAAGATTTTTTAAATTATATTTTCCTCTTCCTTTCTTTATTTCTTTCTCTCTTTCTTCCTTTCTAGTTTATTAGGAAGGACAGAAAGAAACTGAGAGAGGAAAAGAAGAAATTGAGGGAGAGATAAAGATAACACCTGCAGGCATGCCTACCATATCTTGAGGCATACCCCATCAGGTGGGGAGCAAGGTCCTTCCTTGTACATGGCAACACATACTCTTAACCAGGTGCACCACCACCAGTCCTGAATTATATTTTCTATTTTGCAGAAACCAAAAACAGGCAAAAGTTTAAGTTTAATCAATATGAAACAAAAATATAGATAATAGGAAACTTTATGTTGATATAATAAAAATAAAAACAAAAGTTCAACATGGAAGTCTCTTCTGTCGGGGTCTCTGGTGGGGTGATCTCCAGGGGAAAAGTAACGGACTGGTTCTTTCTCGCTCACGACAGGGGTGACACAAAGTAAAAGACACCAGGGAGCTCTCCAGCGTGTTCAGAATTCAGAACTCAGAACTCAGAACTCGTTTATTAGCAAGGTGGACATGAGTTAAATAGAAAAACAAACGAAGGGAATTATTACTGAAATATGTCAGATATTACAGGTTTCTTAACGGTCAGCATGCCCCTAAGGTAGGGGGCTGGTACAACAGGAATTGATGAGATACAAGACAGTAATTCTCCATGAGGCAAGCAACTTAATTATCCAAAGGTATTTGAGAGAAGCATAGGGGTTAAACCCGTAGGGTGAGACAGAGAGAAGATGGATATCAAAAAGCCATATAGTTTGGAATTTCTCTTGTCTGGGGTCTGAGGTGTGTGATGAAGTGTGTGATAAGGTGTGTTCTTCTGTGATCAGAAGGTGACTTTGAATAAGTGAATCTGCGGCCATGTGGCCTACAGTTAATGGAGGGAAGTACTGGGGTTTCTGTGGGCCTGAGAGTCAAGAACGAAAGAACCAAGTCTGAGTTTCCCTCCTTTTTCTCACCTCGGTTGAGAGAGACTTACCAAGAGGTCATCTTCTCAGACCTCCATCCAAGGACGTGGGTGGTTCTCCCTAAGCTCTATCAGGCTTACACATAGTTCCAACACTCTTCCTTCTTTCATTCTAAAGAAGTAACTTTCCCCAAAGCTCTGAGGCCTACATAACCCATTCATGACCCTACTAGGGCTGCCATAATAAAGCATCAAGGATAGGGTGACTTAAAAAAAGACAAATGCCATTTCCTCACAATTATTGGAGCCAGGAGTCCAAGATCAAAAGGTCATTAGGACTATTTTATTCTGAGGCCTCACTGTTGAATTTGTGGACAACCACCTTGTCTTTATTTCTCAGTCTTCCCTTTATCTGTCTATCCAATACTTCTTTCTACTTCTTTAATGCAGAACTAGAGAATGAACACAAAGCCTTGTACATGTGGAATACCACTAAGCAGAATTCCTTGAAGAATTTTTTATACTATATCTTTTGAAAGAAAAGTGGGGGTAGGGGTGTGGGAGAGGCACCAGGGAGTATCACCTATTTTGAGCCCTGGAACCATATGGGAGTACCACAACTTTGCCAGGGAATGTGC
Source organism: Erinaceus europaeus (assembly GCF_950295315.1). Classification (NCBI taxonomy): domain Eukaryota; kingdom Metazoa; phylum Chordata; class Mammalia; order Eulipotyphla; family Erinaceidae; genus Erinaceus; species Erinaceus europaeus. Next base: position 115,232,793 of record NC_080165.1, on the reverse strand, counting down.
GACTGCTATGGTATCTTTCCTTCACTCTTTCACTCTCTGTCTGTATCTACTTCTCTATCTCAATGAGGAAAGTCAACTTGAGAACAGTGAAATCACATACATATGAAGCCAAGGATCTGTAAAAGGAGACAGACTGAAAGACAAAATCGAAATGCCAAAGCACGGCTTCTCCATCCATGGAGTTCCCTTGGTGATGTTCATTGGCCTCCCATGTGTTGTGGAGGATGGAACCTAGGGACTCATGCATGGTAGTCTTTGCCTTACCTGCTGATCCATCTCTTCATCCTAACCTCTTCTTTTTAAAGGAATACTAGTATGAATTGTCCTGAACATATTACCTCATTTTAATGTATTTTCCTTTTGAAAAAATTCCATCCCCAAATATAATAATCCCATTTTACAGTACTGAGAGAGCTAGGGTATCAACACATTAATTGGGCAGGGAGGGAGTACATGTTAATCAATAGCATGACATGTCTCTGGAGTAGAAAATTCTAGTTTTAAAGTAAATAGTCATAGAAGTCATGAAAAAAACCTTTAATTTTTCTGCTAAAGAGAATGTCTATAACTTATGTTATTAGATGATTGATTACTTTATGTTTGAAATAGGCACATTCTAGAGATTTGTTGATGACATGATAACAAACCCTACCTTAGTAACAGAAAGTAAAGGAAAGGGAAGGTAAACCCGGAAACAGTTGAACAAATAAAAGAATTATAAAATGCTGTTAAGGGCTTGCCTTAAAGAAGGTAGTTGGCTGGATGCAGGGGAGGTGGGAAATAACTAAAATAGACTTCACTATCTGCAGATTGAAGCAGAGAGTTGAAACCAAAGCAGAGGAGGGCCATCCAGTAGTAGATTCAATATTTCTCTCTCATCAGATTTTTATACAACTTATTATTAATGGATTTTGTTGCTATGGTGTAAGTTATAGCTCATAGTAGACATTTAACAAGTAATTATGTTATTATACATTCTGTTAACCAACAATTTTCTTATAATAGTAATTTCCACTTTCAAAGTCATTAAAATGTTTTCTATCTAAATTGCTATCCTACAATGAAGGAGAAAAAGTCAGGTTAGTAGATAGAGTGAATGAAGTTGAAAAAACTTGATATAATATACAAAATCACTTGGCAAAAAGGATGTCCAGTTAGTAGAGTTGAAGTATCAGCCAAGACTCAGATGAGGAGAGAGCTAAGGTTGATGGCTCTACACCAGAAGAGGACAGGAAAAAGATAAAAATTGACAGGCCCAGAGTTATCTAGGGTGGAAGTATTGAACGTTATATTTATCTCAACTATGAAACTAAATTTTAAGACCGATTATTTTTTTCAAATACTAACTTACTAGATTTATTATTGTGTTTAGTTGTAATGAATATACATATTCAAAGATGTTTCATTACCTTACTTGTTTTTATCCTTTTATTCATGGGTTAATGGTTTACAGAATACTAGAAAAGGAATTACCCCATGTATGACGCAGCAATTTCTTTCCTGGGGATTTACCTAAAGGAAATAAAAGCATCTATCCAAAGAGATCTATGTACATTTATTTTATAGTGGTACTGTTTGTAATAGCTAACATTTGGATGTCCAAGGACAAATGAGTGGCTAAGAAAGTGATTAATATATTATATATATATATATATGTATGTATACTTATATGAATACTATTCAACTGTTAAAAATGATGAAAATATCCCTTTTCCTTCACTTTGGATGAAAGTTGGAAGAATCATGTTAAGTGAGATAAACCAAAAAGAGAAAGATAAATAGCAGATGATCTCATGCATGTGAAGAATTTAAACAAGGGTGGAAAAGGAAAACACAAAGTGAAACTCAAACTAGGTGTAGTGTAAGGCACCAAAGCACAATACTCTGGCAAAGAATAAGGAAGGGGATGGAGAAGACACCCAGCTTTTAGTACATGATGGTAGAAAAGGACCTCATTTGTGGATGAGAGTGTTTTGTAGACACCTATCATGAGATGAGAAGTTGTACCCAGGTGTGAACAACTACTCTGTAAACCATTAGTATTCTGAGAAATATTCATATTGTTTTCCACAAGGTTTGAACCAATTTACATTTCTGCCAGTTATGCACAATGATTCTTTTCTTTTCTTTTTCTTTTTTTTTTTTTTTTTCCCTTACCAGCACTTATTGTTTCTGCCCTTTCTTATGTATGATGATCTCAAAGGCATGAAGTGGTAGCTCACTGTTATTTTCATTCACATATCTCTGATAACCAATGACTTAGAATACTCTCTCAGAAGTCTGTTGACTCACTGGATCTCTTCTTTGGTGAAGTTTCTGTCCATGTCCTCGTCCCATTTTTAATAGAGTTTTGTTTGTTGTTGCTGCTGAGTTTAGTGAGCTCTTTATGCATTTTGATTATTAGACCTTTATCTGATGTATGTCATATAAAGATTTCCAATTCTTTAAGGTGTCTTTCTGTTTTGGTGGTGGTTTCCTTTGCTGTTCAGAAGTTTTTAATTTGATATAGATCCATTGCTTTATTTTTGTTTTCTTTGCTGTTGGACTTGAGTTTTTGAAGACATTTCTGGAGTATAGATTATGAAGTATTTTATCAATGTTTTCTTCGAAGTAGCTGATGGTTTAAAACTCTGGCTCTTTTATCTCATTTTAGATACAATATTCCATTGATCCTGATACATAACATTTTTTGGTGGAAGATAAAGATTTAATATTAAAAATTTGTGGTCTTTTGCTGTGATATATCATTAGTGTTTGGCTAAACAACTCATGCTTACAGTTTGTACTATTATTCTAATCAAATATACCCCCTTTTTTGTATGTCTTTTTTCTTATACCTAAATGCTATTATTCCTCTCTCCATTTTTCTCCTTTTATATTGCCACATTTTCTCTGATATATATATATATATATATATATCTTTTGTCTAGCCTTCAAATAATTGTAATAGTTATGGCATGATTCTCAGAACTTCTGTGTCAGAAATTGGATGGAGATATAACAATGTGTAGTGATATATATTAATGATGTTTTTAAAATTATTTTTTAATATTTATTTATTTTTCTCTTTTGTTGCCCTTGTTTTTTATTGTTGTTGTAGTTATTATTATTGTTGTTATTGATGTCGTCATTGTTAGGACAGAGAGAAATGGAGAGGGGAGGGGAAGACAGAGAGGGGGAGAGAAAGATACCTACAGACCTGCTTCACCACTTGTGAAGTGACTCTTCTGCAGGTGGGGAGCTGGGGGCTCAAACTGGTATCCTTACCCGGGCCCTTGTGCTTTGCACCACCTGTGCTTAACCCATTGCGCTACTGCCCAACTTCAACAATGTTTTATATAAATTGAAAGCTTGGCAGTCCATTGTTTTTAAATTTATTCATAATATACTGATTATATAGAAAATTTAAAATATTTTGTTAGTTATTTAATAGTGGTTTGCATGATTCTAATATTACATGAGTATAATTCCACACCACATCGACCACCAAATGTACACAAAAATTAATTTGGTATTAGATACTGTATTATTTTTGTGACCTTTGGTTTTGTGCCTTTTTTAGAATGATCTTACTTTCTAGCCATACAAATCTAATAATGTAATTTCCAAGAATGTTACAGTTCTGTATTTTTATGCTTCATTCTTTCATTTCATTGCAATTTTATCTATAAATGGATTATGGAATAAATCCAAGTTTGATTTGATGGGATGTTATATTTTGCAAGTGGCTAACCTGTCACACATCATTTCCTAAGTAATATATTTCTTTTTCTCTTTTCAAAACATCACTTCTATCACATACAAAGAAAATTTTGTTCTGTTTCATTCATTTATCTATTGAATTTTAAAGTTTAATATCACATTTACTTATGCATTTGTTTTTGAGAAAGAGAGTGAGAAGAGCGCTTCTCAACGTTGGTATATTATAGTGATGAGAAGTGAACTTTTGATCTCAAACGTGCCAGTTCTGTTCTTTAATGATGAGCTCTTTCTCTATTTTCTTATATTGATGACGATTCCACAATATTTTAACTTACAAAACTACTTAGTGACTAAAAAATGTGTTCTTCTAGGTGGGTAATACTATGTTTGCTTTGACATACTTATGGCACAGATTCAAGTTCTGTTCCTCCTGTACTGGGAGAAACTTCAGTGCTGTGCTATTTTCCCTCTCCCTTTGTCTTTCCATCTCTACCTATCTCTTTTTATCTCTCTCTGAAGAAGTTGGAGTAGTAAATTCCCAGTGACAACAGGAATAAAGGAAAATTTGTTCTTTCTGTATACACAACATTATTAAATGTATTTTATATATTAAAACACTATCATTCTTACATTCTGTGACTCTATACTATCTTTTTTGTTCATCTGTACCTGTCTATCTTTCGAAGTCTATTATTTTGACATGCAAGCCTTTTGCATCACCACTCCACTTCTCTTCTCTCCTTTTAATGTAATGCTAAGGATGAATTTAAGGCCTCACATATGCACAATACTAGAGTCACCTTCCTAGCCCATTACATATGTATTTATTTTTAATTTAGGAAAGAAAGAGAGAGAAAGAATAGAGATACCACAGTACTGCTTCACTATCTCTGGAGACCTCCAGATTCTGTCCATAGTGCTCCCATGTGGTGGTAGGGCTCAAACTTACACGTTAAGAATTATACTCTTGTGGCTCAGGAAGTAGCACAGGGAATAAGAAGCTGGCTACAAAGGCATGGGTAGTCAGTATTGCATCTTCCAGAGTGATGGTCTGATTCCCCTTCTCTCTCTTTCACATAAATAAATACATTTTTAAAAAGATATGTACTCTACAAGATGGGCTAACTCTCAGTTCCCTTCTTTCTTCTGCTCTTCTTTTTCTTTTCATTCTTTTTCTGTCCTTTTGTTCTCTGCTTGCATGAATTGATGGAATCATACATGTGTGGCCTGCTTAATGCCCCCACCACAAATCCCGCATTTTTATTTTATATACAGAGAGAGAGAGAAGGAGACAAAGAAGAAGGAAAAACACCAAAGTATTGCTTCATTGTTCATGGAGCTTCCCTTGTTACTATCCACAGTTCTGCCATATGCTGCCTGGGATAAAACCAAGAGCCTTAGATGTGGTACGATTGGCATGCTACCCACTGAGCTATCTCTTAGTCCCTACTCTTCTTTTTATTGGAGTATATTTTATTCATCTCAGTTATGCTCTTTTTTGTTAGTCCATGTATCTTTTATTCTTTAAACTTTATCCCAGATGTTATTGTCTATTAGTATTGAATTATTTTATTTTATTTTGTTTTATTTTATTTTATTTTATTTATAAAAAGGAAACACTGACAAAACCATAGAATAAAAAGGGTACTCCACACAATTCCTACCACCATATCTCTGTATCCCATCTCCTCCCTGGATAGCTTTCCTGTTCTTTAACCATCTTGGAGTATGGACCCAAGGTCATTGTTGGATGCAGAAGGTGGAATGTCTGGCTTCTATATTTGCTTCTCCACTGAAAATGGGCAATGATAGGCTGATCCATACTACCAGCCTGTCTCTTTCATTCCCTAGTGGGGCTGGGTCCTGGGAAATCAGAGCTCCAGGACACATTGGTGGGGCTGTCTGTCCAGGGAAGTCTGGTTGGTATTATGCTAGCATCTGAAACCTGGTGGCTGAAAAAAGAGATAACATATAAAGCCAAACAAATTGCTGACTAATCATGAACCTAAAGGCTGGAATACTGCAGATGAAGAGTTGGGGGAGGACTCTGTTTTGTAGATAGATAGTAAGCATATTTTAGTTATATCCCAAAGGGCCTGTGGCTATACTAGGTTTCTTGATCTCTCTCTCTCTCTCACTCTCTTTCTCTCTATATATTTTTTCTCTGAGCCTGAAATCTAATATGCAGGTGGATCCAAGTTATTGTCTTGGGAGATAATGTCACAGCTAGAAAAAGGACCAGAAAGCTAGATCATGGAAGAGAGTAGCTCCCAAATATGGAAATGGTATAAAAATATTGTTGAATGTAAATCCCATGAATTTGATGTTATCTGGAGCCCATATTCAGTGTAGAAGCCCATGTGACCTCTTCATCACTGTAGATCTGAGCTCACATTCTGTGGTCATCAGTAGGAACATTCCAAGCTACCCCAATATCAGGACCCATTTTCCTCAGGCGTGGCATAGAGTATGTTGTCCAGCCACCCTTTGGAGGATGAAACATTCTCTACCATTGATAATCCAAGTTGAGGGCAAGGTCCTATGAGGGCCCACAAAGGGGTCAATTTTGTTGTTCCTGATAGAGATGATCAGTAACAATGAAGAGAGGGATTTATTCCAGGTCTAGGCCCATCATGTCTGTTTAGGAATCTGAATAGGGCCTCAGCTGATGGGGTGGCCTGATAGTGACTAAAGAGTCATTGTGAGGAATTCCAAAGGCGATCACCTAGGACCGCAACAAGACAGGATTTGAACGACTTCAGGAACCCACGAAATCACCAGAGAGTGCAAACACATGTGGCTCATGGACAGAGAGGAGCCTAGGGAGAGATTAAGTAACTGGTAACAGTCTGACTGTTTGTTGAGACACCACCTCCTATCTGTTTCACCAACAAAATGACAGCTGAAAGGAGGAGAGTACTCCCTTGAGACTCAACAAATGCAACTGTGAGTCGCCATTGCTACTGCCCTCAGAAGCTGGAGCAGCAGTTGGGATGCCTTGTGCTGACACCAGGGGACAAAGAACTAACCAGGAAACTCAGGAGAAGATCTATACCTGGTAGGCAAGTGGTGGGGCTGTGAGAGTTTCTTTGCATAACCTCTGGATTATCTCTGCCACACCCTGCTTTATCTCTTGGTCAGGAGTCAGTGATTAAGCTAAGAAGCCTACTTATAGTTTAAAAGACCTCAGGCTCCCATAGCCTACAGGGAAGAAAAAGAACAAAAGAGGCTTTTAAGCCACTGAGCTCCAACATAGGGATTAAAATACTATTGAAACAATAGTGAGTGAGTAAAGAATTTGAAAGAATTGTCATCAGAAATGCAGAACAATAAATGAGACTATGGAAGAAAATACTAATTATCTCAAGGTTATTAGAGAGCTTAAAGCTTAAATAGCTAAGTGAAGAACACTACTAGCTGAACATGCTAAAACAGTATCAGAACAGGGTAACAAAATAGATGAACTCCAGAAAACAGTAGAGGGGAGAGAGAATAGAATAAAGGAGGCTGAAAACAGAATTATCAAGACTGAGGATGAATTAGAGACAACTAAAAAAGAAGTGAGATATCTCAAAAAGAGATGAAGAGATACTGAAAACAACAACAGAGACCAATGGGATGACTTCAAAAGAAATAATATATGCATTATTCGCTTACCAGAGGAAGAAAAAGAGGGAGGGGAAGAAAGCATTCTTCAGGACATAATAGCTGAGAACTTCTCTAGTCTAGACAACATCAAAGACATAAAGGTTCAAGAATCCCAGAGGGTCTCAAACAGGATTAGCAGGAGACTTCTCCACACAAACACTACAAGCCTGAAGAAAATGGCAAGATATCTATTGAGTGCTCAATGAGAAAGGCTTTCAACCAAGACACTGTATCCTGCTAAACTGTCATTCAGATTAGATGGAGGCATAAAAGCCTTCTCTGACAAGCAACAGTTGTAAGAATCAACTTATTACCAAGCCTGCCTTGAAAGAAGTTCTGAAAGGTCTCCTATAAACAGTCAGACCACCATAAATAGGTCATTTGTCAGAAAACTCTGAAACTATAAAAGAATGGCATTAAAATATTTTAAATTGTTGATATAAATCAATGTCAATGGCATGAATTCACCTGTTAAAAGGCACAGAGTAAGAAGATGGATCAGAAAACACAACCCAACCATATACTGTCTACAGGAAACCCACCTGACTCAACAAGACAAACATAGACTCAAAGTGAAAGGATGGAAAACTATCATACAAGCCAATGGCCCACAATAAAGGGCAGGAACAATTATTCCCATGTCTGACGTGATAGACTTTAAAATAAATAAAATTTTAAAAGATAGGTATGGACATTACATAATGCTCATAGAATCAGCCAATCAAGAGGACTAAATAATTGTTAACATCTATGCACTCAATGAGAAGCTATGTAAATCCATCAAACATCTACTGAAAGAGCTACAGCAATATATTAACAGCAACAAAGTAATAGTAGGGGACTTCAAAACCCCACTCTCTCAACTTGACAGATCATTCAGGCAGCAAATTAATAAATAAATGAGGGAGTGAAATGAGGAGATAGATAAACTAGAACTATTCAACATTTTTAGAGCCATTCATCCCAAAAAACTGGAATACACATTTTTCTCAAGTCCACATGGGTCATTCTCAAGGACTGACTATATGTTAGGCCACAAAGATAGCAACATCAAATTCAAGAGCATTGAAACCATCCCAAGCATCTTCTCACAGCACAGTAGAATTAAACTAACACTTAACAATCAACAAAATATTAGTAAGAGTCCCAAATTGTGGAAGCTCAATAGTATACTCCTTAACAACTACTGAGTCAAAGAGGAAATAAAAGAAGAAATCAAAATGGTTTGATGAAACAATGAAAATGAACAATGAAAAAAATGAAAATGAAAACAATGAAAATGAAGACACAAGCTATCAAAATATTTGGGACACAGCTAAGGCAGTATTGAGAGGAGAGTTCATACCATATAAGCACACATTAGGAAATAAGAAAAAGCACAAATAAATAGCCTGATTGCACTTCTTAAAGACCTATAAGAAGAAAAACAAAGGAAATATAAAGCAACCAAAGGACAGAAATAACTAAAGTTAGGGCAGAAATCAAAAACATTGAAAATAAGAAAACTATACAAAAGATCAATGAAAGTAAATGCTGGTTCTTTGAAAGAGTGAACAAATTAGAAAAACCTTTAGCTAGACTCACAAAACAAAAAAAGGAGAAGACCCAAATAAATTGGATCATAAATGAAAGAGGAGATATCACAATGGACACTGCAGAAATTCAGCGTGTCATGCGAGACTTCTATGAACAAATCTATGACACCAAACAAGAGAACCTGGAAGAAATGGATGATTTCCTAGATACCTACAAACATTCAAAATTAAGTAAAGAAGAACTAGATAACATGAAAAAGCCCATCATAGCTGACAAAATTGAAACTGTTATCAAAAACATTCCCAAGAATAAAAGTCCTGGACCAGATGGTTTTACAAATGAATTCTACAAAGCCTTCAAAGGAGAACTAATACCTCTACTTTTAAAAGTCTTCCAGAAGATTTAAGGCACTGCAATACTCCCTTCCTGCTTATATCAAGCCAACATCACTTTGATACTGAAAGCAGACAGGGGCACAACCAAAAAAAAACTACAGACCAATATCTCTGATGAACATAGATGCTAAAATTTGGAACAAAATTCTAGCCAACCAGATACAGCAGTCTATTAAAAAATTGTTCATTATGACTAAGTGGGATTTAGCCCAGGGATGCAAGGTTGCTTTAATATACATAAATCAATCAGTGTGATCCACCATATCAATAAAAGCAAAAACCAAAAACCACATGGCCATATCAATAAATGCATAGAAAGCCTTTGACAAAATACAACATCCCTTTATGATCAAAACACTACAGAAAATGGGAATAGATGGAAAATTCCTCAAGATAGTGGAGTCTATATATGGCAAACCAACAACCAACATCATATTCAATGGTGAAAAACTGGAAGCATTTCCCCTTTGATCAGGTACTAGACAGGGCTACCCACTATCACCATTATTATTCACCATAGTGTCGGAAGTTTTTGCCATAGCAATCAGCCAGGAGCAAGGAATCCCAGACCTCAAATTGTATTATAGGGACATTGTCATCAAAACTGCCTGTTACTGGAACATGAATAGACACAATGAACACTGGAATAAAATTGAGAGCCCAGAAGTAAGCCACCACACCTATGGACATCTAATCTTTGACAAAGATGCCCAGACTGTGAAATGGGGGAAAGCAGAGTCTCTTCAACAAATGGTGTTGGAAACAATGGGTTGAAACATGCAGAATAATGAAACTGAACCACTATATTTCACCAAATACAAAAGTAAATTCCAAGTGGATCAAGGATTTGGATGGTAGACCACAAACTATCAGATACTTAGAGGAAAATATTGGCAGAATTCTTTTCCACATAAATTTTAAAAACATCTTCAATGAAACGAATCCAATTACAAAGAAGACAAAGGCAGGTAGAAATCTGCAGGACTATATCAAACTAAAAAGCTTCTGCACAGCAAAAGAAACTACTACCTAGATTATTGCTGAGGGGAGGTAATATGGCGACGGCCTGAGAAGTCGCTAACAGCGAGTGCTCTGATAGCATCGTCGGCAAAGGTAGGATTTTCTGCCTTTAGCAGGCCAGTCAATAAGGGGGGGGGGCACCAAAGAAGTTATTACAGTTTAATTTGGGTTAACAATTAGAGCAAAGGTGACACGGACTAGCGGGGCGCCAGAATTCCCAGGCGGCGCCAGGCAAGGCGAGTGCGCCGGGCATTGTCCTCCGCCCGCCCGGGAAGGCGGCTCCTCCGCCGGTTGCAGAGCGCGGCGGGCAGAGGACCCGGAGAGAGCACTTTAGCTCGGGGGCTGCCTCTTGGGAGTTGCCAGGGTCCACCGCGACCCTCAGGGTGGATCCAAAGACTTCTTGAGTATAGCTCTCATTGGATCAAAGGACTTGGAGCTAGTTTTCATTTTTGAGAAATCCTTTAAAAAAGTCTGGAGGGCGGGGTTTCCCGGAAAATGGCGCCCGGAGAAGCAGAAGCGGCCAGCCTTTGAGCTCCGGACACATCTCGTGTAAACAATAGGATTTTCTGCCTTTAGCAGGCCATCCAATAAGGGGCCATAACGGTCATACCAAGGATGTTTCTATAACTTAATTTGGGTTAAGAATTAGAGTAGGGGGAAAAAATTCTTTTTTCTTCCTTTTAATTTTCAAGCATACATCCTTCCCGCCGCCCCCCCTCCCCCCATAAGCAGTGCCTGGGACCAGCTACTAGCAGGATACCCCATACCACCAAACAGGGTTTTTTTTTTTTTTTTTTTTGTTAATTCACTGATACACATTTGGGAAGTTCCTCGCACTGCTCTTTAATTACAACTCTTCTTCCTATCTTCTCCCTTTTCTCTCTCTTATCTCTCTCAATCTCTCTCTCTCTTTTTTTTTTTTTTTTTTTAATCTTGTCATACACTTCTTTCTTCTTTGCCTTTCTGAATTTGTGAATTACTTTGGGGAAGAAATCTGACCCAGAGTGGACTCTCTATGTGTGTATCTCTGCTCTAGTTCCCTTTACACTCTTGTTACCCTTAGAATATACACTGGATAGTAAATTTGCATAACTGTCTATTCTTGCTATCCTCTCTTCCTTTTCTCTTTCTTCACTGGGATTTGGTTACTATTTTTTCACGGACTGGAGAAATTGTTTGGCTAACTGGTAACGATTAAACTCCTTCAATACTTACTTCAGTTGCTACGGTTATTCCGGAGGTTGGTGAGTGCAATTGTCATAAAGGTATTTAGTACAGTGTTACTTGTGCTCAAAACACAACAACTGAGGAACAACAGAACATTAAAAAAAAAAAAAGAGAGAAACACATAAATTAAAAAAAAATGGGTAGATTAAAAACAAATAAAACTGCTACCCCAATGAATGAAGACAAGAGCCCAGAAGAAACCACAAATCAGTCAGAAGTAACCATAGATAAGAAAAGTATGCAAGCAATAATAAACTTATTAATCACAGAAATGAAAACAACATTGGAGGAAAGAAATGGCAGTATTAGGGAAACAACAGTTGAGACCCCCAAGGAAAATACTGATTATCTTGAGACAATTAGAGAACTGAAAGCTGAAATAGCTGTAATGAAGAAAGAAGCTGAGGCAAGGGAAAGCAGACTAACAGAAGCAGAAAACAGAATTAGTCAGACAGAGGATGAGTTAGAGAAAACTAAGAAAGAGGTGAAAGAGCTTAAAAAGAGATTGAGAGACACTGAAAACAACAACAGAGACATATGGGATGATCTCAAAAGAAGTAACATTCGTATAATTGGCCTGCCAGAGGAAGAAAGAGAGGAAGGGGAAGCAAACATCCTAGAGGAAATAATACAAGAAAATTTCCCAGACCTGAATAACAGAAAGGATATCAAGGTGCAAGAGGCCCAGAGAGTACCAAACAGAATCAACCCAGACCTGAAAACACCAAGACACATCATAGTCACAATGAGAAGAAGTAAGGATAAAGAAAGGATCCTAACGGCTGCAAGAGAGAAACAAAAAGTCACATACAGGGGAAAACCCATAAGACTTTCTGCAGATTTTTCAACTCAAACTCTAAAAGCCAGAAGGGAGTGGCAAGATATCTATCGAGCCCTGAATGAAAAAGGGTTTCAACCAAGGATTATATATCCTGCTAGACTTTCATTCAAGCTAGATGGAGGGATCAAAACCTTCTTAGACAAACAACAGTTAAAGGAGGCAACTATCACCAAGCCGGCCCTGAAAGAGGTATTAAAAGACCTCTTATAAACAAGAACATCACTATAATACTTGTAATATATCAGAGCAAACAAATTGTTTTTTAGAACAATGGCACTACAATACATTAAATCCATAATATCAATAAATGTCAATGGCTTAAACTCACCCATCAAAAGGCACAGGGTGGGGGGATGGATCAGAAAACATAACCCAACCATATGCTGCTTGCAAGAATCCCATCTGTCACAACAAGATAAACACAGACTTAAAGTGAAAGGATGGAAAACTATCATACAGGCTAACGGTCCACAAAAAAGGGCAGGAACAGCCATTCTCATCTCAGACACGATAGATTTTAAATTAAATAAAGTAATAAAAGATAGGCAAGGACATTACATAATGATAAGAGGATCAATCAGCCAAGAAGACTTAACAATTATTAACATCTATGCACCCAACGAGGGACCATCTAAATACATTAAACACCTATTGAAAGAATTTCAAAAATACATCAATAGTAATACAATAATAGTGGGAGACTTCAATACCCCACTCTCACACTTAGACAGATCAACAAAGAAGAGAACCAATAAAGATATAAGAGAATTGAATGAAGAGATTGACAGACTAGACCTCTTGGACATTTTCAGACTCCTCCACCCCAAAAAACTGGAATACACCTTCTTCTCAAATCCACACAACACATACTCAAGGATAGACCACATGTTAGGTCACAAAGACAGCATCGATAAATTCAAGAGCATTGAAATCATCCCAAGTATCTTCTCAGACCACAGTGGAGTAAAACTAACTTTTAACAACAAACAGAAAATTATTAAAAGACATAGAATTTGGAAACTAAACAACATGCTCCTTAAGAACCACTGGGTCAGACACTCACTCAAACAGGAAATTCAAATGTTCCTGGAAACTAATGAAAATGAAGACACAACCTATCAAAATATTTGGGACACAGCTAAAGCAGTACTGAGAGGGAAACTTATAGCTATACAATCACATATTAAACACCAAGAAGAAGCCCAAATGAACGAACTTACTACACACCTCAAGGACTTAGAGGAAGAGGAACAAAGGAACCCTAAAGCAACCAGAAGGACAGAAATCACTAAAGTTAGAGCAGAAATAAACAACATCGAAAATAAAAGAACCATACAAAAGATCAATGAAGCCAAATGTTGGTTCTTTGAAAGATTAAACAAAATTGACAAACCCCTAGCCAGACTCACCAAACAAAAAAGAGAGAAGACTCAAATTAATAGAATTGTCAACGATACAGGAGATATCACAACTGACACCACAGAAATCCAGAGAATTCTGCGAAACTTCTATAAAGAACTATATGCCACCAAGCTAGAGAATCTGGAAGAAATGGAACAATTCCTAGAAACCTATGCACTTCCAAAACTGAACCAAGAAGAACTACAAAATCTAAATGCACCAATCACAGACAAAGAAATTGAAACCGTTATTAAGAATCTCCCCAACAACAAAAGTCCTGGACCAGATGGCTTCACAAACGAATTCTACAAAACTTTCAGGAAACAGTTAATACCCATACTTCTTAAGCTTTTCCATAAGATTGAAGAAACAGGAATACTCCCTTCCACCTTTTATGAAGCCAACATCACCCTGATACCAAAAGCTGATAGGGACAGAACAAAAAAGGAAAACTACAGACCAATATCTCTGATGAACATAGATGCCAAAATATTAAACAAGATCTTGGCCAACCGGATACAGCAACACATCAAAAAGATTGTTCATCATGACCAAGTGGGATTCATCCCAGGAATGCAAGGCTGGTTCAACATCCGTAAATCAATCAATGTCATTCATCACATCAATAAAAGCAAAGCCAAAAACCACATGATTATCTCAATAGATGCAGAGAAAGCCTTTGACAAAATCCAACACCCATTCATGCTCAAAACTCTACAAAAAATGGGAATAGATGGGAAATTCCTCAAGATAGTGGAGTCTATATATAGCAAACCTACAGCCAACATCATACTCAATGGAGAGAAGCTGAAAGCATTCCCCCTCAGATCAGGGACTAGACAGGGCTGCCCACTGTCACCGTTACTCTTCAACATAGTATTGGAAGTTCTTGCCATAGCAATCAGGCAAGAGAAAGAAATCAAAGGGATACAGATTGGAAGGGAAGAAGTCAAGCTCTCACTATTTGCAGATGATATGATAGTATACATAGAAAGACCTAAAGAATCCAGTAGAAAATTACTGGAAGTTGTTAGGCAATATAGCAAGGTATCAGGCTACAAAATCAATGTACAAAAATCAGTGGCATTTCTTTATGCAAACACTAAATCTGAAGAAGAAGACATCCAGAAATCACTCCCATTCACTGTTTCAGCAAAATCAATCAAATACCTAGGAATAAAGTTGACCAAAGAAGTGAAAGACTTGTATGCTGAAAACTATGAGTCGCTACTCAAGGAGATAGAAACTGATACCAAGAAATGGAAAGATATCCCATGCTCATGGATTGGAAGAATAAATATCATCAAAATGAACATTCTCCCCAGAGCCATATACAAATTTAATGCAATACCCATCAAAGTTCCACCAAGCTTCTTTAAGAGAATAGAACAAACACTACAATCATTTATCTGGAACCTGAAAACACCTAGAATTGCCAAAACCATCTTGAGGAAAAGAAACAGAAATGGAGGCATCACACTCCCAGACCTTAAACTATATTATAAAGCCATCATCATCAAAACAGCATGGTACTGGAACAAAAATAGGCACACAGACCAGTGGAACAGAATTGAAAGCCCAGAAGTACATCCCAACACCTATGGGCATCTAATCTTTGATAAGGGGGCCCAAAGGATTAAATGGAAGAAGGAGGCTCTCTTCAATAAATGGTGCTGGGAAAACTGGGTTGAAACATGCAGAAGAATGAAATTGAACCACTTTATCTCACCAGAAACAAAAATCAACTCCAAATGGATCAAAGACCTAGATGTCAGACCAGAAACAATCAAATACTTAGAGGAAAACATTGGTAAAACACTTTCCCATCTACACCTCAAGGATATCTTTGATGAATCAAACCCAATTGCAAGGAAGACCAAAGTAGAAACAAACCAATGGGACTACATCAAATTGAAAAGCTTCTGCACATCCAAAGAAACAATTAAACAAACAGAGAGACCCCTCACAGAATGGGAGAAGATCTTCACATGCCAGACATCAGACAAGAAACTAATCACCAAAATATATAAAGAGCTCAGCAAACTTAGCCGCAAAAAAGCAAATGACCCCATCCAAAAATGGGCAGAGGAAATGAACAAAACACTCACCACAGAGGAGATCCAAAAGGCTAACAAACATATGAAAAACTGCTCTAGGTCACTGATTGTCAGAGAAATGCAAATTAAGACAACACTAAGATACCACCTCACTCCTGTAAGAATGGCATACATCAAAAAGGACAGCAGCAACAAATGCTGGAGAGGATGTGGGGACAGAGGAACCCTTTTACATTGCTGGTGGGAATGTAAATTGGTACAGCCTCTGTGGAGAGCAGTCTGGAAAACCCTCAGAAGGCTAGACATGGACCTTCCATATGACCCAATAATTCCTCTCCTGGGGTTATACCCCAAGGACTCCATAACACCCAACCAAAAAGAGGTGTGTACTCCTATGTTCATAGCAGCACAATTCATAATAGCTAAAACCTGGAAGCAACCCAGGTGCCCAACAACAGATGAATGGCTGAGAAAGCTGTGGTATATATACACAATGGAATACTATGCAGCTATCAAGAACAATGAACCCACCTTCTCTGACCCATCTTGGACAGAGCTAGAAGGAATTATGTTAAGTGAACTGAGTCAGAAAGTTAAAGATGAGTATGGGATGATCCCACTCATCAACAGAAGCTGACTTAGAAGATCTGAAAGGGAAACTAAAAGCAGGACCTGATCAAATTGTAAGTAGGGCACCAAAGAAAAAACCCAGTGGTGAGGGGTAGACATGTAGCTTTCTGGGCCAGTGGGGGGTGGGAATGGGCGGGAGGGATGGGTCACGGTCCTTTGGTGATGGGAATGGTGTTTATGTACACTCCTAGCAAAATGTAGACATATAAATCAGTAGTTAATTAATATGAGAGGGGGAAATCAATTGTATGTCTCAAAGGTTCTCAGGAGACAAACTGAATCTTTTTAATAGATAGGCTACGTATTTGATATGCGGACTCTCTCAAAAGCCTAGACCAAGTAGATTGGAGGCTTCCAATAGCACAGCTATATACAAGATACTGGGTACTGTACAGCAAACCATAACAAAGGGACTTTTCAAAGTTAACCCAATTAACAAATAATGTGATGATAATATTAACTATTGATTGTCTTTTTGAACCCTAAGACAGCAGGAACCTCACATCTTCACTATAGAGCCCCTACTTCCCCCAGTCCTGGCACCCATGGATAGGGCTCACTTTCCCGTATGCTTCTCCCAATCCATACCAAATAATATTGCATCCGCCGATCACAACCTAACCAAAGCAACGATTGCCATCTCAACATGCTTCACCTCAGAGTGTATCCAGAGACTTCACGTGTGGAATGACAACCCTTCAGCTTCATTACTCGGGTGAGACCTTTCCTTTTATAGTACACTCTAATTTCATCTCAGGTAGTTCACTTTCTAACAAAGTCCCATAACCTAGACATACACCAGGTTCTGTGAGAGAGAGCGTATGCGCACACGTATCCATAAACTACTGCAAAATATATACCTGAAAGCAGGATTACACTAGAGTTTGCAGTGAGTACCTCCCCAACACTTCCTCTCCACTATTCCAATCTTGGGATCCATGTTTGCTCAACAAATTGTTTGGCTTTGTATGTTAACTCTCTTTTCAATCACCAGGTTCCAGATGCCACCAGGATGCTGGCTAGGCTTCCCTGGATTGAAGACCCCACCAATGTGTCCTGGAGCTCAGCTTCCCCAGAGACACACCTTACTAGGGAAAGAGAGAGGCAGACTGGGAGTATGGACCGACCAGTCAACGCCCATGTTCAGTGGGGAAGCAATTACAGAAGCCAGACCCTCTACCTTCTGCAACCCTCAACGACCCTGGGTCCATGCTCCCAGAGGGCTAGAGAATGGGAAGGCTATCATGGGAGAGGGTGGGTTATGGGGATTGGGTGGTGGGAATTGTGTGGAGTTGTACCCCTCCTACCTTATGCTTTTGTTCACTAATCCTTTCTTAAATTAAAAATTTAAATAAAAAAAAAAAAAAAAAGAAAAAAAAAAAAAAGAAACTACTACCTAAACCAAGAGACCCCTCACAGAATGGGAGAAGATCTTTACATGCCATACATCAGACAAGAGGCTAATACCCAAAATATATAAAGAGCTTGACAAACTCAAAAACAAATAACCCCATCCAAAAATGGGGAGAGGACATGAACAGAATATTCACCACAGAAGAGATCCAAAAGGCTAAGAAACACATGAAAAACGCTACAATTCTTTGATTGTTAGAGAAATGGAAATAAAGACAACAATGAGACACCACTTCACTCCTGTGAGAATGTCATACATCAGAATATGTAACAGCAGCAAATGCTAGAGAGGTTGTGGGGTCAAAGGAACCCTTCTACACTGCTGGTGGGAATGAAAATTTGTCCAACCTCTGTGGAGAACAGTCTGGAAAACTCTCAGAAAGCTAGAAATGGACCTACCCTATGATCCTGCATTTCCTCTCCTGGGGATATAGCCTAAAGAACCCAACACACCCATCCAAAAAGATCTGTGTAAGTATATGTTCTTAGCAGCACAATTTGTAATAGCCCAAACATGGAAATAACCCAGGTTTCCAACATCATATGAGTGGCTGAACAAGTTGTTGTATAGATACACAATGAAATACTACTCAGCTATTAAAAAATGGTGACAACACCATTTTCATCTGATATTGGATGGACCTTGAAAATTTCATGTTAAGTGAAATAAGTCAAAAATAGAAGGATGAATATGGAATGGTCTCACTCTCAGGCAGAAGTTGAAAAACAAGATCAGAAGAGAAAACACAAGTAGAACCTGAACTGGAATTGGCATGTTGTCCTAAAGTAAAAGACTCTGGGGTGGGTTCGTGGGTGGGAACAATTATATATACAAAGTTACTTTTGCCACATAGTGCAACATAATCACTATTTCTAGGAATTCCAAATGTGGACATCTTCAGAGGATCATTCTTTTTTTAAATTTTTTATTATATTTATTTATTTATTGGATAAAGACAGCCAGAAATTGAGAGGGAAGGGGGAAATAATGAGGGGAAGGGACAGAGAGTCACCTGCAGCCCTGCTTCATCACTTGCAAAGCTTTCCCCCTGCAGGTGGGGACCAGGAGCTCGAACCTGGGTCCTTGTGCATTGTAACATGTGCACTCAACCAAGTGCGCTACCACCTGGCCCCTAGAGGATCATTCTGCCTATCACATACACCATTTGTGCTTCAAAGTTTTTTCTCTTTTCTTCATCAATAACTATTGTAATAAAAAAATTTAAAACAGCAGGGGCACTGCTGGGCCCTGGTTTGAAACAATCAAAGGTTTATTACATGGTGGTACAGCAGTGTGGAATGGTATATTTTAGGTACAGCAAAATAAGCAGGGGTAAGAAAGAATAGGCCAGGCCTATGAGTTAAGTTAATTAACAAAGTTCAGCTTCATGTGTATACATGTCAGGGGAGGAGCAGCCATAGTGAGGCTCGGAGCATGCAGGGTACAGGGAGAGCAGAGTACAGGAACCGAGCCTGACTGTTGCCTCACACATGCTTAAATTCAGTCCTGACATCAACCTGACATCAGCTGTATGCTAATTACAGTAATCAGTCCTATGCTAATCAGGCCCCAAAGTCCTATTCATGGCCTGTATCACAATAATTATTCCTGTCAACTGAATTATCCACATTGGTATACAAGGTGTTAAAAACTCTCCCTTGACTTTGCTTTCCTTGCCAATTATTGCCACATTCCTCTGAACTCTTCTGGGGAACAACTTGAAACAATTTTCTGCATTATGCCCCCAATTGTTCTTCCATTCTTTTTTAATATCTCACCTTTTGTAATAAGTTTGATTTTGTGGAGAGTACAAATGACTAAAAACACATAGATGAGAATCAATTTTTAGTCTTTATAAAACTTTTATTTTACAATTAGTTATTGAAATTTTCATTTAGTTCCCAATATACTACCCTCTTTGATTTTTTTTTACCCTTGTGTCTTAGAGACTTCTTTATAGTTTCTTCTGCTGTCTCACCCTTATATTCCTGACTGTTTAATCTTGGACTACCTGAGAGTTTTTCATCTGTACTCATTAATTTGTTAATATCACCGAGTCTCATGCTCTAAATGCCAGATATTTTATCTATGGTTCAATTTTTTTTCCCTGAGTTCTGTACTTATATATTTAATCATCAACTCAGAATCTCCAAGTATTGGATTGTCAGAAAAGTCATGACATTTTTTTTTTGTTTGAGAGTCTGATGCTTTATCCACTGTGCCACCTCCCAGACATACATACATACATACATACATACATACATACATGCATACATACATTTATTTGTTTGTTCATTTTGACTAGAGCGCTGCTCAGCTCTGGTTTACGGTCGACACTTTTTTTTTTTTTTACCTCCAGGATTATTGCTGGAGCTCAGTGTCTGCACCTCAAATCCACCACTTCTGGTGGTCAATTGTTTTTCTTTGATAGGATAAAGAGAAACTGAGAGAAAAAGGGGTGATTGAAGCAGTCAGAAATATCTGCTGTACCTGTTTCACTATTCTAGAAGTGTGCCCCCTGCAGGTGGGAAGCAGGATCTCAACCCTGAGCCCTTATGTATGGTATGCATATGCTTAACCACCACCCACCCTCTGATGCATTTATTCATAAAAAAAATACACCATGACTATTCCAACAATCCAATAGATATGTTATCTTCACAGTTGTTGTGTTCACTGTCAAACCTGTAACTTTCCCTACAAAATCCCTTCTTTCCACAGTGTCTTGATTAAAACCACTTCATTCTTCCACTTGATAATTCCTTTCATTCACCTTTCTCCTCTATATTTGACATTTGATCAACTTACCAAGTTTAAATACTTATTATTACTTTTAATATCAAAATACAACCAGAACCCAATTACTTCTGGCCATTTCCATTGACGTCATCTTGTCAATTACCGCCACGACCTCTGGTTTTTATGTTGCAGTATAACCTTTGTTAGTTCTCCTCTCCAAGCCTACTTCTTTACCTCCTAATAAAGTAATCCTGTCAAAGTTTAAGGCAAATCACCTCACTCCTGTGCTTAAAGTCCTATACTTCAGAGAAAAAAAATCTAAATTTTTACAGTAACCTAGAAAGTCCTTGCCTCTTCTAGATTCACTTCTAGATTCACTATTCCATACTGGTCACACTCCTACTTCAGTGCCTTTGTGATGAAAGTTTCCCCCAACTACACTGCAATTTCCCATTTCTTTTCCCATAAACTCTGTCTTGTTCAAATGTCACCATCAGTAATTCTTCTCAGTTACTATTATTTTTTCTACTAAATATTAGCATCATTCAATGTCCAATATAATTGTTTTATTAATTGTTCTATTATGTCCACCCTCATAAGAATATAAGTCTCTTGAGGGAAGAGTGCTTCACATTCATTTTTTTGCTTTCTTTTCTGCTTTAAATCTAGCACTTAGGACAGTACTGACTACAAAACAGGCATTCAACAAAGATTCACTGCTCTAGAATCACTTTACTTCACCTCAGTACGAGGTACTTATCCCTGACTTAGGCCACTGAGTAAGCAGAAAACTTTTTCTAGTTTACTCAAGTCAGATACCTGTAAGTTAATTTTGGTCCCTTTATTTTATGCCCCACACCTTAAAATTATGCCAGTCTTACATACACACACACACACACACACACACACGCACACGCACACGCACATGCACACACCTGTGTGCTCTTAATATCTTTATTTCAGCATCCTTTTTACTAACTGGAATTGTATATTTACTTTTTTAAACTACTTTTACTATACTTCCTCAGAGCATAAACTACATAAGAACAGAGTTCTCATGTAGTATTGTGTTTCATTCACGTCCGTGTTTTCAATTTTAAAGATACAGTCCAACAATTATAGTTTTGCTTAACCCTAACACTTAGTATCTTATATAGAATTATGTTCTGTCTAAAAGTATAACAAACTTATTTAAACAAGGTTTCCGCTTTTTTTTTTTCCTCTTTCTTCTGTATTAAATTCACCTCTTCATCATTTTCTGGACCTAGAGCAACAGAGAAATCTGGATGGCCTGAGTGACATACATCTTTTAGTTCTGCTAGAGGAATTGTGGATTGGGAGAAGTTTACACAATGCATAGAAAATAGTTTTAAAGTTTCCAAAGAAAAAAAAATTGTTATCAGAGTTGGGTGTTGGGGAGAAAGAGTTTATGGGACAGTCAGAAACAACAATGGAAACCACTGTGGCTTTCCAGAGTAAGAAAAGAAATATAAGGAGAAACTAAAGACCCTATACCAACACAAGAAGAAAACAGGATTACCATATGTCACCATGCACAAAGATAAGCTCAAAGTGGATCAAAGATTTAGATATTAGGCCAGAAAACATAAAATATGTAGAAGAAAATGTTATCAAAATACTTAATGACATCTGCTTTTGAAATGTCTTTGGTGTTTTGAGCAGAGTAAACAAAAGAAAAGATAAACTACTGGGAATATGCCAAACTCAAAAGCTTCTGCATAGCAAAAGGAGACATCGCCAAAACAGACAAATACCCTATAGAACAGGAAAAGATATTTACATGCCATATATGTAAGAACATGACATCATCTCCCCAGACAATAACTTGAATCCACCTGCATATCAGATTTCAGGCTCAGGGGAAAAAAGAAAAAGGAAAAAAAAAACTAATATAGGCTCTTTGTAATGTAACTAAAATATGCCTACTAGCTATCTACAAAATGGTGGACCCCCCCCCCCCCCCGCCCAATTCTTCATCTGCACTATTCCAGCCTTTAGGTTCATGACTGGTCAACAATTTGGCTTTGTATGTTAACTCTCTTGTCAACCACCAGGTTCCAGATGCTAGCATGATGCCGACCAGACTTCCCTGGACAGACAACCCCACCAAAATGTCCTGGAGCTCCACTTCCCAGAACCCTTCCCAACTAGGGAAAGAGAAAAACAGGCTGGGAGTATGGATCGACCTGTCAATGCCCATGTTCAGCGAGGAAGCAATTACAGAAGCCAGACCTTCCACCTTCTGCATACCACAATGACGTTGGGTCCATACTCCCAGAGGGTTAAAGAATAGGAAAGCTATACAGGAAGGGGATGGGATACGGAGTTCTGGTGGTGGGAATTGTGTGGAGTTGTCCCTCTCTTATCCTATGGCTTTGTCAATGCTTCCTTTAAAAAAAATAATAAAACAGAGACATGAAGTCACAAAACTCAGGAACAACAACAAAAATTGCCCTGCTAAAATCTGTGAGAAAAAATTCAACAAATGCTTCTCCAAGAAGTATCTTCAGGTGGTCAGCACCTGAAAAAAATTATTCAGTCACTGATTATCAGAGAAATGCAAATCAAGGCAATAATGAAATACAAGCTCAGGTTTGAGAGAATGGCCCACTTCAAAAGGATAGTAATAAGTGCTAGAGAGGGTGTGGAGAGAAAGGAACCCTACTACACTATTAATTGGAATGGGAATTATTGTAGCCCTTATAGAAATTCCTGAAAATATTAATAATCAACTCATCATATAATTCATCAATTTCCCTCCTAGGTATCTATCCAAAGAGCACAAAAACACCTATTTGAAAAGATCCAGACACACTTATGTTCATGGCAGAGATATTTTTAATAGTTAATATTTGGAAACAACCCAAGTGTCCAATAGCATGAATGGTTAAAGTTGGGACATATATACACAATGAAATACAGTACAGCTATAAAAAAAAAAAACAAAACGGTATGTTCTCCTTTGATACAGCATGGATGGAATTAGAGGGAATTATGCCAAGTGAGATAAGCCAGAAGATAGAAGGAGGAATATAAAATAATCTCACTCACAGATAAACTCTAAGAAACAAAGTAATGGACAATCGTGAATAGACTATAGTCTATTGCTGAAGATTCAGGGACTTAGAAAGGGATGAGGAAGGAGCACTAAAGGGAAGTAAGTGAGCTCAGTTTCTATGATGGAATAAGATAATGGTTTAGATTTTCATAGTAATAGTAATGATAGCTATTTTGAGAAAATTTAGAAACGTGCCCTTGTGACAGCATAAATCTTAAAAATTAACATCTCAATATGGAGATAATGGTATTGGAAAAGGGGAGAGAAGCTGTCGCCTTGATAGAAGAAGTATCCCAAAATAACTGTACCTTCAAACACTCTAGGAGAGGACATGCTGATAATTCAGGCATGTCTGTGTGGCACCATTGTGTCCTCCTCCTTCAATGACTCCCTCTGGGGAGTTGCAGAAGGGAAATCTCCCTAACATGAATAATCCTGACCCTAGCACAAAAACTGGAGGAAAGATAAAAGAGGTATTGGCAGAATAAACTTTTCACTGTGCAAAATATTGCTCACCAGCCTATTTGTGCCTATTCTGTATCTGTGAATACAAAGATTATTTGGTAACTTATATTTTAGGTAAAGGGGGGATCTGAATTAGTTTGACAATAAGAAACAGGTATGAGGTGGACATATGTACACTTGGAAAAAATATCTATCAATCTCATTGCTATGATTTAGCTTGGGTTTTCTTATTCACTTTTTATTTGTTTGTGTTCTTTTTTTAATTTTTGGATACACTGAAACATACAGTGTCTTCAATTTTAAAAGTTTATTCTGAGTACAAAAATGTCTTTTGGGTTCTTCTCAGAGAAAAGTGCCCAGGCTAACCACAGGCACACACACATTCTTCCCATAGTACAGTACTTTAAAATTAATAGCACATGCAGAGGAAAAACTAAACCCTTTGACGTCACTCTTGAAATGAGGAAACATAAACAGAGAAAGCTCCACTCCAGTAAGCTGCCAGAGTTGAAGCCGATTGGCCTCTGCTTTTCCTTGCCTGTGGCAACTGACAGCACCTCCCAGCCTTGCAGGCCGGCTGCCGGTTCCCTCAGCCAGTCGGTGGGTCTGGGCACTGCAGCAGGCTTGGGCAGCCGTCCCAGCACTAGTCTGGGAGAAAGTGGTATACTCACCCAGAGAGAATCTCTCTTTCAATCTTCTTGCTTTCTCGAGCTCTCTGTGCTCTTGTATTTTATTTTATTTTATTTTACTTTATTTTATTTTATTTTTCTCTCTCTCTTTTGTTTTACCTAACTATATTCCTAATCCTGGATGAAGTTGCTGGATTCTGCAGCACAAGTCTTCATGAACAAGCAGCACCGCTCAGAGATTTCACGGCATTCAAAGGTCACAGAACTGCCACTATGGTTAAATGTCTTGTTTAATGGTTGAGGTAGGTACAACAAATTTCAGCTGCAACCTCATTTTTCTTGTGAAAACAAAATCACTGAGAGATGGCAGGAGTTTTATTTAAAATGAACCTGTACATAAATATGCTGGCGGGTGGGGGGGTGTCTAGGGTTGTTACTATAGCAACCAGCTTTTGAATTTCCTTCCTTTTTCTGGGAGAACTGACTAAATGTTATCACTTATCCAAAATTAACCATTTCAGGGTAACAAGACTGTATTATAAGCATCATGAAAAACTCTGGGCATTTTCAATGCACTTTGAGCTCCCCCTGGGGAGGGCTGCTTCAGGGGTGGAGAGTATGTTTTTAACCAGTGCAATCTTTTTTCTCCAATGTAAAACTGAGGGTTGAGTCATTTTAAAATTTCTGTTGGGACATGATAGGAAAATATTGACTAAATGATTGGTGAAAGTTGTAGCATAAAGAAAAATAAGACCAATTTCTTCCTAGAGTTTTTCATATTGGTTGATAGTGGACTTATGAAATATAGTAGGAAGAGAGGAAAGTGCTGGTCTTGAAATGGAAGGCAGGAAAACCCGTTTGATGTATGTTCAAAAAATGAGTTCTTGAGGAAAATTTATTTTGTCATCTTTTTGCATTAAAAAATCTGGATTTAGAAATCAGCAGAAGCATAGGCTCTAAGTTGTAGAACCAATGATTTAGATAAAATCATAACTTTATTAGTATTGCACTTCTGCTAGTTACTATTTTTTCTACAATAGTTGAAAGAATAATATAATTAGAGAGTTAAGTGATTAATCCTATCAGCTAATTAATTACCTATAGATTCTGTTCTTCATGTGCTCTAGTCAGAGCAACTACCAAAATATTAGAACAAATCTCTTTGCACCAGACAGTAGGCAAATGCATTCATAGACAATAAACAAGAAAAAGCTTAAGAAAGCAGGGGAAATTGAACACAGGGTAATGCTATTTTCAATGGCATATTACTACTGTGCATTGGGAGGAACTATGCTAAATATCATTCCTGCCCAAGAAATAGATTTTGTAAATAACTTTTAAAAAAAAGTTTAGTAGTATGTGGTTAACTTGGGTTTCCTTATTACCCTTCTCAAAGTTATACAATAACAAGGAAAACAGGGTTATTTTAAACCATTGCCCTGTTTCTAAACTGTACTTGATTTTTTTTTTTTAAGTTTTCTGTTCTCAACACTGAATACCAGATTTTTTTTTTTAACTGGGTCATGTTAGCAGTTATTAAGCAAGGTGTCAAACACAGAGTATATTTCAAAGGGTTAATGAAATTAACTGCAGACAACTGCAATATACCAACTTAAGAACTGCAAAAATATTAGCTCTGAAATGCAGAGGATGTGCTGTGAATGGACAATTGCTTTTCTGCAGTGCCTAGTGGAAAAACAAGGACTTTGTGTGTTGCAAATGCCTAACTGCAGCTCCTCCATTTCCTCTGCTTTATCTTTTATTACTGGCTGGTGAAACAAAGAAGGGTGTCACTAGTTGCCTCTTGATTGACATTTTCTCTACTAAAATGAAGTCATTTTGTTTTGTTTCAAGTAAAAGCCCAATGTTTACTAGTGGCAACTTCAAAGTCTCTGTCCTCTTTATAAGAAATTTCACCTGACATTGCAAAGTTGTCTGATTTCAGAGTTCAATAGAACAAAATGAGACAAAATCAGTGGTGGTTAGAAGTGGGGAAATTAACTGAGAGAAACTTTTTTTTTCTCTCTAATCAAGTTACTTACGAAAAGGATGGAAAAACCCATGATTTATGAGGAACAGACAACAACACAGGAAAAATAATTGCACTTATACTTCTTTTAGTGTCCTACACAGTGTTTAGCACAAAGCTGCCCCTTCTTGACTCTCAATAACTGGTTTAAATGCTGAGAATTTACTACCCTACATGTATTGCAAATTGTTTAAATAATTTTCAAGTGTTATGAAAAATGTTCTTGGTGTTACTCCAGCTAAAGATATAATGTGGAAATAAACCTATCAGTGGTACAGAGGAGGGCATTCCAAATGTTGATCAGGGTTATTTTCAAAGAACATCTTATTCCTAACAGATGCAAAAGTAAAATAACCAAATTTCCTCAAAGTGGGAATGTACCACCTGGAAAATATCTCTGCCTAGTAATTAATCTTCCACAGTTAAATTTGTTGTTAACCAGGTTAAAATCACAGGGGAAACTGCTTGTTGACTCATAGAACATAGTGTTGGAAGGAATTTATTAGGCAGTAAACTAATCCCAAATGAGACTAAAAGGGCTTCATTATATTAAAGAGAACCATCAAAATTCGGAATCAAGTTAGACTTTAAAACATGTAAATGTAAAAGCTAACAGGTATTTTAAGTGTTTCACTTACATTGACTTATTGGGAGTAATTTATTGGGGGGGATAGGTAAACTTATTACAAACATTTTTATTCAAAGAAATCCATAGTCCTAATTCAGACCATAGGCTCTAACAAAGACTACAGACAAGGAAAGGTCTCTCTTTAAAAGATGCAGCTGACAGAGGAAGAAAGCATTCGACATTTGGACACTCACCCTTACAAATCAAAGATTCTATTAACTCTCCCCAGTAGTGGCATCTCTATTTCTTCTAACAATGTGTGTATGACAACAAGTTGGGGGTCAGTACCACTGGCATATATATATATATCCCAAGTGACTTTATCAACAGGCCTACTTTGAATCATGAGGTGATGCACATTTTTTTTATCTTTGCAATCTTTGGTTCATATATAGAGGAGGCTAAATGAATTATAGGGACCCAAACTGAGTGAATCTCTACTACACAGCAGATAATATTAGAAATTTTATATGTAGAGCAAAATGTGTCCAAGTATTTAAAAAGTAAATGCCTGGAACATGCAATAGGTAGAGACTGGGATGGTTATTTTCATTCAGGATTTATTTAACTAGTTGGGTAGCTCTGAGTCATATGTCTACCCAATAATCAGTAAGAGAAATAAGAATAAGAAATAGAATAAGACAGTTGTCTTATTCTATTTCTACCACTTCTTTTTATATTAAAATTTTATAGTACTTTTATTTTCAATCTGAAAATTTTAGATATCCACTTATTAATGTGAAGTTACAAAACTTTACTCACAAAACATTACAGTGCACTTTCAACATATAAAGGAAGATACTTGTTGAGAGAATGTGATTAAGAAAGTTAGATAAGCAATTATCCCCAGCTTTGAGAAATTTAAAATCTAGTTGAATATATAAGCATCTATGTTGTATAATCTTGTGGGACAAAGGGAATTCTAGAGAAAGGTGATGGATAAAGTTGAAAACAAAAATCTATGAAAATTGGAGTTCAAAATAAGTTAATGTTTTTTTTAAACTATGAAGACATCCATTTATCATTAGATCTTTAATATGGTCAATTGAAGACATCATTCTTTTGAAATACTTTTATAATAATATTTTTAGAGTTATTCCATTAGTTGATTAAACAACTATTTGGGCCTGAGATGGTGAATTAAATAAGTGCATGAGCTTCTTCTCCATCATCACTTGGATTTGGAGCCCCTAGAAATTATAGATGGCAGGAATCCTTCAGGAACTTTGACAGTAGTCCTAAATACCAGCCACTACTTGTTACAAGAATAGGAGCTTTCTAAGCTGTGCTGGGCTTGAACATTGATGTAGTTAAGTACTTTGGAGAAAGCTCTTGGTGTTATAAACCTCAGATAGTGGTTCATAACTTCCAGAGATGACATGTGTGAGTTAAGGCAAATGTGTTTAACATTGAAAATTCAGTTTCCTCATCTTCAAAATGAAACTGCAGGGGCACTTCTAGGATATCTATTTATTTCCCAAATTCTGTGGTTTACACTGACAAGATTAACGTTGACTCACTCATCATTATTATTATTGTTGTTGTTGTTATTTTATATTTCTTCCTCTTTCATCCTTCTATCATTTCCCTTCATAGTTTCCATTTACTTAGCTAATTCAAATTTTCATAAGGTTACCTTCAAAACACTGCCATTGCCAAAGGAAAATACAAAAGTACGGCATAATCTTAAATTGTGGGATATTTTTCTTCAGGAGGATTATTGCCCCTCACTGAACTACATTTATCCTTGATCCATTTCTCTGTTATGAGACTGATGTGCTACACCATACTATAGAACTTTTTTAAAAAATCTTTTTTCTAAACTTTATTTATTTATTTATTATTGAATAGAGACAGAGAGAAATTGAGGGGAAGGGGAGATAGAGAATGGAGAGAGACAGAGAGACACCTGCAACCCTGCCCACCACTTGTGAAGCTCTCCCCCTGCAGGTGGGGACCAGAGGCTTGTCCCCAGAGGTAGGGACAAGTCCTTGTGCACTGTAGTGTGTGCACTTAACCAGGTGCGCAACCACCTGGCCCCACTATAGAACTTCTTATGGCAGAGTTCAAGAGACAATTTAGAGTCTGTGTCTTATATCCAAGGACTCTAATGTTACACTACAGGTGTCTTATTCTTAACTTTAAATCACTGTCCTAAATTTTACATAGCATTTTATCGAATGTCTCCACAACCTCATTTCTGGTCTCCTTAGGAAATTATTAAGAACATACTGAAACTAAGAGAAGTCATCAGAAAAAAAACGGCAAATTAAGTATCTGCCTGGGACAAATAAAATAATACAGGTTCAGTTCCACATCTTAGCAGTGAGATTTGATACCACTCAGTTACCATCATGTAGGCTCTGGTAGGAACCTAATTGGATTGGAGAATTCCCCCTGATATTTCCTCTAAGTGAAGATACACAATTAATAGCTCAAGCATAGAAAGTAAGTAGCTAGATTTGTACTTGATAATCATATACACTTAAGTCAGCTCACCTGAATAGTACTCCTGTTTTGCTATACGAATGACTTAGATTTGAACCTGACTCTCCTTGCTTCCATACTTTGGTGTCTTACCTTCTCTCTGTCTTTGGCTCTGTCTTTCTATCTGAAAAAGTCAACCCAGGTTCTAGTCTGGCTCACACCACAATTGAGGGAACTTTCATGTTATACTGTCTTTTCTATTTTCATATCTGTCACTGTCTTTCTCTTTTTACCTGTAAAAGTCAGCTGAAACAGTGAAGCCTTGGTTATGACAAAAAACAAAACCAAATAAATGAACAAAAACTATATATATATATATATATATATATATTTAACATGGCATAAGATTCATAGAAATCTATCAAACATATAATTATTAATTTGCTACAGTATATATTCACCATTAAAAGAAAACAAATTCTTTTGTAGATTCTTTTTATATTTATATTCAAGCAGTGTAGAAGTATGAAAAATATTATCTATTATACCAGTAAAAAAAATTCTCATATGATTTAGCTTGTTGTTTTTCTCCCTTCTTCCCTTCCTTCCTTTTTCTCTGTCTCAATTCTCCTCCTTTCACTCACTTTTTATTGCAATTGTAACAAGATGGAAACAATGTTGAGATTTTGATAGTTATCATTTGTAAAAATTGGAGTAATACCTACTTCAGATTTTCCTTTCTAATACTTGGTGAATTAGCATTAAATGTACACTAAAATTTCTCCCAAAGTCATTTATTAATACCATTTCATTTTATTTATTAACACCATTATCATAATTAACACATAAATGAAGAATATATAAAACATATTTTCACTTCATGACAATCCTCACTAATTTACCATTGCTTTAAACATACAAAAATGGATTATGTTTTTTAACAGAATTTATATGTTATTTAAATATAAAGAAGGTTATTGAGAGTTTTTAATGTGGACTAGCAAAATAGCTCATCTGGGAATATGCCTGCTTTGCCATGTTTATCATCCAGATTCAAGACCAGCCACTACCACACAGGGAAAAGCTTCAGTGTGGTGGTGTCTTTCCCTCTCTACTTTTGTCTTCCTGTATCTACCTCCCTGCATTTGTCTCTCTCCATCTGAACACTGAAACCCAGGCAATGGAGAGAGGGGTGGGGGAGAGAGATAGAGGAAAATATGAATTTGGAAATTAATGCGTATTTTTATTTTTCCCTTGGAAGAGGAATTGGGATGGTCCAAGGCTAGTCTGATGTGAGGTATAGATTTTACATTATAGTAGCATGTGTCTGCACCATTGAATTTTGATCTTTTAAGATCTTTACAGTTAATGCTTTACATAGTCTTTGTTAACCTTAAGCAAAACTTTTTTAGGGACATCTTGAATCTTGCTTAATTGTGTTTTGTTTATAATATAAAATGTTAGGAACGTCTTCAAGTTGACAGGAGGAGAATTGTTGAATATATTATTTCAATCCATACAACAGAATAGTTTATGTGTTTTAAAAGAATGGGATAGATGTGCATGCATAAATTTGTAATGATTTTCAAGATATGTGGGGATAAAGAGCTATATTAATCTTCATAAATGAAAACATGCATTTACTCACAGAGAAAATTTCTGAAATATTAAATTATAGAAACTAAACAATGAGCATATCTTCAGGGGAACTTTGAGCATGAGATGAAAATGAGACTTACTTTTCATGTATATTCTTCAGGATTGCTCAGCTTTATCTGAGGATACTTTATTGAACACACAATGGACAGTGAATTTACTTACTATTGAGTGATATTTAATTTGTAGAGATAAGTTAGACAGTAAAATAAAAACTCTATTTTGTTTACAGATTACTAATTTCTTCCCTGAATTCTGTTATTTTTTTCCCAAATATCTTTGACATTGCTAGGGAGCACAATTTGCCACAGAGGTAAGTCCTTTGAGTGAGGAGAAAATCCATCTCTCCTGCTAGAATAACTTTGAGCCAATCATCCCTCTGGGTATCTTTTCTCATGTACAAAACTAAGAGCTTAATCCAGTTCAATTCTCATTCCAGTTTTTATTATGTATCTAAGAAAACTTTTTAACCTGATTTCAAATCCAACCATTTAAGGTCTTTCTCCATATACTGAAGAATATTTTAATGGCTTGACATCTTAACAAACTTTTCTATTTTAGAAGGATATGATTGAGTTAATTTTTCCAGTTTAATATGTTTTAAAATCTATATTTCTCCAAACTATACATCATAGATAAACAAGATTAAAATGTACTGTAATACCACTTATTCACAGAACAATACTAAATGCCACCTATATAAAGATGCGTAGTTTTCTCAGATATGCCAGTAATTAATGCTTGCTTCAGTTAGAATATGATTTATACATTTCTTGATTTTTTCCAGCAGGGGAAAAAAGGACTTTCATTTCCTTTTCTTATTATACCACTTGCCGGCTGTGTCCAGTCAGATGAAAGAACTTAGTCATTCACACAAATGTAGATGAATTCTCATGAAAGGAGATGCTATACTATGCCTTAATATAGAAAAGGTCAGGAAATTTAAGAAAAAAATAGTTGTTTTTCATTTGATACAAACGTAGTTTATTCACATTTCTTTAAGATAAATGTACCTACTTTTTCAATTAAATCACTATTTCAATTTAGATTTTTAGTTTGATTTAGAAAGAGGAAATACTAGTCATTTTCTAACATTATTAATATGTTTACACCTTTTTATTCCTTATACAACATAAAGACAAATATATAGAAAACTTTTATTTTATTTTATTTTATTTTATTTATAAAAAGGAAACCCTGACAAAAAACCATAGGATAAATGGGGTACAACTCCACACATTTTCCACCACCAGAACTCCATATCCCATCCTTTCCCTTTCCCTTGATAGCTTTCCTATTCTTTTACTCTCTGGGAGTAAGGACCCAAGGTCATTGTGGGATGTAAAAGGTGGAAGGTCTGGCTTCTGTAATTGCTTCCCTGCTGAACATAGGCACTGGCAGGTCGATCCATACTCCCAGCCAGCCTTTCTTTGCCTCGTGGGGTGGGGTTCTGGGGAACTGGAGTTCCAGGACCTATTGGTGGTGTTGTCTTGTCTATCCAGGGAAGTCTGTTTGGCATCATGGTAGCATCTGGAACCTGGTGGCTGAAAAGAGAGTTAACATATAAAGCCAAACAAGTTGTTGACTCATCATGAACCTAAAGGCTGGAATAGTGCAGATGAACTACTAGAGGGCTCTCCATTTTGTAGATTGCTGGCAGGCATATTTTAGTTATATTCCAAAATTATATTTCAGATCAATGTGGTTTACAGTCAACAATATTTATACAACTTCCCCATATTTGGGAACTACTCTTCCCTGATCCAGCATTCTGGTCCCTTTTCCAGCCATGACATCATCTCCCCAGACAATAATTTGGATCCACCTGCATATCAGGAAAAAAAAAAAAAAAACTAGTATAGCCACAGGCCCTTTGGAATATAACTAAAAAAACTTTTTATGTGGTATTTATGCCAAAATATTAATGAGTGTGACAACATAGCCTATTTGAAATATACTGCTTAGAGAATCTACTTAAATATTTCCTTTGATTTAATTATTTATTTATTTATAACCTTTCAGGGCTCATTGTATGTGTAATTGCACTGCTTTTGTTAGAGTGACTTTTAAAAATTTTTTTAATTCATTTATTCCTTTTTGTTGCCCTTGTTGTCTCATTGTTGTAGTTATTATTGTTGTAGTCATTGGATAGGACAGAGAGAAATGGAGAGAGGAGGAGAAGACAGAGAGTGGGAGAGAAAGATAGACCCCTGCAGACCTGCTTCACCTCTTGTGAAGAGACTCCCCTGCAGGTGGGGAGCCGGGGGCTCAAACCGGGCTCCTTATGCCAATCCTATCGCTTTGTGCCACAAGCACTTAAACCACTGCGCTAGCGCCCATTTCCCTGTTAGACTGATTTTTAAAATTTCAGATAGAGTAGACAGAGTGAGGGAGATGGAGAGATACCACAGCACTGCTCCGATACTTAGAGAACTTCCCCTAATGCTGTGCATGGTGGTGCCATTCGTTGTCAGGGGCTTCACCCAGACTCTCACTCATGGAAACAAGGTATTCTACCAGGTTAGCTATCCCCCTGGTCCATTGATGTCAGTTTGAAAAACAAAATCACTTAACTGAATTTATTGAAATAAATAAGTGACAAAAATATATAACTTTTTAAAATTCAGTTGATAAAAGTTTGGGTTTTAATTTTATTTTTCCCAAATCAATGTTTACTGGGGCTAGGAGATAGCGTACCCTAAATTCTGGCATCACATGGGATTATTATGGTCAGTACCAGGGAGAAGATTCAGGGATAGTGGAACAGTGCTAGAGTGTCTCTTCTCTTTCTCTATCCCCCACCCCCTCATCTGCTTGAAATTAAGTGTTTAGAGTATACGAAAAATTCATTGACTTAACACTGATTCATAACAGTCTAAGAGTTCAAGAGTATAGTCTTGTGTGTGTGTGTGTGTGCGTGTGTGTGCGTGTGTGAGAGTGAAAGTCATCACATCCACCACCAAAGTGTGCCTTCACATCAGATAGAATCTTCAGCCTACCCCCTTCATTGTATCTTTACCTATTTCCTCTATTTATTATCATCATTTTCTGAGTCAGTTTGCTTATTATTATTACAAGTTCATTTGTTTTAATTATCTAAATTCAACATATGAATGAAACCATCAGTAGTTGTCTTTTACTTCTTTCCTTAAGTAAGTGTTATCAGTTTGAGTTTCATCCATTTGGTCTTTTTTTTTTTTTTTGCCTCCAGGGTTATTGCTGGGGCTCAGTGCCTGCACTACGAATCATTCCACTGTTCTTGGAGGCCATTTTTTCCATTTTGTTGCTCTTGTTGTTGTTATTATTGTTGTTATTGTTGGTTAGGACAGAGAGAAATCGAGAGAGGAGGGAAGACAGAGAGGGGGAAAGAAAGACAGATACCTGCAGACCTGCTTCACCACTGGTGAAGCGACCCCCCCTGCAGGCGAGGAGCCAGGGACTCTAACCGAAATCCTTACACCTGTCCTTGAGCTTTGCCATGCTGGGTTACCACCTGATTCCCCCCACCACCACTCCCCATTTGGTCTTTAATGACACAAGGCCATTGGTTTTAATGGTTGACTACTATTCCATTCAGGCATATGTTTATAATTTATTTATCCATTCATCCATTGATAGGCATTTAGATTTATCCTGTATTTTAGCTATTGTGAATATTTCAGCAGTGAAGAGCAGGTTGCGTATATCCTTTTGAATTAGAATTTTTAGGTTCTTTAGATCTAGTAGTGATAATGTTGTATCACAAGGTGTTTCCATCTTTATTTCTTTAAGGATTCTCCGTACCATTTCTCATAATGACTGCACCAATTTACATTTCCACCCATTATCTTTTTTCTCCACATCTTTACCAGATTACACTTGCTTCCACTTTTTTTTGAAGTAGGTCATTTTTACTACTATGTATCTATATATGATTGGGAATGTAATTTGCATTTCTCTAATATAAGTGATGTTGAAAATTTTATTCATAAGTCTATGGGTTATTTGTTAAGAAGAGGAAGTGAACCAATAAGAAATAAATATATACATATATTTTTTTCAATGACCATTGTATTGTAGCATAAAACCCTGGGTTTGGCTTTCAGATGATAATCTTACAAAGATAATACTTTTAAAAAGTTATTCAACATTTTTATCTCTCATGTTTCTAAAATATAAATTGAAAACAACATATATTGTGGTCCTAAATTTCTAGAATCTTAGAGTACCAATGCATTCACTTTCACATGCATTTATTATTTATTTACTTTATGATACAAATGTCAAATCTTCATTTTCTGTATATTTCTGTTAGAAAAGGAATAGTTAGGCCCACTTTACAAGCAAGAAATTGAGAATTTCAGAAGTTACAGCTAGTAGAGATTTTTCAATTTTATAATTTTACAATAATTTCATATGATTAAAATGCATGATTAAAGCTTCATCTTTAACCATTTTATGTTCTAATTAAAATTATTGTTTATACAAATCGTAAAATCTGTTTCAGGATATTAAATAAAGCATACTTCCTATGTAGAGGAACACATTTAATATTAAGTATTTTTATAATTAATCTGACATTTTACACTTAGGTTAGTTTAATGGTAAAATATAGAATTTGATACTATTCATTGTGGTTCACTTATTAGCTCTGTGACCTTGAGAGTTACTTAATCTCTCTGGATTGTATTCTACTTATTTAGGAGACAAAGGTATTTATCCTGTCTACCTCATAACAGTGCTAAGAAGATTGAGTATTATTTGTAAAACACATAACAGGATGTGAAAGACAATACGCTTTGTATGTGTTTATCTAGTGTTTTTTTTTCCTTGTCTTATGAAATTTACCATTTTACAAACAGTACGATTGGATCCTTTAAACATTTCAGGAAATTTCATTTTATGTTATATTTAAAATGTGTATATTAAATGAAAGCACACATGTGGAAAAGTATACACGATATAAAATACACTTACTGCAAGTGAGACTACTGACCAAGAAAGAGATCATCATCCCCTCAGAAATCCCATCATCCCTCCTCTAACATTCTCTCACTATTACATCTTGAGACTCATTATGTTATTGTATGCATATAACATTATTCTGTTTTCCTTCGCTGTTGCATAGTGTTTACTTATATGAATTTATTCACCAATTCTACTGTAGAAAAAAATATGTTTAGTGTAGCTTTTAATAGTATGAGTAATAGTGATGTGAGTATTCTTATGACTGTTTTTCGGTGCACATGTAAGTATGTGTTTCTGTTGAGCATAAGGAATTTGTTTTTAGGTATTTGTGTAATGCTAGTTTATGGTGGTTTGTCTATGACCGTGCCACCCTGAACATGCCCAATCTTGCCTAATTTATGGTGGTTTTAATTTTCTTTGTGCTGATTATTAATTATTTCAACACCTTTTCCTTATTTATTGCCCAAAATGGTATGTTAGTATCCATTTTGTCAAACGTCTAACCAATCACTTATACAATACAAATTTTATTTATTTTATGTATTTTTATTACTATGCATTTTACAAATATTTTCTTAAATTGTTAAAATCTCATGCTTTCTTCTCTAATATTGTTTTGGTCATTCCTAGTTCTCTACATTTCAAATATATTTTAGAATTAATTTAAGATTCCTCCATAGAATGTAAATCACTATTGGAATATAGACCAACTTGGAAAGATTGACATCTTTCTTACATCTTCTGATTCTTTATTTATTTTTTATCATTTTATTTGGGGGATGTAATGAGTGATTTATAGGTTAGTTGTTGATACAAGTCCATTTTCTCATCTCCCAGTGATAGGTGTCTACAAAACACAAGTCCATTTTCTCATCTCCCAGTGATAGGTATCTAAGAAACTGTCTCATCCCCAGCTTAAGCCATTTTCCACCATGATGCACAGGACTCCAAAGCTCCTCCATCCTGTCTCTTCCCCTCATTCCCTAGATTCCTTTGCTTAAAATATGGTATATCCCTCCATTTATTTAGGTCTATGTTGATTTATCTCAGTAATGTATTCTAGCTTGCTTTGTAGCCTTTTACATAGTCTTGGTTTACTATTTTGAAATCATTCTAAGTAGTGTTTCCAATTTAAACATTTTGTTTCTGACACATAGAAAATAAACTCACTTATGAATTCTGAAGCTTAATAGACTCCTTTGCTCTTTTAACATGGACAATGATTCTATTAAAGAATATTGATAACCACATAACTTTGTCATAACCGATGACTGTTTTAGTGCACTTGGTAGGATTTTCCATAAATGTTTGTAAAGGCAACAGTGAGTAACTATGTTTGTGATCTGGGTCTTTACATATGTAAAGTACTCACTCAAGTGAGTATTCTCCCAATGGACAACTCTCTTCTCATAGTTGCTAAGTTGCCTTTTCATCATGGAGAAGTTAAAGTCTTATGTGGTGGCTATTTAAAAAAATTACCTGTAAGCCACTTTCCCCACTACCCAAATTATTTTTTAGTTTTCATCTTCATACAAACAAATGTAATGTCTGTGATTGAAAATGGTAGTTCATTTGTGTGATAAACAATCAAAAAATATATATATATATATTTTAATACAGAAGTTATTTCTTGTGGGGATATTAATTAAATTATTGCAGACCAAATACTTCCAGAAGTATGTCCAGTTACATTACTGTTAAATTCAGTTCTAAGTGTGCTAAGTCAAGTCTACAAAGTTCTGTAGCTGTTGCCTATGACTATTCCTTAACTGTTTTGTATTACTAGCAATGTGTTAATGCAGGTTTATTTGCTTTAGTGGTGAGGTTATCTTTGGAGCTTATATCTTATGTAGTAGGCTCTTATCTATATAATAAGAACACAACAGAGTAAATTCTTGACCTAGAGTCCAACCACTATATAAGCAATTGTAAATAACTTGAAAAATATACATTTATATACGTATATATGTTTAAGGAGAAATAACAGTCAAGAAAATGTGCTTGAAAAATCTTGCCATATCAATGTTTTAAACAGCTTCACATTTCTAATTTTTATGCATTGTGATTTTCCCTTTTAAAAATAGAATTGATAAATTAGAAACTGAAAAATTAATTATTATTGGAACCAGGTGGTGGTGCACCTGATTGAGCACACATGTTACAATGCTCAAGGACCCAGGTTCAAGCCCCTGGTCTCCACCTGCAGGGGTAAAGCTTTGCAATTAGTGAAGCAGTGCTACAGGTATCTATCTATCTTTCTCACTCTCTATCTCTCTTTCCCTCTCAGTTCCTGGCTTTTTCTATCCAATAAATAAAGATAATAAAAACAATAATTATTATCTAGTAACTCCTGAGTATATTTTCAACTATATGCTGAATATATTACTGAATAGTAAGTGTTACTATTACAACTCATGATATAAAACACGACATAATAAAATATGAACAAAACTGATTTAGGATATAAGCCAAAGAGCTGAGTAACTTCTGTGTGTTGCTGCTTCATGAAATTATAACTGAGTAAACACTTAGCTTTAGCACATTATAGAATAGTAACAGATAGTATGACAACTATTAAGTGATGAAAGTCACTATAATGTAGAGTTTTTAATAGCCATTTTTAAAAATTCTTGTGAAGAGATAGAAACAACTTATGCTTTAAAATTAACACTCAAGTTCTTGTGCAAATGGATTATGGAGCCTAGGCATGAGCTCTCATGTAACAATATCTCATGAATTGTAGGCTGTTGAACACAAGAAGGAGAGGTTTCTGAGACTGATGTAAGAACAGTAGAGAGGTGGACACTGCTCATCTGTTAGTACCTACCAGCAGAGTAATGGTACTGAGTGGTAGATTAGAAAAATAGACAGCTATACACACTGCTTATAAATCCAGATTTTGGAGTCAGATTTACTAGGTTCCTAGTTTTTGCTCAGTCTCCTATCAGTTTTGTAACCATGGAAAAGCGATCTACTCTATTTTCTCATATGTAAAATTAGAGGGCACTAATTTCTGCTGATAGGATTTTATTAGGCTTAAGTGTGTGTGTGTGTGTGTGTGTGTGTGTGTGTGTGTGCATGTATATACATGAAAATTTATGACTGATTCAGTAGTAACCTCTGTACATATTGTGCAATATTACATATACACATCAGAACAACAGCTCTTCAGGAAGGGTATCTGCTTTGCCATGCACTCTACCCAGATTCAGGCCCCCAGTATACCATGTGAGAATACTACAGCACTGCAGGGGAAGCATTGGCCCTATGGAGTCTCTTCCTCCCTACCCATTGCTTTCTATCTGAAAGTCAGTCAAGAGCGATGAAGCTCCAGCAATGACAAAGAACCAATATGACATGCACCTGTCTTTAAAAGGTAGTAAATTTGAGAAAAATTGATGGTATTTCCACTTGTATCACTACTTACACAGTTTACTGAGATGGGAAAGACTGAAAGAGGATAAGACTGGAAGAGGAGATGTAGGAAGAAGTAAGGAATTCTGTTTAGGCCATAATGAGTTTGATATGCCAATTAATGAAGAAGAAAAAAAAAGCAATGAAGTACAGTGAATAGAGGAGAGATAAAACCTAAAATTAGGTTTATTGATATACATGCTATTTAAAGTCTTGGCTTAGGGTCTGAGTACTGGCTCACACATTACCATGGCACAAGGACCCAGGATCAAGCTTATATTCCCCATCTTTGGGTGAGGTACTTCACAAACTTCAGACCACGTATCTCTTGCTCTCTCTATCTCTTCCAAAAACATTTATTTATTTATTTATTTTAATGATATATATACCAAAGGACTGATCATTTCAGACTTATGATAGTGCTGGGTATTGTATTTTAGAGCCTCAGGCATGAAAGTCTTGTGCATAATCATTATATTGTCTTCTAATTTCTCTTCCCTGTCTTTCACTCTCTCCCTCTATTTAAACAAAAACTACCAGAAAATAACAGAACCATGTAGATATAGAGCCTCAGAAATAACCCTGATGGCAGAAAAAAAAGTCTTGGAATAACCTGGGAAGTCCAAGTAAATAGGAAATGTGTAGTGGCTAAGTCTTCAACCAGTATCCAGATGCTGAAATAAAATGAGGATCCAGGAAATGATTCAAACACATACACATCTTGTTTTTACATACTGTTGCCTGTATTTCTGGAGCTTTGCCAGAGTTAATTATTCAGAAGACTCTGAAATGACATGAAATAGATGTGAAAGCCTCTTTATATTTGTAAGGGGCTGAGGCTTCCAGCTTTTCCCTACTGACAAGAATTTTCCACATGCACTTCAGAGTAACACAAAGAACTCAGATATGAATATACTATTTCATAATCATTTTAGATGTTTTAGTTCATTCTTAGCTAAATTTGGTCCCAAATGAGGATTCAGTTATTTTTAATTATCATAACTATATAACTTCTTCACACAAAGTATGGACATCTGTGCTTTATAAAAAATTTATATATTTTTCAAAATATAAAAGCTTAGAAATGGAAAATATTGACTCCAGCTATCATATTTATAACAATTTTCAATCCATCCAGTCCAGCAAAGCTTATATAACCCACAAGGATGTAAATTCAAGTGGAAAGAATACATACACAGTCAACAATTGATGTAACAGTGTTTATGGAACCAGTTACCCTGACTATATAGGACACCAAGGATGCAGTTTCT
Organism: Erinaceus europaeus; assembly: GCF_950295315.1. Taxonomy (NCBI): domain Eukaryota; kingdom Metazoa; phylum Chordata; class Mammalia; order Eulipotyphla; family Erinaceidae; genus Erinaceus; species Erinaceus europaeus. The sequence continues at coordinate 115,191,638 of NC_080165.1, read as the reverse complement.
TCTGTTATTATCTGACTATGTCAAAGGGAGAAGAGAACAGGTGGGTATGGCAGGGGGCTGCAAATGGCACTCTGACAGTCCTGGTCACCTAAATATAATGTGGTCAGTCCTTGCAGAAAGTGTGGGCATATTAATTAAGAATAGAAATTATGAGTAAATATAGGAAACTTAAAGTCAAGTCTTGCATTTGACACTCATCTGTGTTTTGAACCTAAGGAGGGCACTAATTGATCTGTGCTTTGAACCTAAGGAGGGCACTAATTGATCTATGACAGTTTACATTCATCTTATATTGGTTAGGGAAAGAAAGAAACAGACTGGGGATATGGATCAACCTGCCAATGCCCATGTCCAGCAGAGAAGCAATTATAGAAGCCAGACTTTAAACCTTCCCATACTCAAAAAGAACTTTTCTCCATACTCTCAGAGGAGTAAATGTTAGGGCAAGATAACCAGAGAGCTCTGAAACCCAATTCTATCAGGACCTGGGCAGAGAAGGGGTAGGGGAAGGATACTCAGAGTAATAGGTGTGACTTAGAAATGAAGAAAAAACAGGATCATAGAAAGAACTGAGCAAATATATATAAATATAGATATAATTAAATATAGTGAGCCCAATGGAAGGAATGGGGACACAGAACTCTGGTGGTGGGAATGGTGTGGAATTATACCCCTATTATCTTATAATTTGGTAAATCAATATCAAATCACTAATAAAAATTACAAAAAATTCATTATTATGTTATAAAATATGTTGATTATGTAAATATTGCATGTATAAACACTTGTAATATGTACATATAACACATATATATTTTTTTATGTACATAATGTGTATTTATGCTTGGCATGTGGATGGTAGAGTGATCTAAGTAACTTTTCAACTATTGTTTACCATTATTTATATCATCTTACTCTATGTTATTTTATTTTAATCAAGTATCTTTAGGAACTATGAGCAATAGAAGCTTAACAATGTGGGACAATAAAAACAAAAATTAACTTTGAAAGAAAACTAATTCAAACAATTAGGAATAAATTCTATTCATAATAACATTGTGATTAGGCGAATTTTCTTCACAAATGTAAGTTGTCAAAAGTGAACTAATCCTAGATTTTTTAAAAGTTTGATTGTTGGGGCCAGGTGGTGGTGTACCTGGTTAAGCACATACATTACAGTGTGCAAGGACCCAGGTTCAAGCCCCTGGTCACCATCTGCAGGGGCAAAGCTTCACAAGTGGTGAAGCAGGGTTGCTGGTGTCTTTCTATCTTCCCCTCCTCTCTCAATTTCTAAATATATTGTGAAAAATTTTGTTTGCAGAGAAGTCAGTTGCCTTAACAAATGTCATCTTATATAAACACAATCAGTACAATCCCTATAATTTACCTCAAGAGTCTCATTGCAGTAGCATTTTATTGCTGCTTTGTGTGCTACGCCAGGATGGATTCCTGCTGAAGAATTTATTGATTTTCTTTTTTAATTTTTTAATGTTTTAGTTATTTATTTATTATTGTATAGAAACAGAGAGAAATTGAGAAGGGAGGTTGAGATAGAGAGAGAGAGAGAGACAAAGAGACACATAAAGCTCTGCTTTAACACTCATGAAGCTTTGCCCCTGTAGGTGGGGACCAGGGGCTTGAACCTAGGTCCTTGTGCACTGTAATGTGTGCACTTAACCAGGTGTGCCACCACCTGGCCCCCTTGATTTTCCAACAAGAACAATGCTGAAGTTTCTTCTGCAGCATCATCTAATTCATACTAATATTACTATTGTCTTTTTAAGGTTACTTTCAATTTCACATAAGCAAAAATCATACAGAAATAAAATCTATGTCTTGTACTTTGTGTGGAATTTTTGATTAATGCCTACTGTCAAGTAAGAGCATTGAAAGAATAATTTAAATATGTTTAGACATCAGACATTTACTCATTGTTTTGTCTTATTAATGTTTGCTTCAATATAACCCAAGGAAGGACCAACTTTGTGGGTCCTCCTTACCTAAGAAGGGAAGTTCATTCTATATGTCTAGAGGATCTGTTAGATTCATACTACCAAGAACAGTGTAAACTGTGTAATCACAATTGAAATCTACCATAGTCATTTCAAGTTTGCACTTTTCTGTCCACTTAGTCAGCTATTTGGTTAATTAATACATAGTAAGTTACACTCAATGTACCATGAATCTTGAAAAAAAAATAATGTAAATCAATACTACACATATGCATAGTCCTATGGGAAGAATGTGCTATATTTCTCATTTCTTCATATTCAGAACTTTCACTTAATTCTGGCTTTGGAAACCAGATTACAAGAACTTTGAATTTTCGGGTTTTCCTCGGTTTATAATTTATTCATAAACTGAGAAAGGTTTCTATGTAACAGGAATATTTCTCAAAGGTTTGTAACATGTATTTGAAAATTAGAGTCTGGTGTCTCTCTATCTTCCCCTCCTCTCTCAATTTCTAAATATATTTTGAAAAAATTTGTTTGCAGAGAACTGAGTTGTTTTAACAAATGTTATCTTATATAAACACAATCAGTACAATCTCTATAATTTACCTCAAGAGTCTGTGAAATTATCTTTCACATAAGAAAGATAGAAAATAGATAGAAAGAAGCCAGAATACCACTATGGGGTGGCATCAGTGATCAAAACAGGAATTGCAGACATGAAAGTCCAAAGTTGTACCAGCCAAGATAATTCCCCACCAAAGCAGAATTATTGATGTCTCTTAGTGTAGTGTGTAATGCACAATGTATTATGTGTTACATATATTTTATAATGTCTTTATTTTCTGACTTCAGTTTACTTTTCTTATATTAATTAGTTAATTTCATAGCATGAAAATGTCACTCTAGCATCAGTAGCACTCTAGGTAGTAGCAATCTGATTATTGCACTTAAATTGAAAGGAACAGAGCTGAAAGTAAAACTCAGCACATCAAAAATAGCAACTTCTAAATTTCCCTTGCCAAAAATTACATCTACCTTCCTAGTCATTCCATAAGCAAACTGACATTACAGAAAGTATATCTAAGAATGGGGCTTGAAATGTCCTCTGAGTATCTTCAAATATCAATTTTGTTTATAGGATTTTTGGATTTTCTATGAGTTCAAGTTACATTTCTTTCTATTGAAATAATACTGTCCTGTGAGGAATTTTTTTATTAAGAAGTTTGGTTTTTTTGTTTTTTCCTACCTTGATTTGAAGAATTCATAAGGGATTTTCTGTAGGTCTCTTTAAAATAGTATGATACAGCATTAGAAATATAATTGATTTGGATAAAGAATTATATAATTTAAGACAATAATAGATTATATGTGTGGCCCAAGTTCAAGCCCTAACACCACATGGGAGTGCCATTACAGGGCTGAAGCCCTGGTTCTGTGGTGTTTCTCATTCTCTTTCTCTATGAATGAAAAGAAGCTGGGGAGTAGTAAAATCATGCTTGACCAAAAACTCAACTATACACACACAGAAAGGAGTGAGGGGAGAGAATTTAGTGAATATTTGAAATATAAATTTTATATTTAAATTTCATTTAAATATAAATGTATATGCAGTATATATATATTCTTTAGACTGAAATTTTTCTTTTTGTCATGATTGAAGTAGCAATATTAATGTTTGTTAATCAATTAGAAAAATATTTCAATAAACATGATAATCAGGGTTAATATTTTGGTTTATATTCATTGGCATAAATTTATAATAAATGCCTATATGCATTTAACTAGTATTTCCAACATTGCATTTTATATATTTTTACATTCTTTTTTCAAAGGCCTTTAGTAAATACTTTCAATATCTAGACTGTAAAGATTTTGTTTCTCTCACATCACTTTATTGGGGTGTATTTAACAGATTACAGTATGGTTTTTGACACACTCACACAATTTCTTATATCCCTTTTCTTTTTCTATTTTTATTAGTCATTTAATAATGATTAACAAGATTGTAAGTTAACAGGGATAAAATTCCATATAATTTACAGCACCAGAGTTTTGTATCCCATCCCATCCTTTGGAAGTTCCCCTATTTTTTATCCCTCTGGGAGTATGGGGTGCAGAAGGTAGAAGGTCTGGCTTCTGTAATTGCTTCTCCGTTGGACATGGGCATTGACAAGTCAATCCATATCCAGCCTGTTTCTATCTTTCCCTTGTAGGGTAGGGCTCTGGGGAGGTGGGGTTCCAGGACTCATTCATTGGTGAGGTTGTTTGCTTAGGGATGTTAGGTTGGCTTCATGGTAGAATCTTCAACTTGATGTCTGAAAAGCAGTAAGATATAAAGCAGAAAAAATGTTTAATAATCAGGAACAAAAAGGTAAGAATATAGCAGCTTGTGGTCTTCATGTCAGAAGAAGCTAAGAAGTCTATATTAGGTATAGTCCATGGGGCCCATGACTTTACTAATTTTTGCCTGAGCCCAACAGCTGCTATGCAAGTGAGCTAAGAGTATTGTCTGAGAAGATGGTTTCAGAGTTGGTACTAGGACTAGAAAGCTGGATCAGGACAGAGAGTAGCTCCCACATATGGAAAAAGTATACAAATACTGTTAACTGTAAACCCCATCAATTTGACCTATGGCCCATGTCTATTTATCTTAGCACAGGAGCCTGTATAACCTCTGGATCCCTGTTGGTCTGAGTTCACATTCCATGGTCATGATTAGGAACATTCTAGGTTGCTATTCTCAGCATCACTTAGGTCCTTTTCACTATTATGCCTGGTGACCCTAAAGCCTTATCCACCTCCTTCCTTTTCCCCCTTCCCCAGAAGAATGGTATTTAATCCTTCATAATGAATAATTACTTGAATAATCATTTAACAGGTTGTGAATACCATTTTTAATCATTATTTTAGTAATTTAGTCATTTTTTCAGTCATTATCTATCAATATTTTGAGTATAATATTTACTTGCACTTTAGTCTCAGCATTAGCAAATTCAGTTTTTCATCGAATCTAATTATTGCTGCTTTGTGGTGTTCTTTCTTTCTCTTTCTTTCTCCCTTCCTTTTTTATTTCCTTCCTTCCTTCATTCCTTCCTTTCTTTTGGGGAGAGCATTGCTTTTAAGATTTTTCTCTCTGCTCAGGTCTCTGCAAAATACACTTCAAGACAAAATCAGTTATGAAGAAAATTATTTCTCAGAAGTGTCCAGAGGAAGATAAAAGGGAAAAGGTTGGACAGAAAGAGTCTGGCACTGTGAAAGGAGGGGCAGAGGAAAAGAGTTTGGTGTAGGGAGAGGATAAACTGCAGTGAAACATCCAAAATCTCAAGCATGCTCAAGGGCAGCTGGTAATTTGAATTGTTTGTTATGAGAGTTTGACATTGGGCCAGCAGACTCTACCCTATAGTACCCACCTCATGCCCAGCATTGGTTAGGAACATTCTGTGGAGGAGTGTGTGCTCTCCATTTGAACACCAAGAAATCATGAAGGTGCAGCAGCTTGAGGTTGTCAGTTAACTGCACTTCCTGCTGCAACTCTTCTGGAGAAAGAACTGAGAGCAATTTGCCCTGTTCTGCAAGTTCATTAAAACATCCAGATTTACTTTCATTTACTCTGCTTTATGCACTCAAATTTCTTCTATTTCATCCTTTGCATATTTTGTCAAATCTAATTTCAGCTACATTTTCTTTTAAAAAATGTGTTTAATTTCCTTGATAAATTTCATGAACATCTATTAAATATATACACCATATTCTCATTCCATTGTTTATTTTTGCACAATTTATTCCTATTTGCTGTGTCTTCATTTCACTACTTTGTGAACATTTTGCTTATTTTTCTCTTCTAGTTCTTTGAGTTAGTAGTTTTGGCTAAAATAGTTTTGATCCATATTTGAGATTTCATCTTGAATTACCTTATTTCTCATTTCTAGAAGATGTATTTATTGTTTTAAGAATTTTCCCATTCCTATGGTGGTATCCCACTCCTACTCTATAATTTGAGGTTTCAAAACATTTATTTGCAATAATGTTTAGCCCACTTGTGGATTCTTTCAAATTGTGTTCTAATCCTGCTTGCTGACTTTTGAAGAATTAACTTTCTGTCTTATTAATTTTTTATAATTACGTAGTCTTTATTCAGCAGAGAGTTACTGTTACTTGTCTTACATGTTTTGTGCTTCCTCCCAAATAATGTCTAAGGGATTTTTGCCATCCTAAAACCAGTTCACACATTCAGCTTGTACACTTTAGATTCCTATGCCATTCAGAAGCTAGGTCTTGGTTTTCAGTTTATGAAATGAGTTTTCTTTTCTTTCCCTATGTTTCACAGAAAGAGAAACTAGCTTGTCACTTCTTTGGAATGAGCAAAGACCTTTATTGCTCCTTTCCCTGAAAGGCAGCCCAGGGTCATGTCAGTGCAAAGCTGCTGGTTCCAGTTTTCTTCACTTTAATTTCTCAGTGGATTGGAGAACTCCAATCCTCCTATATTTAAGGTATTTATTTTAATGTAGTACCCAGGCCTCATGCATGTGTGATGCAACCACCCAAGCTATCTTTTTCATCATGTGTTATAGAGGGAAACAAAGAAAGATGGAGGCAGAGAGTGAGAGAGAAAAAATGAGAGAGAGAGGACATTGAGAAACAGAGAGGAGGCAGACCATCAGTGGAGCATACCTTCAGTGGTGTTGTATAGTGGCACAGACATTTAGATCTGATCCCCACATATGGCAAAGTGTGTGCTCTTCAGGGTAAGTCATCTCCTATATCCAGGGCCTTATAAATCATTAACAACATTTTTAGTTTTCAATCTCCCAGAGATAAATAATGAGATGAGAACTCAATGGCATATAGACAAAAGATAGAAAGGAGGTGAGTGGAAGATAGGTTAAGGAAATCATTATCTAAGCCAGGTGATTATGGTTGATTAAAATGGGTAACTCTAGAAATGTTACAATATGCGTATCTTGCAAAAAGTCAACACAAGGGGGAGTCGGGCTGTAGTGCAGTGAGTTAAGCACAGGTGGCACAAAGCACAAGAACTGGAGTAAGGATCCCAGTTCGAGCCCCAGCTCCCCACCAGCAGAGGAGTCACTTCACAAGCAGTGAAGCAGGTCTGCAGGTGTCTATCTTTCTCTCCATCTCTCTGTCTTCCCCCTCCTCTCTTCATTTCTCTCTGTCCTATCCAACAACAACGATAACAATAATAACTACAACAATAAAATAACAGGGGCAACAAAAGGGATAACTAAATAAAATAAATAATATTTTAAAAGTCAACACAAGGGATAATAGAACTGATATATTTATGTGTCATATCTAGGGTCAATGGCTGAAAGTATTGGGGGGGAGAATATGGGGAAAAAACGTTGTCTGACATTATCAATATGCCTTGTGCAGTCAGGACAGGATTCCAGAGCTCTAAGGAGAAAAAGCTCTAAGTTACAGAGCTTGACTATTGAAAACAGAATCACTCTAAGCCCAGAATGGATGTGAACAGAGAATTCTGGGCTTTTTTTTTTTTTACAGAGTCCTCATAGTTTTCAATTTTCTTGTGACCAGAACATCTAAATTTAAATTAGACTTTTTTTCTTTTTATTTTGTTTTATGTTTAACAAGATATCTACAACTTTTGTTCTATATTTCTATGTTTTATTTTTATATGCTCTTATAATTGGAATGAATTCTATCTAGTTCAGTATCATGCTGCTGGAGCCAACATTCTAATATGCTTCAATGTCCAATTTAACTTTGTAAAATAAGTTTTTATTAAACAGGCATCATAATTTGTCTTTATACTAAAAAGGTTGACTCATTTTCCAGAGTGAAATTTTTAGATCTATTTCTTTAAGTTTTAAGTTTTACAAACTCTTATAGATAAATACTTACATATCACTATTACAAAGAATGCAAGAAAATGAGTTAGCTCATACACTCTGTTCAATTTATGTGAGTATATTTCTGGGATAAATTTCTAATAGTGAAATTTATACAGCAAATCTTTTCACACATTTGAATTTTAAAAAGGTCTACAACATTTGTCTAGTTTTACTTTTTGCTTTTTTACTCCTCCCCTATAGAAAACAAGTAAGGATATATTTGTTTCTACATCCTAACAAAAATATATAACACCAATTATTTGTTTACTTGAATAAAATATGAAAGATGACTTAGTTTGCTTTATTTTCATTAGTAGTAAAACAACATTTTATGCTTGTGATCACTGGTATAGATTTTATACCTTTTACTCATATACTCATATTTGTATTAGTCTGATCGTTTTAAAACTGTAATTCATACAAGATTTTTATTATGAACACAGGTCTTTTGTCATATATCTTGAATATATTTTAGAAGTTAATGTTTCATTTTTGGAATTTGTTTATTGTATTTTATTACCCATGTAAAATTTTGTGTAACCGATTTCACCCATTTTTTTACTTTGTGGTTTTTCATTTTCATATGATGCTATTTAAAAACCTTGTATAATTATTAATTATAAAATAATTTTAAAAGTTATTGATTTGGTACTATGATCTGGGTATACTATGGCATAGAGAACAAAGATGAATAAGGAGCCTTTTATTGCTTCAAAAGTATCATATTAAATGTAAAATATTTTGTTCTGTAAAAGGAATGAAGTAAACAGACCTTTTCCCTTTTACAAACAAATAAGGGAACAGATAACAATTCTCCAAATCTGTGTATCTTGTTATAAAAAAAATTAAACCAGTCAAAACATCAACATGAATAGTAAATAATAATATTTAGAACTGATCAGCAGGAAAACAAGACCTAGAACTCAAGGTCTATTTATATACTGATACTATAAGCCTGTCAAACACTGTTACTTCTTCATTAGTGAAGGCAAAATTTTCAACAATTATGAAACATATTTTCTTAATGTGACTTGAAAATATTTAGCAAACACTCATCTCAGTAGTATTTTTTTTCTACCAGATTTATTTTTGTGGGGCTCAGTGTCTACATAACTTCACCTTTCCTGGTGGTTATATTTTCCTTTCTCTTTTCTTCTTCTCCTTCCCTTCTCCTTCCCCTTCCCTTTCCCCTTCCCCTTCCTCCCTTCTTCTTCTTCTCCTTCTCCTCCTCCTCCTTCTTCTTTTCTTCTTCTTCTCCTTCTCCTCCTCCTCCTCCTCCTCCTTCTCCTCCTTTTTTTTTCTTTTCTCTAAGTAGGAGGTGAGATACATATGAAGAAAGACAAAGGAAAGGAGAGATACTGCAGTACCACTTCACTGCTCATGAAGCTTCCCCACTGCAGTCACTCACTCTGATGTGGTGGCCCATGGTTTAAGCCTGGGTCCTTGTGCATAGTCATACATAGGTTTTGTAGCATTTTTACATAACTATTCTGATGAGCAGATATGCAAAATGTTGATACAAGAGAATACTATGTAAGATATAATAATTATCCTTAAATACATCCAGAAGAGGTAAAGTCTACATAAATAACTCTAAACATGTGTGGGATATTAAATGTACAGACACATGTACTGATAACAGAAACAGTACTCCGTGACCCCATAACAATCATTATTACTACTAATACAACTAAGTGCAGAGATATTTTAAATTGTGATCTTGTAGATTATATTGTGACACTGAATGGCTAAAAGGATTTATAGATAATAGGGAAGATGTTAAGTATAAATAAAAATGTACATATATAAAATTATCTGAAAATAGAAATATAACCACAAGAGGTTATGGGGAGCTCAAAATCTTAATATATTTCTATAAAAAGGAAACACTGACAAAACAATAGGATAAGAGGGGTACAACTCCACACAATTCCCAACAGCAGAACTCGTATCCCATCTCCTCCCCTGATAGCTTTCCTATTCTTTAACCCTCTGGGAGTATGGACCCAAGGTCATTGTGGGATGCAGAAGGTGGAAGGTCTGGCATTTGTAATTGCTTCCCCACTGAACATGATTGTTGACAGGTCAATCCATATGCCCAGCCTGCCTCTCTCTTTCCCTAGTGGGCCAGGGTTCTGGGAAATCTGAGCTCCAGGACACATTGGTGGGGCTGTCTGTCCAGGAAAGTCTGATTGGCATTATGGTAGCATCTGGAACCTGATGGCCTGTCCAGAGAAGCCCAGGTTGTATGCTACTTATGTTTGGAACTCACACCAGGTGCTGTTTCCAAGTTGCCATCTTGGATCCACCCTCCAAGTCTTAATATTTTATATCAATATTGACAGAGCAGAAGAGTGAGCAAGCTATAGTCAGATGCTCTAGAAAAATCATTAGTCTTTGTTTTCAGATAGACAGTAAAATGTCATCCCACAAATTACATACTGACACTGTTGGTGTTCACCCTCTTGCACAATGCCCATCCTGAACCTGTAGTGTGAGTTGGGATTCAAATAAATATCAAAAGAATAAAAACAGGGAAGTATAGATAATCTAGCAAACAAAAATCTATTTTTGGAAGTCTCCTCTGAGCTACATTATTTGAAGTGATAATACTAGTATATAAGGTCTTATTTGGAAAACTGGTAAGTGTTATGCATGCACAAACTATTGTCTTTACTCGAATGTAAAACATTCATTCCTCAATAAAGAAATTTAGAAATAAAAAATAATAGTAGTATATAAGGTCTTGTGAGTTTATGCATCTAGTAAATATTTGCTGAAATACAGCTATTAGTCAAGCACCATATGTTTAGATGGACAGAGTCCAATGGTGCTGATTAACAAATTCAAAAAAAAAAAAAAAGGAAAAATTTCAGACAATGGTAAACTGTCATTGTATTGGTTATATGGGACCAAGGGAAACACCACAGACATCTGTGTATAAGTCTGATGACTAGAGGGAAGATAATAGTGCAAGGGAGAAAACTGGAAGTGAAATGAAATTAAACATGATGCTTGAGAGCACTATCAAAAGTATGCCAAATATCTCTCTATTCTCTTATCGTGGAGCTTAAGAAATAAAGAAATAATTTGGAACTGATATCCTGGTGGGTCCTGAAGTTAGGAAAGGAAGAAGAAATTCAATTCTTCAGCAAAAGGAATTTCAGAGTTTAGCAGAATAATTTCCATTTTGGACTGAGGAAAAGAGGGAAAGTTCTATTCCAGGGGTTAAGGGGAAGAAAGTAGTTATTAGTATGATTTATTTGCAACTAGATAAATCTGAAACTAAGCTAATGAATTAACAAAGTGATAAGCTTGTTAGTAGTTTTAGTCTCAGAGACATTGAAGAAGAAATTTTGCCCCACCCCAGGCAACTGTCATTTCTGGGTAATTCTCAGGCCAGGTTAGGTATCTGCATACTTCCTTCAGAATATTTTTGAGTCTGTGGAGTACAGAGGCACCACCGGATAACAGGCATAATTTGCTTTATTCCATTAAAGTTTTAGAACTTGAAAGATTCCTGCAATATTTTATCAGGCTACATGGGGTGGGGTGCCATCATATTTTCAAAAGTCCATGTTGGAATCACAGTGTTGTTTAAAATAAATAATAAAGTCAGTGCTGGAGTGTTTGTGCCAATACTTAGGCTCTGGAATATGTTTTTAGTAACAAACACTTGTTGCGATAGCATAGTTTTCTAAGATAGCTATTGGTCTAAAGACCTCAAGGAGTTTTAAACTGTAGAGCCAGACATTACTATAAACAAAGCAATTTGAGCAGACAGAGATGTTAACATCTCATAACTTTTTCCTTTTCTTTTATTCTGCTTACTTTAGATAAGATTCTACTTCAGAATATTTTACAAGAATAGTTTACAAGAATTCTATTTAGGTAATTACACTGTGTAATTGAAATGATGGCACAATTCTATTTAGTACACATTTTCAACTTTTAAAATGTGTTAGAAACAAATGAAGGAGATTTTTCACCTTAACCTCTCTTATCCTTCCACATGCTCTAATTTCTGGAACAGGTTTAGAGTTAATGAACCCTTTATAAAATAAAGGCAAAATTTCTGTCATAATTTTAAATTCATGTTTTGAAACTCTTCTTCAAGTCAAATTTCAATTTTCAAGAAGAAACATGATTTGGGAAGAGGAGCTGCAGGAGCAACTGGAATGACTTGTCTAGGGGAATCACTCAAAATCTGTTGAGTATAAGATTTGTGGCCAATTCTCCTAATGGATATTCACAGAACACCAGATTCTTGTTTATTAGCAAGCAATATGACCACTTGGAAATAAAGGCTTGTGAAATTATCTCCTGCTTCCTTGCATTCATCAAAGTAATGAATAAAATATTCTGTGTGGGAGTCGGGCCGTAGTGCAGCGGGCTAAGCGCAGGTGGCGCAAAGCACAAGGACCGGCATAAGGATCCTGGTTCGAACCCCGGCTCCCCACCTGCAGGGGAGTCACTTCACAGGTGGTGAAGCAGGTCTGCAGGTGTCTATCTTTCTCTCCTCCTCTCTGTCTTCCCCTCCCTCTCTCCATTTCTCTCTGTCCTATCCAACAACGACAACAACAATAATAACTACAACAATAAAACAAGGGAAACAAAAGGGAATAAATAAATAAAATAAATATAAAAAAATTAAAAAAAAATTCTATGTAATTTCTATTTTTACAAAAGATAATTTTCAACTTTCTTTCCCTCTGTATTTCTCCTTCCTCCTCCTTCTCTCTTTTCTCTCTTTTTATATCACCCTCAATATTAAATCACACCCAACATAGTTTCTTTCAGTTTAAATATCCTTGCTTTCTCCATTTTCATTCATTACTCCTTCTACTGCCCTAAGTATCTATTATATTTAAAACTTATTCATTAATAACCTTTACAGACTGAATATAGATTATCAGGAATTTTTAAGCTTTTATTAATTATTTAATATTGTTTTACAAAAATTATAAGATAATTGGGATATAATTCCATGCCATTCTTTTTTTTTTATTATTTAAGAAAGGATTAATTAACAAAACCATAGGGTAGGAGGGGTACAACTCCACACAATTCCCACCACCCAATCTCCATATCCCACCCCCTCCCCTGATAGCTTTCCCATTCTCTATCCCTCTGGGAGCATGGACCCAGGGTCATTGTGGGTTGCAGAAGGTGGGAGGTCTGGCTTCTGTAATTGCTTCCCCACTGAACATGGGCGTTGACTGGTCGGTCCATACTCCCAGTCTGCCTCTCTCTTTCCCTAGTAGGGTGTGTCTCTGGGGAAGCTGAGCTCCAGGACACATTGGTGGGGTCTTCCATCCAGGGAAGCCTGGCCAGCATCCTGATGGCATCTGGAACCTGGTAACTGAAAAGAGAGTTAACATACGAAGCCAAACAAATTGTTGAGCAATCATGGACCCAAAGGTTGGAATAGTGGAGAGGAAGTGTTAGGGAGGTACTCACTGCAAACTCTAGTGTACTTCTGCTTTCAGCTATATATTTTGCAGTAGTTTATAGATACTTGTGAAGATATGCTCTCTCTCACAGAAACTGGTGTATATCTAGGTTTTGGGACTTTGTTAGAAAGTGAACCACCTGAGATGAAATTTAGAGTATACTATGAAAGGAAAGGTCTCACCCGAGTAATGAAGCTGACGGGTTGTCATTCCACACCTGAAGTCTCTGGACACAGTCTGAAGTGAAGCATGTTGAAGTGGCAATCATTGCGTTGGTTAGGTTGTGATTGGCAGATGCAATATTATTTGATATGGATTGGAAGAGGCATACGGGAAAGTGGGCCCTATCCAAGGGTTCCAGGACTGGGGGAAGTAGGGGCTCTATAGTGGAGATGTGAGGTTCCTGCCGTCTTAGGGTCCAAAAAGACAATCTATAATTAATGTTATCATCACATTATTTGGTAATTGGGTTAACTTTGAACAGTCCTTTTGTTAGGGTTTGCTGTATAGTACCCAGTATCTTGTATATAGCTGTGCTATTGGATGCTTCTGATCTACTTGGTCTAGGCTTTTGAGAGAGTACGCATATCAAATACACAGCCTATGTATTAAAAAGATTCAGTTTGTGTTTTGAAAAACTTTGAGACATACAATTGATTTTCCCCCTCTCAAATTAATTAAGTAGTGATTTATATGTCTACATTTTGCTAGGAGTGTACATAAACACCATTCCCGCCACCAAAAGACTGTGACCCATGCCTCCCACCCACTTCCACCCCCCACTGGCCCAGGAAGCTGCATGTCTACCCCTCACCACAGGGTTTTTACTTTGGTGCCCTACTTACAACTTGGTCAGGTCCTGCTTTTAGTTTCCCTTTCAGATCTTCTTACTCAACCACGCCATTCTTAACACCATAGTTCTATATTCCCATTCCCTCCATTGGCAAGTGCAGTAGTTCTCCCAAGGTCACAGATATGGATTGACTATTATTGACTATATATTTGCCCAGGTTTTCTCTGGTCCTGCCTTATCTTCCTTTCTTTTAAAAAAATTTTTAATATTTATTTATTTCCTTTTTGTTGCTCTTGTTTTTTTATTGTTGTTGTAGTCATTATTGTTGATGTCGTCATTGTTGGATAGGACAGAGAGAAATGGAGAGAGGAGGGGAAGGCAGAGAGAGGGAGAGAAAGATAGACGCCTGCAGACCTGCTTCACCACTTGTGAAGCAACTTCCCTGCAGGTGGGAAGCCGGGGGCTCAAACCGGGATCCTTATGCTGGTCCTCGCACTTTGCACCATGCACACTTAACCTGACTTCCCCTTATCTTCCTAAGTCAGACCTACATCTATTAATACTTATGAGTGTCCTGCTTTTCACCCTCTATTGCTCTTCCTTTTTTATTTAAAATTTTTTTTTTATATTTATCGTATAGACATAGCTAGAAATAATGTGAGAGAAGGGGGTAATAAAGAGATGAAAGAGAGAGAGAGAGACCTACAGCACTACTTCACCACTCAGAAAGCTTTCCTTCTGCAGGTGGGGACTGGAGCTCAAACCCTGGTCCTTGTTTAAGGTGTGCTCAACCAGGTGCACCACCACTTGGCCCTCTAGTCATCTTCCCCTAACATTTCCCCCCCTCTTGGTGTATGGACCAAAATTATTTTTAGGTGGTGAAAAAGGTTAGAGTTCTGGCTTCTGTAATTGCTTCTCTGCTGGACATGGGTGTTGGCATGTCAATACATATCCCCAGCCTATTTTTATCTTTCTCTAGTAGGTTAGAGCTCTGAAGAGGTGAGGTTCAAGGACACATTGGTGAGGTCATCTTCGCAGGATAGTTAAAACGGAGACCACCACCCCAAACTCTTCACCTATACTATTTGAGCTTTTAGGTTCATGATTAGTCAACAATTTGTTTAGTTTTGTATGTTAACTCTCTTTTCAGCCATCAGGTTCCAGATGCTACCATGATGCTAATAGGACATCCCTGGACAGACAATCCCCCCAATGTGTCCTGTAGCCTGATTCCCCAGACCCCTGCCCCACTAGGGAAAGAGAGAAACAGGCTGGGAGTATGGATCGACCTGTCAGTGCCCATGTTCAGTGGGGAAGCAATTACAGAAGCCAGACCTTCTACCTCCTGGACCCCATAATGACCTTGGGTCCATACTCCCAGAGGGACAAAGCTATCAAGGGAGGGGATGGAATAAGGAGTTCTGGTGGTGGGAACTGTGTTGAGTTTTACCCCTCTTATCCTATGTTTTTTGTCAGTGTTTCAGCTGACAATGAAACCCAGGAATAACCCTGGTGGCAAAAAAAAAAAAAAAAAAAGAAAAGAAAGAAGAAAATTTCACCTCTCCAACAAAATATTAACAATGGTTATTATTTTAAAAGTGTTCAACCCTTGGTGTATTGCACCAAAGCAAAGGATTCTGGGAAAGGAGAGGTAGTAAGGGGTGGGGGGTATTTGGTGTGTTCTGGTACATGAAAGTGGAAAAGTACCTAAATAGGGTATGAGTGTTTTTCAGACATCTCTCTTATGTAGAAGAGAAACTAATTGCACAGGGTCAGGCAGGGCACATCTGGTTAAGCTTGCACACTACAGTGCTTAAGGACCTGGGTTCCCTGATCCCCACCTGCAGAGAGAAAGCATCATGAGTGGTAAAGCAGGGCTAGAGGTGTCTCTCTCTGTCTCTTTCCCTCTCTATCTCATTCTCTCTTCTTAATTTCTCTTTGTCTCTATCCAATAATAAAAATTAAATTAAAAAGAAATTAATTGTACTTTTGTGTCAACAGCTTCACTGTAAAATATTAATCTCCCCCCCAATAAAGTGATAAAAAAGTGTTCAGTATTAGAATCTCTATGCAAGAGATTTATTTCATTTATTTTAATAAGAGAAAGAAATAGAGACAGACCAGATTCCAACTCTGGTCTGGTTTGTGGCAATGCTTGAAAACCTGGGCCTTCCAGGCCTCAAACATGAAAGTCTGATGGATAAATACTGCACTATCTAGTAAACTCTGTCTATATAAAGTTTTTAGAATGGTTTTGAACTATGAATGCCATGTATTTTTTTTAGAAGATATGCTCTCTGTAAATATTTTTAAATATATATCTTAATGACTTAAAAGAATATAAAATAAATATAAATGTGAAACCACCAAAGTCTTGTGCCCTTCACCCTACAGAAGTGACCAACATATATCTCCCAAGCTGTTAGAGAGAGGTCAACTACATTTTTCTTTTAAGTCCATGTGTTTTAGTTCTCATATGAGTGAAACCATCTAGACTTCTACCATTATTGAATTTTTTTTTTTTTTTGCCTCCAGGGTTACTGCTGGGGCTGGGTGCCTGCACCACTAATCCACTGCTCCTGGAGGCTATTTTCTCCCTTTTGTTGAACTTATTGTTTTATCATTGTTATGGTTATTATTGTTGTTGTTATTGATGTCATTGTTGTTGGATAGGAGAGAGAGAAATGGAGAGAGGAGGAGAAGACAGAGAGGGGAAGAGAAAAGTTAGACAACTGCAGACCTGCTTCACCTCTTGTGAAGTGACTCCACTGCAGGTGGGGAGCCTGGGGTTTGAACTGGGATGCTTGTGCCAGTCCTTGCTCTTTGTACCATGTGCACTTAACCTGCTATGCTACCACCCGACCCCCTTGAATTGTAATTTTTACTGTCATATGTGTCTGTTAAATGTAATATTGTAAAAAATTTAAAATATATATTTTTTTCTGAGGGTGATAAAATCAGCAGATTTATAAGTTCTTAAACACCATGGTAGGTGGCCAGGTGGTGGCTCACCTGGTTAAGTGTACATACTTCAGTGTGCAAGGACCTAGGTTCAAGCTTCTAGTCCCCCAACTGCTGGGGGAAAGCTCCACAAGTGGTGAATGAAGTATAGTAGGTATCTCTCTGTCTCTCTCCCTCTTTATCTCTTCCTCCCCTCTCAATTTCTCTGTGTCTCTATCCAATAATAAATACATAAGATTTTTAAAAGAAAAAATGGCAAGGTAATAAGGAAAATGGAAAAGTCTAGCCAGCCATGTGGCATGAGACCTTAATCATATGTGTTCATAAGCCATCAGCTTCCAAGGTTAGAAGGTCCCAGCAGAAGGGAGAAAAGGGGAGGCAATCTGGAGAGTGATCTGGTCGGAACAGCAGGCAAGGGGCCCAGAGGCCAGCAAGCAAAAGAGTCCATATTTCCTCCAGACCCTTTCTTAGATATCTTCAGCTAGTGATGTCTTCTGAATGCTAATGACATCTAATTTTACCCTCTCATAGCCCAGCCTTCTTCATGCATTCCCAACAATACTGAGAATAAAGATTATATCTAGCCTATCTGAAGCTTCCAATAGCCCATGGAGGCCTCAGTATTTCACTAAGTGATCAGTAATTTGAATTTTTCTACATTAAGTTTCTATTGCTGAGTAAAAACCAAGTTTATCTTTCACTATTAGTACAACAGACAATATATGTACTCTACCTTTCACAGTACAAGGTTGGAAGACATATATCTTAATCTTCATTCCAAGAAGCTTCAGTGATTCTGGGAATGGTTCAAATATCATAGAGTCTAGGGTGCTCATCTTCAAGCTTTTCTTTTGCTTATGTACATCATTTTATTTTATTCTATTTTATTTTCACCAGGCTTATTGTAGGAATTCATTGCCTACGTGACTCCATTGCTCCCATTTTTATTTCATTTCATGTGAGTTTTTTTTCCTTTTTCTTTTCTTTTTATGAGAGAGACAGAGACAGAGAGAGAGAGAGAGGAGCAAAATGAGAAAAGAAGCTGCAGTACTGTTCCACCAATGGTGGAACTTCTTTCCAGCTTTTTCTTTTACCTACAGGAGCTTCTTTCCTGTAGGTAGAGACCAAGGGTTTGAACCCAGGTTCTCATTTATAATAATGTGTGTGCTTTACCAGGTGTGCCACTGCCTGGTCCTACTGATATACTTTAATTTCTTAAGTTTCTCCTTTAAATTCTACCACTGATTTGAGAAATGGATCAGTCCTACCCAGTTTATGAATGCCAGATGTACATTAATGTCCACATATAGTAATGTTTATCTTCTATATAGGATATTCCCCAAAGCATCTACTAAGCACATGGTCCATGAATATATGTCACTGTCCCTAAAGAAGTTGCATCAATGGAGGAAATTCAATGGATCCTAACAACTCTGTTCAGAGTGTGACACTTAACTCACAGAGAATTTCATGCCTTTGTAGCCAAGATTTGTTTATTTTCATTGATCAAATAATAATAATTCAGGTGAGCTAAGGAAGGATAACTTTCAGTGTCTAATCTTTATTAATAAGCTACATTAAATCCCCTAAGACTATAAAGCCCTATGAAAGTAAAACAAATTTCTCTGAAAAGTATTTCTAAATTGTGTGTGCAAAAATATGATGACATTTATTGCTTGAAATATGAGCCTATAACAGGCAGTGATTTAGTCAATGGGGCCTTTATAGTGAAGGAATATTATCAATAAGATATCTGTTTTATTTAAAGAACTCTCATCAAATGCCTACATGTGATACATAGTAAACTGGGCTATGTTCTCAGCTCTTATTCCAGACTCTTTAAGAATTAAATATGGGTCAAAATAAACAAGGAGAGTTCACATAGTTCAGATTGCCAGATGTCTTCCATGAGGCCAAGAGCAATTATATCAAGGCCTCCCTAGCAGTGCCAAGGCTTCCTTTCTACAGGATCCTGAATTCTGGTTACCAGTGAAGAGAATTGTTTCTCATTTTGTTCTGCCCAACCTTACTAGTTAAATGAATTTAATTAAACTTGCATGGTATATTTCTCCATCAGTAAAGTAGTTTGAGTTTTTTTTTTACTTGCTTGATTTATTTGTGTTTGATGTATCAACTCATTCAGTATGTATAATGTTTCTTTTTAGGGTAAATGTGTAAATAAAATAATAATAATCTGAGAACCTATCAATAAGCCTTAAATTTTAGCAGTTCATGTCTTTTACATTCATAGAGCTTAGATATTGATGATATTCATGTGAGATAGAGGAATGCCTCTAGATATTTTATGGATCAACACTAGACTATTTTACTTAGTACATGTAATTTACTTATTTCAAAATTAATTATAAATTTGGACCCACCTTACAATTGCTTATTATGTATTGGTTTTTCAGAAAATGTTCAGTATTTTCTCTGTCACAAAAAAATGCTTCCAATGTTCCTTGGACCCACCATACTCAAATTGGACCTTTCTTGTACTCTTCTCTAACCACATTTGTTAGATTTAATGTACTCAAAATATATCCTCTGATACTTGTAAATTCTTATGGGTTGTGGTATGCTATACATCAAATCCAGAAGTATTTGTTGAATTTTCTTTTCTTTTACAGAGTGTGGCACTTTATATTGTTGATAACCTAGAGTATTTCTGGAATCTCCCACTTATTCTTGGGGTCACTCTATATTTTTATTGGTCAACAAACAAATACTTTTTTAAATTAGATACTACAGGGAGTCGGGCTGTAGCGCAGTGGGTTAAGCGCAGGTGGCGCAAAGCACAAGGACCGGCATAAGGATCCCGGTTCGAACCCCGGCTCCCCACCTGCAGGGGAGTCGCTTCACAGGCGGTGAAGCAGGTCTGCAGGTGTCTGTCTTTCTCTCCCCCTCTCTGTCTTCCCCTCCTCTCTCCATTTCTCTCTGTCCTATCCAACAACGACAACAACAATAATAACTACAACAATAAAACAACAAGGGCAACAAAAGGGAATAAATAAAATAAATATTTAAAAAAAAATTAGATACTACAATATTAGGCATGGATATAATTCTCATTGTCTCCTTCCACTGCTGTTTGAATGTTCCTGAACTCAGATCTATTCATAGCCATTCCCTCTCTCTGAGATGTCTCTTTAAGAGTCAAAACAACAAAGCAGAAATTTCATGTTAGGAGGGGCTAAGGAGGCAATAGTAACACAAGTAGCATTCTGTGTATGAAGTGAGTACAGTCACTTCTTCTAGCATTTGCCCTTTTTCAGTAGCCAGTTAACAGCATCAGGTTGAGCCTGATGTAAAGTTTCGAGACCTCCTTTGAATCTGGAAAGGTGGCAGTCGTTGACTATGTAGGTCATAGTCTGTCTGTAGCCGCAGGGGCAATTCGGGTCATCTCTGGCTCCCCAGCGATGGAACATAGCGGCGCACCGGCCATGGCCTGTTTGATAGCGATTGAGGAGGGCCCAATCATAACGTGCTAGGTCAAAGCCGGGTTGATGCTTGCAGGGGTCTGTGATGAGGTGTTTGTTCTTTATCTCAGCTGACTGCCAACTCTGTTTCCAAGAGTCTGGAACAGAGAAGTTCAGTGTAGGCGTAGGAGACCAGATTGGATGACGAGACGTCAAGCATTGGGCATGGTGGACGAAGATATCCGCGTATATTGGCAGGTCCGGTCGAGCGTAGACGTGGGAAATGAACTTAGATGATGCCGCATCCCGAAGAATATCTGGCGGGGCGATGTTGCTAAGAGCTGGCAGCCATGGAACCGAGGTGGAACGGATGGTTCCAGAAATTATCCTCATGGAGGAATATAATTTGGAATCGACCAAGTGGACATGGGGGCTACGGAACCATACTGGGGCACAGTATTCTGCAGTGGAATAGCATAATGCTAGAGTTGATGATCGTAGTGTGGAAGCGCTCGCGCCCCATGAGGAGCTGGCCAGTCTTGCAATGATGTTATTCCTCGCGCCCACCTTTGCTGCAGTTTTTATGAGATGTTCGTGAAATGACAGGGTGCGATCGAGAGTAACGCCAAGATAGACTGGCTGGGCTTCATGCCGGATTCTCGTATCGTCAAGTTGCACATTAAGCTCACTCGAGGCCGAGGCATGGTGTAGATGGAAAACAGGTGATATCGTTTTTGCAGTGCTAGGGATTAGTCGCCATTTTTTACAGTAATCAGATATCAGAGACATGTCTTTCGTGAGTGTTTCCTCAAGGATGTCGAACTTGGATGCCTGAGTTGCACAGCAGATGTCATCGGCGTAGATGAATTTCCTTGAAGAAGTTTCTGGGAGGTCATTGATGTAAATATTAAATAGCGTAGGAGCCAGAACAGAGCCCTGGGGGAGGCCACTTGAGACAAGTCTCCGTCTGCTAGACTTGTCACCCAGATGCACCCAGAATCTTCTGTTTTGGAGAAGAAACGATATAGTGTTGGCCACCCATGGAGGCAGGCATCTTGAGATCTTGACTAGGAGACCACGGTGCCAGACCATGTCATAGGCTGCTGTGAGATCAACAAAGACAGCACCCGTCTTTAAATTCTTCTGGAATCCATTTTCAATGTAAGTTGAGAGGGCCAGGACTTGTTCGCAGGTAGATCTTCCTGGGCGGAAACCAGCTTGGGCGGGTAATAGTAATTTCTCTGTAAGAGGAGAAATTTGTGACAGAAGCAGCCTCTCAAGGAGTTTGTAATACACGGAGAGGAGAGAAATTGGTTTCTTTTGCTGTGAAGAAGCTTTTTAATTTGATGAAGTAGGGTTTATCCCAGGCATGCAAGGTTGGTTTAATATACGTAAATCAATCAATGTGATCCACCACATCAACAAAAGCAAGACCAAAAACCACATGGTCATATCAATAGATACAGAGAAAGCCTTTGACAAAATACAACATCCCTTTATGATCAAAACACTAGAAAAAATAGGAATAGATGGAAAATTCCTGAAGATAGTGGAGTCTATATATAGCAAACCTACAGCCAACATCATACTCAGTGGTGAAAAACTGGAAGCATTTCCCCTCAGATCAGGTACTAGACAGGGCTGCCCACTATCACCATTACTATTCAACATAGTGTTGGAAGTTCTTGCCATAGCAATCAGGCAGGAGCAAGGAATTCAAGGGATACAGATTGGAAGAGAAGAAGTCAAACTGTCCTTATTTGCAGATGACATGATAGTATACATGGACAAACCTAAGGAATCCAGCAAGAAGCTTTTGGAAATCATCAGGCAATACAGTAAGGTGTCAGGCTATAAAATTAACATTCAAAAGTCAGTGGCATTCCTCTATGCAAACACTAAGTTAGAAGAAATTGAAATCCAGAAATCAGTTCCTTTTTCTATAGCAACAAAAACAATAAAATATCTAGGAATAAACCTAACCAAAGAAGTGAAAGACTTGTATACTGAAAATTATGAGTCACTACTCAAAGAAATTGAAAAAGACACAAAGAAGTGGAAAGATATTCCATGTTCATGGGTTGGAAGAATTAACATCATCAAAATGAATATACTACCCAGAGCCATCTACAAATTTAATGCTATCCCCATCAAGATCCCAAGCACATTTTTTAGGAGAATAGAACAAATGCTACAAATGTTTATCTGGAACCAGAAAAGACCTAGAATTGCCAAAACAATCTTGAGAAAAAAGAACAGAACCAGAGGCATCACACTCCCAGATCTCAAACTGTATTATAGGGCCATTGTCATCAAAACTGCTTGGTACTGGAACATGAACAGACACACTGACCAGTGGAATAGAATTGAGAGCCCAGAAATGAGGCCCCACATGTATGGACATCTAATCTTTGACAAAGGGGCCCAGACTATTACATGGGGGAAGCAGAGTCTCTTCAACAAATGGTGTTGGAAACAATGGGTTGAAACATGAAGAAGAATGAAACTGAATCACTGTATTTCACCAAATACAAAAGTAAATTCCAAGTGGATCAAGGACTTGGATGTTAGACCACAAACTATCAGATACTTAGAGGAAAATATTGGAAGAACTTTTTTCCGCATAAATTTTAAAGACATTTTCAATGAAACGAATCCAATTACAAAGAAGACTAAGGCAAGTATAAACCTATGGGACTACATCAAATTAGAAAGTTCAATGCTTTATCCACTGCTCCACCTCCCAGACCACTCAACACCAGTCTTAAATTCTTTTCAGGAAACAGTTTTGTTATTGAGCTCTTAAATTTGGATAATATTATCTGCCAAAAGATGTCCCAGGGTATACCAGAATGCAGGTCTAAATGAACTTGGGATTTTGCTAAACCAGATTGTCTCAGGATGACCCTGTTCTTGAGCCCACACTATCTAGCATTTATTTATAAAAAAGAAACACTGACAAAAACCATAGGGTAAGAGGGGTAAAAATCCCCACAATTCCCACCACCAGAACTCCGTATCCCATCCCCATCCACTGATAGCTTTCCTATTCTTTACCCCTCTGGGAGTATGGACCCAGGGTCATTATGAGGTGTAGAAGGTGGAGGGTCTGACTTCTGTAAGTGCTTCTCCTCTGAACATAGGTGTTGACAGGTCGATCCATACTCCTAGCTTATTGCTCTCTTTTTCTAGTGGGGTAGGGATCTGGGGGAGTGGTGCTCAAGGCCCCATTGGTGGGGTCATTTGCCCAGAGAAGTCCGGTTGGCATCATGTTAGCGTATGGAACCTGGTGGCTGAAAATAGAGTTAACATATAAAGCTAAACACATTGTTGACTAATCATGAACCTAAAGACTGGAATATTGCAGATGAAGATTTGGGGGGTCTCCATTTTGTAGATACCTAGTAGGCCTATTTTAGTTATATTCCAAAGAACACATGACTATACTGACTATACTAGTTTTGTTTGTTTGTTTTTTCTGAGCCTGGCATCTGATATGTATGTGGACCCAGATTATTGTCTGGGGAGATGATGACATGACTGGAAAAAGTGCTAGAAAGCTGAATCAGGCAAGAGTGTAGCTCCCAAATGTGGGAAAAGTATATAAATACTGTTGACTGTAAACCTCATCGATTCGTTTTAGGAGCTTATGTAACCTCTGGATCCCTGTAGATCTGAACTCACATTTTGTGGTCATGGGTAGGAATGTTCCAAGCTGCCCCAATATTAGGACCCATCTTCCTCAGGTGGTAGATAGAATATGTTGTCCAGCCTCCATTCAGAGGATGGAACATTCTCTACCGTTGTTGATCCAGTTGAGGGAAAGATCCTCTGGGGGCCCACAAAGGAGTCCATTGTGTTGTTCCTGATAGAGATGACTTGTAACAATGGAGAGAGGAATCTATTTGAGGTCTAACCCCATCATGTCTGTTTGGGAATATCAGGACTCCCTTACTAGGGGCCCAGCTGATGGGGTGGCCTGATAATGACTAAAGAGTCATTGTTAAAGTACGCCATTCTTTTGCCCTTAGTCAGCTTTTGTAGTCCTTACTTTGATAAGGTAAGCTTTTGAGTCCCTGAATGCAATGCGTACCACCTCAGCATACTTCACTTCTGACATTCCATCAGGAGTGGAATGTCAACCTTTCAGCCTCATTACTCGGGTGAGACCTTTCTTTTCATAGGATTCTCTAATTTCATTTTAGGTGGTTCACTTCCTAACAAAGTCCCAAAACCTAGATATAGACCAGGTCCCATGAGATAAGGCATATGTACACATGTATCCATAAATTAGGGCAAAATATACACCTGAAATCAAAAGTGCACAGTAGTCTGCAGTGAGTCAATATAGGCAGCAAGCAAGTAGAAAGACCTAAAATGATACCATAAAGTGCCCAACAAAATAGTTTCTACTTAGACTTAGATACCCTGCTCCTTTTTCTTATCAGCCTCAGAATGTGAATAGGACAGGACCATTCAGACAACAGTTACTTGACCTATATATTCACTTTATTTTCAATTGTGTATGCTTCCTTCAAATTTACAGAAATACTCTAAAAAATAAAAATTTCAAAAATTAATTTCTATTATAGTGTCAGAGATTTTTTTAAGAAACCTTGTAAAAAGATGTGATGGGTAGTCAAAAACTTTCATAATTATGTTCTTTACTCTGCTTTACAAACATAATAAATGTGTTTATTAGACAAGTTCTAGGCATTGCCTATGGTATTTCAAGATGTAGATCTTCTGTGCGTTCCAACAGACTTGAGTAACAGATCAGAGGCCTACTATTGATTTGTTTTATTCTGGTGAATTTAAATGATTCATATTCAGCAGGACTTGTCCAAACAGAAATAAAACAGAAGGAAGAAAATGTGAATAGCTTCAAAGGTGTTGGTTAAGACCAATGGAAGCCCAGCTTGATGGTTAGCCTTTTTAAGTTAAGTACACTCTCCAAAGAATCTAACCTTATCTTTCCTGAGATTGTTACAGATCTACACAAATAAGTAGAAGGAGGAGAATAAGGAAAAAGATCAGAAGAGGCAAAACTGGAGCATTACTATTTATGTTGACACCAGACTACTAGAAAAGCAAATTATAAGTCCATGGAGGGAAATGCAGAAACTTATAATGGAAAATGTCCCAGTCAACTAAGTGAGATGCTATTAGATGTACTCAGGAGCAACCTGTTCTCTAAGAAACAACTGTACATAGAAATATTCATTCACATGTTATTTTTTAAAAGTGAATAGTATAAAAGATAGGAGTATTATATTTTCCTACAGTCATAAGCTACTAGTCAAAAAAGTTCCTGACTTACTTGCTCCTGGAACTCAGAGGTTTGATGAGTTCTAGAGTCAAGGATAAGTTACATGTCTTCACTTAGTAACATGTGCTTTATCTTTATTAACAATAATTCTATAGGTAATGCTACATTGACATGTAGGATATATTTTTCTCCCAACCCATGCCAAATAAAAGAGACATTTCTAATCTTCTTGGTACTATTGTCCCATTAGGGAAACAGTATTTCAAAGCAACAGTTATAGTTTGAAGATGAAAAACAAAGAATAAGTTTAATTATAATCCACAAATAAATCTGAAAGGCTGAGAATCATTACAATAAAAATCTTTAAAGAGTTGACATCACAGGAAGTCACTGATAGATAATTAAAACTAAAGAAATACTATATATTCAAGACATGGAAAAAGACATGTGTTAAAGTCTCTACCATATGTCTCATCATAATAATACTATAAAAATCAAGATAATTTGGAGAATTAAGAAAAATTTGAATGCTGTATATTATATACAGATAAATATATTATATATACATGTATACTATTGAAGTCAGTGAAGAACTAGATAAGCAGTTCTAATAACCTCTAGAGTAGGAGTACTTCATTTTTATTATTTCGCTAGGGAAATAGTGATTTAAAGAACAATTGTCATCACATGGTACAATATCTTATTCATAATAGGTATCTGCACCCTGATCCTACCACCACCTTGGGTTCTTATATACCACTGTATATTGTGTCCCAACCCATTCAAACCTCTCCCCCCATATCTTTGGCCTTGCTTCAATAAACCACAGCTAGTTCAAGTTTCATCCTCTGTCTTGCCTTTGCCTCCTTATTTCCTAAATTCCACCTATAGCTACAATCATCTAATATTCATCTTTCTCCTTCTGACTCATCTTACTTCACTAAAGATGTCTGTGCTTAAGTCTAGTATATTTGCAAAAGGCCAAACTGGTGGGATATATACTTTGTTTCCACCTTCACTGTTAAGCTTATATCCCATAAAGTCTTTCCTTTCCTACCTATATTTATGTTCTTGCCTCTTACTAAACCCAGACACTTTGATTTTGTAGTTTGACTTCTGATCTTACCTTGATTTGGCTTCTTTTAGACTTTCTACATAATTGTTAGCACCTGTAGGGATGGGAGTCACTCTTAATCTTCCTGTGTCTCCTACTATGACAAGCAAATAATAGGCACACATTATAGACTCTTTGTTATCAGATATTAATAATGATAATTCCAAGAATAATTACACCATTGTCATTGCAGTAAAAGAGAACACTGAAGTTCAAATTTTGAAGTCTTTTTAAAAATAGATGTTATAAATTGATTCAAAGTAGATCATTTAAGCTGTCACCAAAAGCATTTATTCTTATTAAAAACCTGATCCATTTATAATAGCCATTCATGCATAATTTATACTTTACCTACTTCCAAAAGTTAATTAAAGGAATCATTATGGTGATGCAAATTATGAAAACGACTCAAATATTAGTAACAAAAGTAATCATGAGTTTTATTCCTAAATTCATCTTCATATTTGCAAGTGCTTATGGGTCAAAATATGGATTCCAACCATATGCAATTTATCTCGTATAGTTAGAATTTTGGGAGGCTTGTTCATCAATTCTTTTTAAACTTGTTTATTAGACAATTCCAACTCAAGTGTGTCACTGTACAACACTGTTATTTATACTACTTGAAATGTTAGAAACTATAGTGTATATTTCTATCTAGAAAAATAGAAATGTGTTTTAGATTTTAATTTCAAATTAGTTTAAATATGGAGAATTCCAGACAAGAAATCAAACAAGTTAATATCCTAACACTAACTCATTAATGAGAATTACAGCCTGTTCCTAATATCCTTATATGATAATTTGAGATAAGAATTCCATGCACATAAGATTGTTCTATGAGAAAGTTTGAGGCATATGTAGACAAAGCAGAGATCCTAAGGACAAAAACCTCCTGGTTTCTTCTATCCATTGTGAACTTAGCAAATTGCATGTTTCCAGTGAACACTGAATGAAGGATTTATATTATAGACTTTTTTATAATTTTCATTTATAAAAAGGAAACACTGAAAAGAATCTTAGGATAAGAGGGGTACAGATCGACATAATTTACACTGCCAGAACTTCATATACCATCCCATCCCCTGATAGCTTTCCTATTCCTTATCCCTCTAGAAGCTTGGACCCAAGGTAGTTGTGGGATGCAGAAGTTAGAAGTTCAGGCTTCTGTAATTGTTTCCTCGCTGAACATGGACGTTGACTGGTCAGTCTATACTCTCAGTCTGCCTCTCTCTTTCCCTAGTGGGGTAGGGGTCAGGGGAAGCGGGGCTCCAGGACATATTGGTGGGGTTGTCTGCCCAGGGAAGTCTGGTTGGCATCATGGTAGCATCTGGAACCTGGTGGCAGAAAGAAGAGTTGACATATAAAGCTAAACAAATTGTTAACTAATCATGAACCTAAAGGCTGGATTAGTGCAGATGAAGATTTGGGTGTCTCCGTTTTGTAGTTATATTCCAAAGGGCCCATGACTATACTCGTGTTTGTTTGTTTTCTGAGCCTGACATCTGACAAAAATCCCAGGTTATTGTCTGGGGAAGGTTATTTTCTGGGGAGATGATGTCATGGCTGGAAAAAGTGCTAGAAAGCTAGATCAGGGAAGAGAATAGCTCCCAAATTTGGGAAAGGTGTATAAATATTGTTGACTGTATACCCCATCGGTTTGATGTGGACATTTTACACTGTACCCAACAATGTTGAAATATATAATGCATCCCTAATAATTCTTTGAATTTAGTTTCTGAATTGACAGTAACCTGAAAGTTGTTCCGTAGTTTTTAGAAGGAACACATGCAATACAATTAACTTTTTTGTTGTCACCAGTGCTTTACCACTCCAGACTGAGTTTCTCAGACAGAAAGAGACAGAGATAGAAAGGGAAAGATGCTGAACTTCCTTCAGAGCAATTGAGTTTGGGCTCAATGCTAGGCTGTCTGGATGGCAAAGCATGTATACTATCCAGGTGAGTTATTTTGCTAGTCCAGTAGAAGAACTTTATAAAATCAAAAATGAAACCACTCAGTAATTAGAAATATGCTAATTAGGCTGAAGAGACTGCATAATAGTTATGCAAAAGACTCCCATAATTCAGTCTCTCTGAGATCTCAGGTTCAGTCTCCTGCACCACCATAAGTCAGAGTTGAGCAGTGCTCTATTTCTGTGTCTGTCTGTCTTCTTAGAAAATAAATTAATAAAATATCTTTTTTAAAAATCTACTGATAATTTCAATGAGCAGTAAAAATTAAAGATAACAAGTTCAAAGTCACTACTACTTAACCATGACCTGAAAAGTAAATTCAGGTTTACTTTTAACTTATCAGATAAAATTATTGTCAAAAATGAGGTACTATGTTGATGTAGAGAAGGAAGAAAAACATGTGCTTGTGAATGCAAACGGGTCTTAGACTCAAAGTCATATGATCACACTGATAGCTGCCAAATTTGCCAAGCTTGTGAGTAATTCAGTATATTTACTTGCTATCTTTTTTTTAAGTTTCTTTATTTTTGTGGGAGAAAATAGAGAGAGAGAGAGAGAGAAGAAGAAGAAGAAGAAGAAGAAGAAGAAGAAGAAGAAGAAGAAGAAGAAGAAGAAGAAGAAGAAGAAGAAGAAGAAGAAGGAGCAGCAGCAGCAGCAGCTGTGGTATGTGGTGTTAAAGATGAGAACTGGGACTTTGTATGCATATGCTTTGTGTTGTACCACTGATCTATCTCCCCGGGCTTCTACAGCACACTATTCTTGACCCAGAAAATGATCCTTTACTCAATGAGCTCTAAGTTCAGTTCTGGTCTGCCTGTAAGAGTTTTAACAAAGATCAGAACTAAGTATGGTTGTAGGCTCCTCTGAGGCTATTCTAGGCAAGAATGCTTGAGAATATTGACTAAAAAGATATTCATTGTAGCTTTACAATGTGAAAACACTTAAGGCAGTAGAACCAGAGACAGTTTTATGTTGGTAGTTAAAGACTTTTGTTACATACTCATAAAGTTTGCTAAAGCATTAGTTACAGTGTTATTGGGAGCACCTAGAGGAAAACTTGGAAATCAAAAAAAAAAAAAAGGAGAGAAAGAAAGAAAGGAGAGAAAGAAAGAAAGAGAGAGAGAGAGATAAGGGAGAAAGGATTTGCAGAAAAGATATAGCCTGGTATTTCATAACTCTCCTCTACCTATCCATCTAGTCCTCATTCCATTACTTTCAGTGTCTCATCCCAGGCTCTCCTGAGCTTATTCCAAGTGATCCTTCTACTTTACTTTATAAATCTTATTTTCTATAGAACAGATATCTTAAGACTATCTCTTCTCTTTTCCCCATGGATTTCATTTTCTCTGCTCTACTTCTCAGTGACTAATTCTGGAACTTACTACTACTTCTAGGTTTAACTGCTGAACAAAGGACAATTTCTAGAGACGCTGGACCTGGAATATTTGAAGTAATAGGTATACGAGAAAGTAGGGTAAGAAAAATTGATTCTACTTGCACTGGAAAATTCAGAATTGGGTGAAGAATAGGAGTGGGGCAGAGCTGGAGTCTTGCTTCAGATGATTTTGTTTTTATACATAAATAGACAAGTCCCTTGGGTTCCAAAATGACTCTCCAAGCCATAGCTCACTTGCTGGGCTTGGTCCAGGAGTACCACTTTAAATATTTGTTTAGATCTTCTACTTTAGCACCCATATTCACAAGCCTAATCTTGTATTGTATATTTGTTCCTACCTGGCCAATTTTATGCTTTAAAAGCTTCAGCTACAATTGTTAACCTATACTGGAATCCACCATATGCCTGAGATGAAAGAATATATCTAGAGAAAATAATAATGTGACATAGAAAAGCAGTTTAAAGTCATAGTTCATTGCACCAAATTTCCTGTTATACAACAAGCCCTCAGCAAGCTGTCACAAACCTTTCATGTTTCTGCTGCTGTCCACATTCCAGCTCCACCTCTGGTCTTTCTCCTTTTCAATTTAATATTACAGTAGCTATTCTCTCTCTCTCTCTCTCTCTCTCTCTCTCTCTCTCTCTCTCTCTCTCTCACACACACACACACACATTATTGCTCTATGCTCTAGTATGTATTCAGTACACATATTACCATGTGCAAGGACTTAGGTTTGAGCACCGCTCTCCATCTGCAGGCAGGGACACTTCATGAGTTTGGTGAAGCAGATCTGCAGGTGTCTCTCTTTCTCTCTCCCTTTCTACCCCTCCCCTCTAAGTTTCTCTCTGTTCTAGAATATAAAACAGAAAGGAAAAGGAAAAATAAAAAGGAAGAGAACAACCACTGAGAGTAGTTGAATTGTAGATTTGTGGATTCGTAGTGCCAGCCTTAAGGCCCAAGGAAAATCCTGGTGGCCTTAAAATAAATGACAATAAAATAAATTAAGGGGGAAGGCATTAGGAAGAGAGAAGGAAACAAAAAATGTATTTACATGGCATGTGAATCATTCCAACTTACTAAAGGACTTACACTCTTAGCAAAATGAAATAAGGAAAAGTTGGATAATTAATAATAAATAATAAGCCAAGGCAACAGGAAGGAAAAAGTAACATTTTCAGTGAACTACTTACTTCAGTTTTAGCACTGTGTTTAGCAATGCTTCTGGTAACCAAAACAGAATAAGAAATCAGTTATAATAGTAGTTTACCAATTTTGGTGTGGCTACAGTCAAGAAAACCTAACTTTCAGTGGTTTAACCTTCCCTCCCATGAAGTATTAAATGGCTGCTATCTTTGCTCCAATAACTGTGTCATGTCAGGGCTACTCTATCTGTAAGTCTCTATATTTTCTTTAGCATCTTACCTATGCTGTATGCAGGATTACTGCTCCTCTTTTAGGCACGAGGAGGTTATGGGTATATACCAAATTATGACCTTTATTTTTACCAGGAAAATCAAAATTCTTTACAGTTTACTTCATACAACATATTGGTCAGGCCATTTATAAATACAAAAAAATTTAATGCACATGCTACTGTAGCAGGACATAAGGACACCACCAGAAAGAAGTTAGTATTCTATTTTCATAGAAGAAAAAAATAATATGTAGGGAGAAAATAACTAATACTAGTTGCAAGTTGGAGTTTTCCTTAAGTAGCTTATATATTTCAGCAAAAAATCTCATACTTCAATAATTATTTGATGAACTAATAAGTACATATTTGACCCTTTAGTTGAAATCTTTAGAACATATTATATTACTTCTCATGACACATTTTTTTTGGAAAATATGTGTAGTTAGGGGCTGGATGATGGCACACCATGTTAAATGCATGTATTACCATGCACAAGGTCACAGGTTCAGTCCCTCAGTCCCCACCTACAGGGGGAAAGCTTTATGAGTTATGAAACAGTGCTGCAGGCATCTCTCTCCTTCCCCTTTCTCTCCCTCTCTTCATCCCTCCCCTTTCAATCTATCTATGTTCTATCAAATAAAAATGAAGTTTAAAAATATATATGCAATTGTAAAACATAATAGTGACCTACTAAATTACAACCCATATGTCTCAGTAATATAGAGACATTCCTTTACAGTGTTATTCTCCTAATCTTTATGAATGCAAGTAATATATATATGAAATATATATATATATTTATATGGCATTCATATACAAATGTATATAATACTGTAGAATAGCTAGAAATTACTCATCATGTAGAGTTATTATCCCTTATTAATGTGTCACACATAAAATATAAATTTTAGCCATATTGACAAAAGGATTTTTTATTGCAAAGTATAGAAGTTGAGAAATAAGAACAAAAATAGAAAATAAAAAGTAAAACTTAGACTGGAATTGATGTATTGCACCAAAGTAAGGGATTGGGGTAGGTCCTAGTGCATTATAGTGTAGAGGACTTAGGCTGGGTATGAGAGTGTTTTTTAGAAAACTGAGAAATTTTACACATGCACCAGCAACTCTGTTTACTGTAAACCATTAATCTCCCAATAAAAGATTAAAGTTTATTTCATTTTTAAAAGAGAAAATCACCATATATCTTAATGGAAATTTTCTACAAAATATTTTTGTTATGACTAGAAATTTGTGGTAAGCCTTCTCATAATTTCTTATTACTGGTAATTTAGGCTGTTTCCTTTGTAGAGAACCCAAGGAATAATATTATTATAGATACAATTGAAAGTAAATTATTATTCTTTCCTAAGGAAAAAAATGAATAAATAAACCTCTGGTGACTAATGTTACAAACTTTTCAAGATATATAAACATAAATTCTACTTTACAAGGGAATAAACTTAAAAAATATATGCAATAGATCTGCTATTTTTAAGTTTTTCATTTAGTATATGTGCTGTCGAACTGAGCACCTTAATTTTTTCTCTAATTACTTGTATAACTAACCATATTCTAATGGGACTTATTAAAATATTATTGTTTTCAACTCTATTATATCCGTTGTATATATATTTTATATTGATTTATATCAGCCTCTATATGATTATACTTCTATAGGTAATTCTAATTTGTGAAATTAGAGTATAATTAAATACACATAATAATATAATTATTCATATTTGAACTTCTAATTTTCTTTTTAGTAGGCTTCATTCGATTCCTTTCTTAGAATTGTATTGAGTAACTAATGGCTTACAGTACAGGTGTTGATACATGGATACATTTTCTCATTTCCCTGTGATAGATGTATGTGATAGACTCTCACCTCCAACTTAGATCCTGTTCCACTTAATCTAAAGCACCTACCACACCGCTGCCCAAACCACTTCTCTTTTTCCCCAAATCCTATTCTATGGATCAATACTCCAAAAACCCAATTCAACTATTACTTTGAATTATCCATGTATGTCCTTGTTTCTTAAGTTCTGTCTCTAAGTGAAATGATTCAGTATTCATCACTGAGCATGATTTCTTGAAGCTCCATCCAAAATGAGGCAAAAGGGGTGACTTCATCATTTTTGACATCAGAGTAGTCTCCCATTATGTATATATAAACTTTCTCAGCCACTCATCTATCACTGGACATATTGGCAACCTGCTTCCAACATTTGGCTCTTAAAATTGTTCTGAAAGCTAGATGATGGTGCAACCAGTTGAGTACAAATGTTACTATGCACAGAGACCCAGATTCAAACCTCTGGTTCCCACCAGCAGGAAGGAGGCTTCATAAGCTGTGAAATAGCTCTGTGTCTTTCTCCCCATTCACTCATAATTTTTCTATTTTATCAAATAAAATGGAAAGAAAGAAAAATAAAAGAAAAAACAGCCACCACAGTAGGTTTATATAAGCCCCAAGCCACAGTAATAATGCTGGTGGGAATAAAAGGAAGTCATGGGAGTCTGGTGATAGCGCAGCAGGTTAAGAGCAGGTGATGCAAAGCACAAGGACCAGCTTAAGGATCCCAGTTTGAGCTCCTGGATCCCCACCTGCAGGGGAGTTGCTTCACAAGCGGTGAAGCAGGTCTGCAGCTGTCTTTCTCTCCCCCTTTCCGTCTTCCTCTCCTCTCTCCATTTCTCTCTATACTATCCAACAACAACAAAAATCAGTAACAACAACAATAATAACTACAACAAGGGCAACAAAAGGGAATAAATAAATAAAATGTTTTTTAAAAAGGGAGTCAGGCGGTAGCACAGCAGGTTAAGTGTAGGTGGGGAGCTGCAGGTGAGGAGCTGGGGGGCTCTAACCAGGAACCTTACTCAGGTCCTCGTGCTTTGAGCCACCTACACTTAACCTGCTGTGCTACCGCCTGACTCCCTTTTTAAAAAACACAAGCAATGAAGCAGGTCTGCAGGTGTTTATCTTTCTCTCTCCCTCTCTGACTTCCCCTCCTCTCTCCATTTCTCTCTGTCCTATCCAACAACAACAACATCAACAACAACAACTACTACAACAATAAAACCAGAAAGGCAACAAAAGGGAATAAATAAATAGATAAATAGTTATTATATTTTTTTATTTAAGAAAGGATTAATTAACAAAACCATAGGGTAGGAGGAGTACAACTCCACACAATTCCCACCACCCAATCTCCATATCCCACCCCCTCCCCTGATAGCTTTCCCATTCTCTATCCCTCTGGGAACATGGACCCAGGGTCATTGTGGGTTGCAGAAGGTGGAAGGTCTGGCTTCTGTAATTGCTTCCCCGCTGAACATAGGCGTTGGACTGGTCGGTCCATACTCCCAGTCTGCCTCTCTCTTTCCCGAGTAAGGTGTGTCTCTGGGGAAGCTGAGCTCCAGGACACATTGGTGGGGTCTTCCATCCAGGGAAGCCTGGCCAGCATCCTGATGGCATCTGGAACCTGGTGACTGAAAAGAGAGTTAACATATGAAGCCAAACAAATTGTTAAGCAATCATGGACCCAAAGGTTGGAATAGTGGAGAGGAAGTGTTAGGGAGGTACTCACTGCAAACTCTAGTGTACTTCTGCTTTCAGGTATATATTTTGCAGTAGTTTATGGATACGTGTGAACATATGCTCTCTCTCACAGAAACTGGTGTACATCTAGGTTTTGGGACTTTGTTAGAAAGTGAACCACCTGAGATGAAATTAGAGTATACTATGAAAGGAAAGGTCTCACCCAAGTAATGAAGCTGAAGGGTTGTCATTCCACACCTGAAGTCTCTGGACACAGTCTGAAGTGAAGCATGTTGAGGTGGAAATCGTTGCGTTGGTTAGGTTGTGATCAGCAGATGCAATATTATTTGATATGGATTGGGAGATGCATACGGGAAAGTGGGCCCTATCCAAGGGTTCCAGGACTGGGGGAAGTAGGGGCTCTATAGTGGAGCTGTGAGGTTCCTGCTGTCTTAGGGTTCAAAAAGACAATGGATAGTTAATGTTATCATCACATTATTTGGTAATTGGGTTAACTTTGAAAAGTCCTTTTGTTAGGGTTTGCTGTAGAGTACCCAGTATCTTGTATATAGCTGTGCTATTGGATGCTTCTGATCTACTTGGTCTAGGCTTTTGAGAGAGTCCGCATATCAAATACACAGCCTATATATTAAAAAGATTCAGTTTGTGTTTTGAGAAACTTTGAGACATACAATTGATTTTCCCCCTCTCATATTAATTAACTAGTGATTTATATGTCTACATTTTGCTAGGAGTGTACATAAACACCATTCCCACCACCAAAAGACTGTGACCCATCCCTCCCACCCACTCCCACCCCCCACTGGACCAGGAAGCTGCATGTCTACCCCTCAGCACAGGGTTTTTACTTTGGTGCCCTACTTACAATTTGGTCAGGTCCTGCTTTTAGTTTCCCTTTCAGATCTCCTTAGTCAACTTCTGTTGATGAGTGGGATCATCCCATACTCATCTTTATCTTTCTGACTTAGCTCACTTAACATAATTCCTTCTAGCTCTGTCCAAGTTAATTTTTTTTAAAGCATGTGCTTCTATAAACATATGTGCACATCAATCTCTTCAGAAGTGTGTATCTGCTCCCTTTGTACATAATCCTAAAAAGGAAATTTCTTAGTAGTAGGATAGTTCCATTTCTGGCATTTTGAGAAGTCTCCAGGCTGTTCTCCACAGGAACTGGATCAATTTGTATTCTCATCAACAGTATAGACGGGATCTTCCTCACCCAACCACCCCCCAAAAAAAACTCTCAAACATTTATTGTTACTATCCTTTCTAATGTATGACATTACCATAGTGGCAAAATTATATCTCTTTGTTGTCTTTATTTGCATTTCTATGATAATCAGGGATTGAGCATTTTTTTCATATCTGTTAGTAACTAGAGAGTGTTCCGCATTAGATTATGGTGGTACAGGGAATTGAACTTGGGACCCTTGGTGACTCAGGCATGAAATCCTTTTTGCATAACTGTTATGATATCTTCCTAATTCATCCCCTTTCCTTTTAAATTAATATCTTTGGAGATTTTTTTTAAAGAAATACACATGGGTATTTTCAAAATCATTGCATATGCAATGAAGTCCCATTGCATTCACACACTCAATGGATGACAGTGGTTTATGATTCTTTGTGAATATCAGTTTAATCTCAAAAACTCTACAGTCTTTACATGATTTTAACATTTTAATCTTATATACAATTTTTTGTTAATGCCCATTTGAACTTTTAACTCTAAATGCTTCCTATTTTAATAATTTAAGGTTATCCACAGACTAAGACTTTTTCCTTTATAGCTAACTTGCTCCCAGGTGTCTCAGTTTTCATTAAAAAGCATTATCTTGGGGAGTCAGGCAGTAGCGCAGAGGGTTAAGCACACATGTCGCATAGCATAAGGGCCAGCCTAAGGATTCCAGATTGAGCCTCCAGCTCCCCACCTGCAGGGGAGTCACTTCACAGGTGGTGAAGCAGGTCTGCAGGAGTCTATCTTTCTCTCCACCTCTATGTCTTCCCCTCTCTCCATTTCTCTCTGTCCTATCCAACAACAATGACATCAATAACAACAATAATAACCACAACAATGATAAAACAACAAGATAACAAGAGGGAAAATAAATATTTTAAAAAGCATTATCTTTTAATAAGGAAAAGCATTAGCCAGGTAGTTTGTTAACGTGAGTGTTTATCTTATTAATTGCTTGTTTATTTTTTTTAAAGAAATAGGAGGTATGCTTACTCTGAGGACATAGATATGCTTCTTTAACCATTCCTTGATCACTGATTTTTTTTTTAGGAGCATCATATAATTTTAGAATGGATTTTTAGTGCCCTCCATATCTAACAAATTGATCAACTTTGGTCTCATCTCTGGATATTTTTCCATTTTTCTTCATGATTTTTTTAATGTTTTTTTATTCCCTTTTGTTGCCCTTGTTGTTTTATTGTTGTTGATGTCATCACTGTTGGATAAGACAGAGAGAAATGGAGAGAGGAGGGGAAGACAGAGAGGGGGAGAGAAAGAGAGACACCTGCAGACTTGCTTCACTGCCTGTGAATGGACACCCCTGCAGGTGGGGAGCCAGGGGTTCCAACTGGGATCCTTATGCTGGTCCTTGAGCTTGGCACCACCTGCACTTAACCCTCTGCACTACCGCCTGGCTCCCTCTTCATGATTCTTTTGCTACATTCTCAGAAAGTTTCTGACCTCTATTTTATCCCATGAAAATTCAAACATTCCTATTGCACTTACTATTGATTTCCTTCCACTCTGTCACCCAACTACCATTAATTCACCTTTTCACCTTTAACTTTCATCTTTTTTTTAATTTAACCAAAGTTATTTCTGGGGCTCAATGCCTAACTGATGTGACCATTCTTGAAAAACTCTTCATCCTAATTAAAAAAAAAAATATATATATATATATATATATATATATATTTATTTTTATGTAAGGGAGACAGAAGCACCAGATAATTCTTCAATTCTTGTATATGGTGGTGTTATGGGGACTGAACCTTATACTTCAGAACCACATGTCTGAAAGTGTAGTGTACAGTTACTATGCTAATTCTCTAGGCTCATCCATAATATGTTTTCACTTTTAAAAAATCTCTTAGTGTTTTTCTGACCCCATTTTATAGGAGACAATTCTACTTCTCAGCTGAGCCAAAATTTTAAATAACTTTTTAAAACTATGACAATAATTATTTCTCCTATTTTTAGAATTACTTCCGTACCCTATTTTATTACTTCAAAAATTCTCATCTATAGAGAATTGCCTTTAATACTTAGTATTTCTGATACATTACTTGGTCAATTTTGGATCTTCTCAAAGTTATTTCAGTGTTTATGACAGTGGCGTTTTTAGCTCAATACTTCCAATGTCTGGGCAACATTCACTTGCAACACCTATGTTAGATTTCCATAACTATCTTCTCAAAGCCTAGTCCTTGGTTATAGTAATCAAATTAAAAACTTCAGTTTGGCTTTGCTGTAGGTTTTATCACAACATGGTAGATTTATTGCATTATGGGTTATCTAGGTCCATAACAAACATGGCAGCAAAATAAGCAAAGAGAAAGACCAGCTGGCCATGTGGCATGGGCCACAGTCCTTTAAGCAAAATTTACCAGCTACATGGTCCAGGTCCCAAGGAAATGGCATCACTGGTAAGGAGAAAGCAAGACAACCAGGCAAAGAGCAGACAGGAAAAGAGAGAGGCTTCTGCCATATACTTGTTTAAGTAATTTTCTATACCCACAATCCTTGTGAGTTTGCATACATCTGACATATGCTCTTGATGTCAGCTGTATGCTAATTATATCATGTCTCATAATCCATTTTGTTCACCATATTGAACAGTGTTGTCAATAGTTGGCAACATGAATCTGAACACTCTTGGCCCTTCAAAAATATTGTTAATCATTTTCTCAAAGGTTTTTATATGTCACTTTCCAAGAGTAGGATAAATAGACTTCAGATCTCCACTGGCAGAGCAGCTAAGGATTTGACTAACACAAACGTTTGTCTGAAAAAATTAAGTGGCAACCACTTCTAGAATACTTCATCAGTGGTCTGGGAGGTGGCACAGTGGATAAAGTGTTAGACTCTCAAGAGTGAGGTCCTGAGTTCAGTCCCAGCAGTACATGTACCAGAGTGATGGCTGGTTCTTTCTCTCTCCTCCTAACTGTCTCATTAATAAATAAATAAAATCTTTTTTTTAAAAAAAAGAATACTTCATCAAAGGTAACCACAGAGGAGGTAACCTACTGCCAATAAAGAACATTTCTTTTTAGACTGAAGCAGATTAATAAAGCAAAGTAGAAATTGAAAAACTCTACATTTATGCAGAACTCCTCCCTGTGGACTTAACTTTACAAGGATAGTAAAAAATAAGTAACATTCAAACTTATTAGCAAATTAAATACATGTGAGATGATTGCTGAAATTGACTACATTGTGTAAGATCTCTTTTTTCATCAGAGCAGAGACCTCACATGTACTCAACTCACATGTTCCAGACAACTATTTTTGTTAAAACAGAGAGGGGGAGGGGGAGAAACAGAGAGAGAGAGAGAGAGAGAGAAACACAGAGAGTTTAACACCACAGCACCAGAACTTTTCCCAGTACCATTAAACTCTCTGAACTGCGCATGGTAAGAATTATCTTTCCAGCAATATGATCTTTGATGGAAGAAGCTTAATTACACATGTTTATTAAGTCATTCTTAAAAATATGAAATTGAGCTTTACTATGTGTAGGGCCAGGTTCTAGCCGGGTCTCCACAGCACTGGGGAGTGAATGTTATCCTTTCCTCCCCCACCCTATCTCTGTATCAGACTTTCTGTCTGACTAAGTAAATTCAGAGCAACAAAGCCCCTGTAGTGACAAAAATAAATAGAATTCGGAATTGTTTTTTAAATAGCTGAAAGCTCATAGTAAATGGTCAACTAATGTTTTTTAGTGAATGAAATGACTAGGGTAGAGATTACGCATTTGGAAGAAAAACATGGGAGAGGTAGGATACCAAATTGGACTTGAGGTGTCTGATCTCTAAGAAATAGTTGATCTTTTCTGTAGGAAGTAGAAAACATGGAGTTGAGAAGATTCCAGGTGGGATGCTGGCTGCCGGTTGCTGGTAGATACCTAGCAACACAGGAAGAGAGAATTTTTTGAGGTATCAAGTCTCCATAATGTATTCAATTTCAACAAGTCTGTTCAGTTTATTATACTTCATCAATTGATAGCTTCTGAAGTATACAACTTTTAGTTTATTCAAGGATATTGGCTTCAATACTTAGGATTCACATAATAAGAAATAAATATTGAAAAAGGATGACTATTACATATTTAACTATCTTGATTCTGAACAGAGTATGGAACTAGAGAACAGAAAACCTGGGTTCTTAATGCAACATGGCTTTCTGTCTGACTGTTAGAATGATTCTGAATCTCTGAGGTTTTATTTTTCATGTCTGAAAGTAGAGGAATTGAACAAGGTCATTTCTCAAAGCACTTTACTTGTAACACCCTCATTTTTAGGATGTTGTTCTTTTTACTGGACACCAAGAAGTTTAATTCCATGACTCTCACAGCTCTATGGGTATCTGCTTAGATGAGAACAAAAATTGCTTATGATGCTCCTCTCCCTACTGTAGTTTGAGATTAAAAGGGTGATTTTTTTTTCACTGTGTTCAGTTTTCAAAAGACATGCTGGAGGAAGTCAGCCAATTTCTGCCCACACAACTTCCAAGTGACGTCAATGGAAGCAGAGAACACAGATCTCTAGGCAAGTTTTGGCTCATTATGTGAGGCTTTTTTTTTTTTTTCTTAAGAACAACTGAAAAAAATGGTTTCTCTCAACTCACATTACACAATTTGTTCCTTTTTGTGTCCTGAGTCAGCAATAGCCATAACAGGGGAAATAAAGTTAGATCTTACACACCATGTAAAATAGGACAGTTATGTGTCTTTACCAGTGTTTGAGATTCTCGAACATTCCCTCAGCAGCATTCCTCTAGCCGTATGTGTCTCTGAATTTCAACAGAGAAGGATGATAAAATATCATGAGATGAACAACTAGAAAATCATACTTAGCCATTCTTTTTTCCATCTTAGACTTGATAGTCAATCTTGTCACTGATGATGTATATTTTGGTTTCTGATAACACTCAGAAGAATTTTCAGGACTCCTATGAAAAGTAAACATATTTTTGTCCTAAATTCAGCATTACATGATAAATTCAAATAGACAAAAATTTAGAATGCTGATGACAGCATTTTATCTAAGATTTAAAAACAAAACTAAGAATAATACTTAATAGTCATATAGTTCTGAAGATATGCTAGACAAAGTCTGACTAAATCCTCACAGCATTCCTGTATAATGGGTGGTGGTGCTATTTTTCAGGTTTTACTTATTAGGAAACTGAGGATAGAGATAGGCAATTCCCCCTGTGTTGTACAGTCGAATTAGCATCATTCAGATTCCAAATTAGACATGCTTCTTTCAAAATATAACCACATTGCTATCCAAATAACAATTTATTTTTCCATCCAAGAAGTATTTCGTGGTACCTAATTATTCCAGGTTCTGGGTTTAGAGAAGTACTAGGTAATTGGAGTAATGAGATAGAAATATGTAAAAAGGGGTTGGGTGGTGGTGCACCTGGCTAAGCACACATTAAGCACAAGGATCCAGGGTTAAGCAACCAGTCCCCACCTGCAGGGGAAAGTTTTATGAGAGGTGAAGCAGTGCTGCAGGTGTCTCTCTGTCTCTCTCCCTCTCTGTGACTCCCTTCTCTCTCTCACAATTTCTGTCTCTATCCCATAAACAAGTTAATATTTTAAAAGAATTTTGTTTTTAAAAAATAGAAATGGGGGGCTGAGTGCTAGCAGACTTGGTTGAGTGCACATGTTACACTGGGCAAGGACCAGGGTTCAAGTCCCTGCAATCTACCTGCAGGGGAAAAGCTCTGCAAGCGATGAAACACGGCTGCAAGTGTCTTTCTGTCTCTCTCCCTTTCTATCTGTCCCGTCCCTCTCAATTCCTGGCAGTCTCTATCCAGTCAATAAATAAAGATAATAAAAATTTTAAAGTGACCATTAAAAATAGAAATAAGTAAAAAGATTGTGGAGGGAAGTCAGATTCCTTTTCTACCTACACTGGACCACAGGCTATACTAGAAAGCAAATATAACTATTCTTTGTAACAGCAGTATCAACAAAGCAGTAGTAAAGCCATATTATCAATGAAGAAAGTGATTTGGAGAGAGGGTTCATTAGTCAAAGATCAACCAGCTAGCAAAAGCTTGAATTTTAACAGAAGTCTCTGTGTCTCTACCACTGAACTCTCCTTCCCTCAACACTCTGCTCCACGAGCAATAAATGAACAATGTACTAAGTGTTGTGTCTTAGCTTAAATAAGGGCATGCAAAGTGGTGATTTTATAAAGGTGGTGATCACCAAAAGGGATTTCTAGATTTGAGAATATTCTGTTACTATACTTCACTGGAGTTTGACATGATCCAAATGGTTTTGAAAGAATAGTATTCAAGAGAGCCGGGCTGTAGCACAGCGGGTTAAGCTCACGTGGCGCAAAGCTCAAGGACCCACTCAAGGATCCCAGTTCGAGCCCTGATTCCCCACCTGCAGGGGAGTCACTCCACAGGTGGTGAAGCAGGTCTGCAGGTGTCTTTCTCTCCCCCTCTCTGTCTTCCCCTCCTCTCCATTTCTCTGTCCTATCCAACAATGACAACAACAGTAATAACTACAACAATAAAGCAATAAGGGCAACAAAAGGGAATAAATAAATAAAATAAATATTTTTAAAAAGAATAGTATTCAAGTCTAGGTTCAAAAAGTTCCCTGATCAAACTGGAAGGTGATTCTAATTACTAGCATATATTTAATGAAAATTAACATCCAGCTGAGTTGAAATCAATTTCAAGTGAATTTCACTGGTGTTTTAAGAAACTTTAATACAGAAAAGTTTGTGAAATTGCAGGGTTTTTCATGACTCTCTACAGAAATAGAAATTGGTATCCTGAAAGTCACGTCCTAGAAGTACCATTTCATGAATATTAAAAGGTTAAATACATGAGAAACTTCAAAGGAAGCACTTTAAGCTTTTCAGAATAAAAATGTGAATTTTTTTGTCATATCCATCTTTATTTGAATAGAACGTTTTTCCTTTAGAAATCTACTAATCAAGTGAAAAGAAGTCTGAGTTTAAATTGTCCTTCAGAATTTGTTCACATCACACTAAATTTCTTATTTATACTTAAATACCACAGGGAATAGGCAAGAAATTATATGTTTAAACTGGACTTTTTCAGGACTTTTAAGACCAGAATACTTTCTTTGCCAAAGACCAAATTACTGCAAAGTGGAGTAAGCACTTGATCTTGTGGTAGGGCAGAGTAAGTAAAGATCTCCACCTGGAAATGGAAACAATTATTTCCAAGACCCCAGAATGCTATCTATTAGCCTGGTGACAGCTGTTAGCTTGCTGGTGGCTCAGTTTAATGATACACTGTGAGATTGGGACTCTTGTTGAATCGCCACCCCCCTAACATATAGCCTGCAATTCTTATGTACCTGATATTGAAATTGTCATCACCATTCAGTACCTCTCCCCCAAGGTCTTAGAAACTGCCAGACATTTATAGAAAAAAGTTGTCTCAGTTCATACTTTCTCCAAGCTTACATAGAATTCTGATCATAGATAACATTTCTAATCAACTTTAACCCAAACAAATTTCAATGGACTTTATTTCCAGCCATTGTATATGTGAATATAAATAAATATATATACATATGTGATATCATATTTATCATGTGTGATAATTATAAATATATATATGATATCAGATGCTATGATATAGAGTAATTTTGACATGTGTAAGCACATAATATTACTTTTATTCAAAACAAACATGATTTTAATGCATGTTTTCAACTTCTGTGTCCTTTCTGGATAATGTGAGGATCTCTGAGGACATCTGTATACTTCTGAGATCAGAAACTACATGGGAATACAAGATAATATTTGATGTGTTTCATAAGCTTCACAGAGTTAGTTTATCACCTGTGGGTGCAATATTTACTTATCCTTTGAAAATATTGGTTACAGAACTGTTAACTTCCTGCAAGTGACATGCAGGGCTGGCTTATGGACATATGGCATGCGAATGGTTTCTTTCTAGGTTATA
Source organism: Erinaceus europaeus (assembly GCF_950295315.1). Taxonomy (NCBI): domain Eukaryota; kingdom Metazoa; phylum Chordata; class Mammalia; order Eulipotyphla; family Erinaceidae; genus Erinaceus; species Erinaceus europaeus. The sequence continues at coordinate 115,147,245 of NC_080165.1, read as the reverse complement.
TATAATGTTCTTTTACTGGATTGATAGAATGACTCACCTGGATTGTGAACGTGCTTTGCCATCAACCTGTTTTCTGATTAGAGCCCAGAAACTGCTTGATTTAACGCTCTGTAGTTGATATTTTGACATCAATGCAAATTTTTGGCTGAGGAGCTTTGCATTTGCATTTTATACAAAGATACACAAATTACATAACCAACCCTGGCTACACTGTAACATTAATTTAGCAAATTCAGAAAGATAAAGTATAAGAACTGAAATGAAAAATTGAAAGGAGTGTTACCAGTGTTTTTGAGTGATTTTTCCAAATAAGATATCCCACTTTGTAAATGTAACTGGATTTTTGGTGGATAAAATAACCCTATTTTTGTCTTCAAAATGATATAGTCTTAAAGTATTATGCAACAAATGCATTATGTGTATACTACATGATCTCCATAATAAATGCCTTTTTAAAAGTAGCTAATAAGTAAACAAAGCTAGAAGGAAGTGAGAAAGGCTCCCAATGTTTCTTTTACTTAGTTTCTTTTACATTCAGCACTGTTTGTTTTCACTATAACCATTATATTGCCTCCTTCTTTTTCAGAGAATGCATAATCCTTTCTTACTTTTTTTGGTTATTATTGTTTATAAACATATTGCAGATGTGCAAATGTCACCATAGTTGAGAATGAACATGGACAGACAAACAGCTTAGAAGCCCAGGACTTAAAGTCTTTAATAGTCAAGGAGCATAACCAGTCTTATCATGTTTCACTTTCTTTCTCTGTGTGGGTGTAATGGAGTGCAGAGTGGGACAACATGACGCTTGACGCACTGTGCAAAAGCCAGCATGAATCCTAAGCCTTCTTGTGGACAAAAAGGACTGATTGTGTAAAGAGAGACTGGAATGCCTGCCAGTCACTATTTGGAGTGGTGTTAGCAGGCATCATTTCACTGGATTGTTCCAGGAGTGGCAAATCCAGAGACAGAAAGTGATGCTCTTTCTCTGTACTTCTGTGACCCTGTAATTTTCCTTCTCTTCTCTGTTTAAGTAATAAGAATGATTCCCATACATTCAGACACTTCTTTTAACTCTGTCTTCTGAAATGGATATTGTTGGTTTGAAAGTGCAATCCTCCCTTCCGGTTTACTTGGAAGCAGACTGTGCAGTTTGTACCATGAACTGAGTAAATTAAGAAAGACAGCAGAACATGCTTATGGTGAAGACTCAGAAGATTCAGGGATCTCTGATGGAGATCTGGGACAGTTGGATATTCATAATAAAAAGCATTTTAAAGGACTTCTTATGTAGAAAAGTGAATGAAGTTGTAATTGCTTTCGTGGCACCTTAATGTTTATTAAAAATATTTTTTCTTAAAGCAGTATGCAAAATCCTTGTCTAATCAAATATTTACAGTTCTATTGACAACAATTTTACTTTGTAAAGTAGAAGAAACTGGTTTTCCTCCTGTTATTTAAGATTTAGATATTCCTTGGTCAAGCTGGATCTCAGCCCTCTAAGCATTAATCTCTACCTGGTCACATTTACTGAGAATCAAGAGTACATATAAAATTTTTTAAGTGGGAGATATCTCAAATATCTTCTCATTTTTCTAGATTTAATTTTTCAATTTATAATAAGAAATAGTTGAAACTGTGTATTATGTGTGATTTCTCCACCAGTATGACAGGAAGAAATCACACAAACATTACTGATAACATGAGTAATTTTCGTTTTCATTTTGACTTAGACCTTAATGCACATACTTTTTAATCTGTTAGGCTTTTTCTTAAGTTGTCCATAAGATATCCATTAAAATTTTTTATTATTGCTAACTCATTTGAACCCACATGAATTTTTAACTTCCATTTTAGAATTTGTAGGGTAACCCAGCTGAGCCAGTTAAATTAATTCTTAATTGCCTAACCCACCTACTCATTCCAGGTCATGAACAGCTCTGGAATGTTGGTAAGATAAGAGTAAAATAGTTGACATAGCCTTATAGTAGATGAACTGCAAACTCTTCCTCCCTGTTCCAGGAAGTCTCTGCGGAATTCTTTGCTCAGTTCTAGCTTAGCTTCCTGCCTACAGTTTTCCATTCCTATCTGTACTATTCTTAGACACAGACAAACCTACCCTTGCATATGCACAATTTATCAATAAAAGTCAGTGGACAGTTTAAAAAGAAGTTGAGGAGGGATTTAAAATGTACCCTTATCTGACTTTCTGTTCTTTGGGATTTCTTTTCTATGTTCAGATTTCTTTAAATTTTTTATATAAAATGGAAATGTTGACAAGACCATAGGATATGAGGGGCACAACTTCACACAATTCCCACCACCAGAACTCCGTCTCCAATCCCCTTCCTTGATAGCTTTCCCATTCCTTATCTCTCTGGGCATATGGACACAGGATCATTATGGGGTGTAGAAAGTGAGAAGTCTGGCTTCTGTAATTGCTTCCCACCTGAACATGGATGTTGACAGGTTGATCCATACTCCCAGAGTGTTTAAAAACCTTCTGATTTCATGATTTGAATATTCCCAAGGATATTACTTAATGAGATGGAAAAGAAATTCTCTACAAAAGAATCCATACTCTTAGAACACATCAGACAATTATTATTAATTTTTTTTTGCCTCCAGGGTTATTGCTGGGGATCAGTGCCTGCACTATGAATCCAATGCTCCTGGAGGCCATTTTTCCCCCTTTTGTTGCAGCCTTGTTGTGGTTATTATTGTTATTGTTATTGTTGATGTTGTTCATTGTTGGATAGGACAGAGAGAAATGGAGAGAGGAGGGGAAGACAGAGAGTGGGGAGAGAAAGACAGACACCTACAGACCTGCTTCACCGCCTGTGAAGGGACTTCCCTGCAGGTGGGGAGCTGGAGGCTGGAATCTTGTGCTTTGCACCATGTGCGCTTAACCTGCTGCGCTACCACACAACCACCACCAGACAATTATTATCTATAATTAATCTGCATCCAGGTCTCAGAAATATAAGAAATAATTTTTAAAATATATTACTAACTAATGGGCTATATGACTATATAAGGACATCTTTGGACAAAACAAACAAACAAAAAGCATCTCACCAGAATAGTGTGCTTGCTTTGCAAGGGACATGACCCAGGTTCAAGTCCAGTCACCACAGGAAGCTTCCACCAAGGAAGCTTCAGTGCTGTAGTATCTTCTCCTTCCTCAATATTTATGTCTCTATCTCTCTGTATCTGAGAAAGTAGACCTAGAACTATGATCTGGTTACCACCAAAAATAGTAATTGCATCATTGATAATGCAAAAATGTATCCTGTACATATAAGTATTGAATGGGAGGGAAGTAACAGAAGTATTAGAATAAAAGAAAAAGACAAAAACATTTTACTCGAGATTCAATAATTAGAGTGAACATCTCATTAGGCATAATCTTTAATTGTAAGAAGGATGAATAACTATAATTAAGTTATAAGAAAGCCCAGTGAGTAATTAATTGTGGCAGGAAAATTCTAGGAGGCCCATTAAATCTTCATATCTATAGCTGCACAGGGACAAATACAAGAGAACTTAATATGTGCTTTGCTTTGGGATGGGTAGTGAATTTTAACCAGGAATTTATTTTCTGACCTTGCTCATGATAGGGTTGTATATGTCGGGTTGTTGGTATGTAAATAGCAGAATACATTGTGAATAATTTTATATCAATAATTTTTGACCACTGAAAACTTGGGGCTAATAGAAATATTTAATTTCATACATACTTCACAATCACAGTTTGAAAGTATTTGTAAGTCATTCCTAACTAAGTGATGAAAGCACAAGTGGGAATATTTTTGAAAAAAAAATTGGCACGTCCTACATTTAAAGAAGTTCTAGCTAGGTGATAATTTTCAAAGGTGAATAATAGAAAAGTGCTTTGATGTTCCCAACAGAGTTCCCACTTCATGTCATACCTAAATTCAGACAACTGTCTATGTCTCTAAAACTATGACTGTTATACACGAAGAGCTGTTATAAGAGGTTGACATCATTGTATTTCTACATATTCTATGAGCATGTACATTGGGGAGTTAGAGGAAGAAAGTAAGAAAACAGGCAGAGTTATTGACAAAAGAATGAATTGAAAAGTAGAAAGTTACTGCCAAAAATGGGGAAATAAAATGAACAAAAGTTGGAAGAAGTAATGGGTTTAATATGATATATATATATATATATATATATATGCTAATTCATAAAGATACACACCCATCATTTATATGATGCTCTAGTACAATATTACCACACAAATTGTCCAGTCCCATACAACCATTTCACATAGTGACTCAAGACAGGACAATAGCTCCTCTTATTTTGTGAAAATCAATGTGAAAAATTAAGCCTAATTGGAAATAACAAGATTTTTTTTAATGGCCAGCTTCTAATGCAACCATTTTGTACTATGTAAACATTTCTGCTGTCTTGTATCTTGTAAGTATTTATCTAGAATATCCTCTCATTGAAATCTTATCAATACCTGTCCCATCTTCTACTAGGTGTCTTGATTCAAGATGAGCTTTTTAAAATGACAAGGTAGGGCACACAGCATAATGACTATACTAGACTTGAACCTGGGCGACACACATGGCAAAGCAGCACACTATACAAGTGAGCTATTTTTCTGGTGCCACTTAGTTATATTTTACATTTTCCAGTTTTCATTGAGATTATTGTCTGTTAACTCTTTTTTATTTATCTCTTTCTTTTTACTGTAATGCGCATGTCTTTGTTGTGGTGACTGACATAAAGGAATGTAGATTGAGTGAAATACAGTGTTAGTGAGAAATCCTGCTAGAGCAGAGTTGAATCTAGATTTATATGATTCTTTTATTTCCTGTGATCTTAATTCCCATCATCAGAACTCTGTATCCCATCCCCTCCCCTGATAGCTTTCCTATTCTTTATCCCTCTGGGAGTATGGACCCAAGGTCATTGTGGGATGCAGAAGGTGGAAGGTCTGGCTTCTGTAATTGCTTCCCCGCTGAACATGGGCATTGACAGGTGGATCCATACTCCCAGCCTGCCTCTCTCTTTCCCTAGCAGGGCGGGGTTCTGGGGAATTGGAGCTCCAGACACATAGGTGCAGCTGTCTGTCCAGGGAAGTCTGTTTGGCATCATGCTAGCATCTGGAACCTGGTGGCTGAAAAAAGAGTTAAAATATAAAGCCAAACAAGTTCAACTTGTTTCATGACTAATCATAACTAATCATGACTAATCATGAACCTAAAGAGTAGTATTTCGTGGAACATCTCTTCCACAATTTCCTTATCTAATCATATATCAATAAGCAATCTTTGACCTATACTCTTAGGCTATTGTGCACAATGTAGCGATGAACATGGGGGTGCATATGTCACTTCGATTTAGCGTTTTCGTGTCCTTTGGATAAATGCCCAAGTTACTTAGCTTTAAATTGTTTACAGATAGATGAACTTTTCATTGCCAGTTATTTCATTGTGATTGAGAATGGAAGATATCAATATCACTTTTCATATATGTAAAACATTTTATAATAAGCCTTTGGACTCAGATATTCTCTTTATCTTCACATTTGGTGTCTGACTTTTAAAGCAGACTCCCAATATTGTTTCCTTACAGCATATGTAAGAAAAGTTACTATATGACACTCTCAAGTAATAGAATCTTGTAAGATTCAATTCTATGCTAAGATGTACTTTTTAGGGAACCTTTGAAAAATATTTGGAATTTAAATGTTATTTATAGCAAGTTTATTCTTTTTTTAATTGTTACACTTGATTCATAGGGGTTCCACAGATGTGGTTGTTTGAGATAGAATACAATAGATACAAGGAAGTCCAGCAGTAGCTTTGGCAGCCCAAAGCGTAAGGACCTGCGTAAGGATCCCGGTTGGAGCCCCCTGCTCCCCACCTGCAAGGGAGTCTCTTCACAGGTGGTGAAGCAGGTCTGCAGGTGTTTATCTTTCTCTCCCCCACTCTGTCTTCCCCTCCTTTCTCCATTTTTCTCTGTCCTATCCAATAATGATGACAACAAGAACAACTATAACAATAAAACAACAAGGGCAAAAAAAAAGGAATAAATAAATAAATAACACAATAGATATAGCAGTTAAAACAACCATTTCTACTTCGGCAGAATAATTACAGGTCTACAATCTTTCTTGAACTATAGTAATTAGTATTTAATAAAGCATGAAAACCTCCAATCAATTTATTCTATAGTAATATGATTGTATGACATAATGTTAGGATTGTTTTCTATGGTGCTTTTTTTCTTCTGTAGACTTTATGGAAACATTTTAAAAGCTATCTTCCTTGTACACTAATTTAAAACATTCCCTGGATTATTATTTTTAATAGGGGAAATATGAAAGTACCAAGATATCATATCACTTTTTTCAGGTCAACTGCATATGAGAGTCATTCTCCCGGGTAACTATGTGCTTAGCTTGTGGAAAGAATCACAACTGTCTTCTCAAAATAAAAGAACTCCTCTGGCTATAATATGAGAGGGTGAGAGTCAGAGCCAATCTTTCCACTTGTGCTACTAAACGCCTCCGTTTTGAAAGTCTCTTAGTTCAGTTTTGATTGAAAATTAAGGTCAGCAGATAATGAGCACTTTGTTCATTTTGACCTAACAAGGAGTCTTTTAGGAGGCTCACCTAAGGATCCAGTTTACCAGATATATTAGCTCTGTAACTATCTGGTTACTATGAGTCCCTGAGTCTTGTAGAAAAACATGCCTATGTGTGTCTTTTTGAATACATATATGGTATATAAATATTAGATAAGATTGTCTTCCCAAAGAATTTCTTTAGGAAAATTGGATGGAGCATAAGTGTTACAAAAATCTGAATACAAAAACTAAACATACAATGATTAAATTGAGAGTAGTAAAATTAATTACAAAATTTCTTAATATAGTTTAAGGTCTTAATATAGTCAAGTTTGTGATAACATATCCTATATATAATAGCACCTGATATTACTAAACTTTTGCAGTTCTTACAGTTTAGTTCTCAAGCCCTTGTGAATCACTATTATACTCATAATAATGTATACATATAAATTTATTTTTTCTTAATGTGATAGTAGTCACTGCATAAGCCCATTAAGAATACTTGTGCTTGGGAGTTGGGTGGTAGCGTAACAGGTTAAGCGCAGGTGGTGCAAAGTGCAAGGACTGGTGTAAGGATCCTGGTTCAAGCCCCCAGCTCCCCACCTGCAGGGGAGTCGCTTCACAGGCGGTAAAGTACGTCTGCAGGTGTCTGTCTTTCTCTCCCCGTCTTCCCCTCCCCTCTCCATTTCTCTCTGTCCTATCTAACAATGACAACATCAGCAATAACAACAATAATAACTGCAACAACAATGAAAAACAACAAGGGCAACAAAAGGGGAAAATAAATAAACATTAAAAATTTTAAAAAAAGAATACTTGTGCTTAAGGGCTGATAGGACAGTTCACTTGGATAATATATCTGTATTGTTATGCATATGACCTATGTTCAAGTCTGCCCTCCTGCACCTATCTGGTGAAAACTTTGGTACTGTGGTGTCTCTCCTTCATTTTCTGTCTGAAGAAGTGAACTTGAAGTAGTGAAGCCATAACAGTAATAATAATAATAATATCAAAAAATAAAAAAATGTATTACACAAGTTGTTCTTTAGGCAAAACACACTGTATTTTGTTTTTACTAATATTTCAATGTGCCTGTTATCATGGAGATTAACTCTAGACACGTAAAACTGGAATTTAAACTCATAATTTGTTATATGATAACAAAATAGCCTTAAGTACACTGTAACTTTTCTTTAACTTACAAGTCACTTATATGTTAAATCATTATTGGGACAGTATTTCCTTCACAAAAGAATTGTCACAATTCTATGTAGTCAGAATAGTGTCTGGCTCACTGAAAGCACTATACCTGTTTTTACTATATATTATTATAGTTAGTGTATATATAACTATATATATACACGACTCATCATACTGCTTTAGTAGTTGCTCGCATTCAGCATCAAGACAAGGCGTATAGTTAGCACGTCTCCCACGAGGAATGGCTTGGGAAGCTGCTTTGAAGATGGCTTGGCGGAAGCGCCTGTAGGAATCTCCACAGGGGATTAACACTAGTTAATTGGAATTGCAGGAATAGATTTGTTGGTAATATCACTGAACAGACGCCAGTTTGCTTTCTGAAAGTTCCATCTTAGTTTCTCCAAGCACAGAACCAGTGGGAGCTGGAGACCAATGTGGATGATAGCTGGGCGGTGATGACTGTGCGGGAAGATCTTGAGAACTTGTCTCGTAGCGGGAAAGGCTTGGCCGTTGACTGTGCTAATCCAGCACAGGTCGGGTGACGAGTCTTTATTCCATCTAGCACTGTGAAAAGAGCCTGGCTGTTTGGGATCATATAATAGGGAGAGGTCATTCGCTGAAGCCCAGTCGGCTAAGATAGAGCCGTCAGCACGAGTGGAGGAATATCCCCAGTCTTGGTGATGACTATTAAAGTCTCCAACGTAAACGGCTGGGTGATTCAGGCTAGGCAGGACCTCATTATCCCATGAGGCACTGGGAGGCTTATATACGTTGACGAGCTGAATAGTTCCAATAGTAATGGAGTCATAACTATATAGTATATAGTTTATAGTTATATATACACTATATATATATAATATAGTTATAGTATATAGTATATATTACTATAGTATATAGTATATAGTTAGTCGTAATTATATAGTATAACTAAAGTTGGACGTGCTAAGATCGACCCAGTCTGGAAAAGAGAAATTTCCCACAAGTGGTCATCCCACTTCCGGTTATCTTGTCCATCTCCAAAACTCTCTCCCTTTATACTGTCTGAACTAGAAGACGCTTTGAAGAGGGTTAAACTGGGAACAGCTGCTGGCTATGATAACATCACCCCAGAACTCATTCTTAACCTGGGTCCCATGGCAAAGAAGTGGCTCGCTTCATTCCTGTCCCACATCTTGGAATCTGAGTCTATGCCCAAAGTATGGCGTCGTGCGAAGATTATAGCGGTTTTGAAACCAAAGAAAGACCCAACACTGGCTGCCAGCTATAGACCAATTTCTCTCCTCTCCGTGTGTTACAAACTCCTTGAGAGGCTGCTTCTGTCACAAATTTCTCCTCTTACAGAGAAATTACTATACCCGCCCAAGCTGGTTTCCGCCCAGGAAGATCTACCTGCGAACAAGTCCTGGCCCTCTCAACTTACATTGAAAATGGATTCCAGAAGAATTTAAAGACGGGTGCTGTCTTTGTTGATCTCACAGCAACCTATGACACGGTCTGGCACCGTGGTCTCCTAGTCAAGATCTCAAGATGCCTGCCTCCATGGGTGGCCAACACTATATCGTTTCTTCTCCAAAACAGAAGATTCCAGGTGCATCTGGGTGACAAGTCTAGCAGATGGAGACTTGTCTCAAGTGGCCTCCCCCAGGGCTCTGTTCTGGCTCCTACGCTATTTAATATTTACATCAATGACCTCCCAGAAACTTCTTCAAGGAAGTTCATCTACGCCGATGACATCTGCTGTGCAACTCAGGCATCCAAGTTCGACATCCTTGAGGAAACACTCACGAAAGACATGTCTCTGATATCTGATTACTGTAAAAAACGGCGACTAATCCCTAGCACTGCAAAAACGATATCACCTGTTTTCCATCTACACCATGCCTCAGCCTCACGTGAGCTTAATGTGCAGCTTGGCGATACGAGAATCCGGCATGAAGCCCAGCCAGTCTATCTTGGCGTTACTCTCGATCGCACTCTGTCATTTCACAAACATCTCATAAAAACTGCAGCAAAGGTGGGCGCGAGGAACAACATCATTGCAAGACTGGCCAGCTCCTCATGGGGCGCGAGCGCTTCCACACTACAATCATCATCTCTGGCATTATGCTATTCCACTGCAGAATACTGTGCCCCAGTATGGTTCCGTAGCCCCCATGTCCACTTGGTCGATTCCAAATTATATTCCTCCATGAGGATAATTTCTGGAACCATCCGTTCCACCTCAGTTCCATGGCTGCCAGTTCTTAGCAACATCGCCCCGCCAGATAATCTTCGGGATGCGGCATCATCTAAGTTCATTTCCCACGTCTACGCTCGACCGGACCTGCCAATACACGCGGATATCTTCGCCCACCCTGTCCAACGCTTGACGTCTCGTCACCCAATCTGGTCCCCTATGCCTACACTGAACTTCTCTGTTCCAGTCTCTTGGAAACAAAGTTGGCAGTCAACTGAGGTAAAGAACAAACACCTCATCACAGACCCCTGCAAGCGTCAACCCGGCTTTGACCTAGCACGTTATGATTGGGCCCTCCTCAATCGCTATCGAACAGGCCATGGCCGGTGCGCCGCTATATTCCATCGCTGGGGAGCCAGAGACGACCCGAACTGCCCCTGCGGCTACAGACAGACTATGAGCCACATAGTCAATGACTGCCACCTCTCCAGATTCAAAGGAGGTCTCGAAACTTTACATCAGGCTCAACCTGATGCTGTTGACTGGCTACGGAAGAAGGGCAAATGCTAGAAGAAGAAAATAGTTAGTGTTACTGTTGACAACACTCTTTAATATTAATTAGCTTATTTAGCTTTCACAATAGATCTTTTTTAATTTTTTAATATTTATTTATTCCCTTTTGTTGTTTTATTGCTGTAGCTATTATTGTTGTTATTATTGATGTTGTCGTCGTTGGATAGGACAGAGAAATAGAGAGAGGAGGGGAAGACAGAGATAGACACCTGCAGACCTGCTTCCTGCCTGTGAAGTGACTCCCCTGCAGGTAGGGAGTCAGTGGCTCGAACCAGGATCCTTACCCAGGTCTTTGTGCTTTGCGCCACCTGCGCTTAACTCACTGCGCTACCACCCGATTCCCAGGTCTTTTTTATTATTTTTTTTGTATAATCCTATTTATTGGATAGAGACAGCTGGGAATGGGGAGGAAAGGGGGTGATAGGGAGAGAGACGAAGAGACACCTGCAGCTCTATTTCACCACTTGTGAAACTTTTACCCTGCAGGTTGGGACAAGGGACCTTCTGAACGCAGGTCCTTGTGCATTGTAACATGGGTGCTCAACCAGGTGAACCACCATCCAGCCCCCACAATAAATCTTTTAATATAGATTGTTATCATGATTTTATAAGAAGGAAACCAAACTTAAATATAGGTTTCCTAACTCTAAAATGTTATAGTTTTGTCTCCATTTTCCTAGTAATATTAAAATTTCCAGAATTTTAAAACACTGCCAGACCACTTATCTCATAGAGTGAACATTTTACCATGCATGAGGACCCGGAATTGATAGGTCCCAATATAAGAGCACCTTCGGGGGAATGATGCTTCCTGAAGGGTAGAGCAATGCTTTAATATCTCTCTTTTTGTCTCTTTTTGAACATATCTGCCTTTTACCCTTGATCTAGAAGAAAAAAAAATGGTTACCAGAAGAGGTGCAGCTGTGCAGATGCTGAACCCCAGTAATAACCCTATGCACAAAATATAAATATTAATTAAATTAAACTTTAAAAATGTAAATGAACTAATTAGTTGATTGTAATGGTCCAGCAGATGGTGATGTAGTGGAGTTCAGGACACATACTATATGTGTCTAAGTTACATTTTTTACTTTCTTGCTCATGGTCATAAATAAATATTGAAATATTTTTATTATGAGCTTTTCTCCTCACTATGATCACCTGATTAAAATAAATAATGATTTCATAATGATATTAATAGTCTCATAAGAAAATTACCTTGACAAAAAATGTTTATCTTATGGTGTATTTTTTTAAATTTTTTATTTAAGAAAGGATTAATGAACAAAAACATAAGGTAGGAGGGGTACAACTCCACACAATTCCCACCACCCAATCTCCATAACCCACCCCCTCCCATGATAGCTTTCCCATTCTCTAGCCCTCTGGGAGCATGGACCCAGGGTCGTTGAGGGTTGCAGAAGGTAGAAGGTCTGGCTTCTGTAATTGCTTCCCCGCTGAACATGGGCGTTGACTGGTCGGTCCATACTCCCAGTCTGCCTCTCTCTTTCCCTAGTAGGGTGTGTCTCTGGGGAAGCTGAGCTCCAGGACACATATAAATCAATAGTTAATTAGTATGAGAGGGGGAAAATCAATTCTATGTCTCAAAGTTTCTCAAAAGACAAACTGAATCTTTTTAATATATAGGCTATGTATTTGATATGAGGACTCTCTCAAAAGCCTAGACCAAGTAGATTAGAAGCATCCAATAGCTCAGCTATATACAAGATACTGGATACTGTACAGCAAACCATAACAAAGGGACTTTTCAAAGTTAACCCAATTAACAAATAATGTGATGATAACATTAACTATCGATTGTCTTTTTGAACCCTAAGACAGCAGGAACCTCACATCTCCACTATAGAGCCCCTACTTCCCCCAGTCCTGGAACCCTTGGATAGGGCCGACTTTCCCATATGCATCTTCCAATCCAAACCAAATAATATTGCATCCGCCAATCACAACCTAACCAACGCAGCGATTGCCACCTCAACATGCTTCACCTTAAGGTGTATTTTTACTGATGCAACATGTTTTTGTTTTTGTTTTTTTTAACCAGGGCACTGCTCAGTTCTGACCTATGACTGGACATGGTATTGAACCTGGGACTTTGGAGCCTCAGGCATAGGAGTCTCTTTGCATAACCATTATGCTATCTACCCCTGCCTAACATGTTTTCTTTTATTTTTATTTGTAATTTAATATTTATTTACAAAGTTATGAGACAATGAGGGTATAATTCCACACTGTTCTCACCAAAGTTCTGTGTGTCCTTCCCTCCACTGGAAACCTCAGTAGTTCTCCCAAAGTCACAGGTATGGGTTGAGCATTATTTCAATAACTATCGATATTTATATATGTATTTGCCCACTTTTTTCCTTTTTTTTTCTTCTCTTCCTAAGTCACACCTATACCTATTCTTTTTATGAATGTCTTTCCTTTTTTCCACTTCTCTCTCTAGGTCTTGGGGTCCTGATAGAATTGGAGTTCAGTCTTCTGGTCATCTTCCCCCAACACTGACCCCCAAGGGTATGGAACAGAATTCTTCTAGGGGTGCAGAACATAGAATTTCTGGCTTCTGTAATTGCTTCTCCTCTGGACATGTGTGTTGGCAGGTCCATCCATTATATACAATTGGCCAAGACATGTACTGGAAAAAACTACATATCAACTAAAGAACGATCACTGCTCCATATGACATCCTTTATCAGAATCATCAAACAAATAAACTAAGTAAAACTATGGTTAACTTAGACCCTACTAAAATCCTAGGTGTATTTCCTCCCTAACTTGAGGCCAGACCCCACCCACCTAATACTGGTTTGGATACAACAAATGACACTCAACAACTTAACAACTGGAAGAATATCTAAGTTCCTCAAATAAAAGACAACAAAAGCTGGAAAAGGGCAAGAGACTAGCTCACTTAATGATAGCCTTTTTGTTCAATATCATGCCACCCTATCATCTGGGGACTTAATCAGGGGATCCTGGGATTCCCACATAGATATGATGGGCTTAGGCTTCTAATAAATCCCTCTCTACCATCACTGGTGACTTCCATTAGGAACATCATCATGAACCCTCTTGTGGACCTCTCCAGGACCTTTCCCTCACTGTAGAGCAACAATGATGGAAACTGCCCCACTCTGAAGGGAAGCTGGGTCAACCTATTCTGTCACTCAAGGAAGACTGGTGATTGCAGCCTAGAATGTTCCCAGCTGCGACTTTGGGCTGTGAACTCAGACTGACAAGGATGCAGACGTTACACCGTTTCCTATGCTAAATGTGAATATATATGGGCTCTAGGTCAGATAAATGGGATAAATAGTTAATTGTATTTATATACTTTATTCAAGTTTGGCCTAATTCAGATCTCTAGCCCTATTATCAAGTCTAACACCATCTTCCCAGGCAATGTTTTTAGTTCACCTGCATGTTAGCTATCAAGCTCCAACAAAATTAGTAGCCTCGGGCCCCTAAGAAAATATCTACAATAGACTACCTAGCTTCTCTCCATCCTAAGATCCCTATTCTCATCTGCTCTATTCCTATTTTTTGGCTTCTGTTTATTGTTCAATGTTATTGTTTTGTCTTGCTTTGTATCTTGCTGCCTTTCAGCCACCAAGTTGCAGATGCTACTGTGATTCCATCCTGACTTCCCTGAGCAGATGACTTTACCACTGTGTCCTGGAACCTCACCTCTCCAGAATACTGTGCTTTCTTATTTGTTTAGTTCTCTAAAATATCATTTACAATTAGGATACGGAGCTGTTTATGATATTGAGATGTATGTCAAAAGTTTAGTACCTTGGTCTGGCACGTCACTTCCCTTCCACACTCTTTTTCATTTCTAAGTTAATATAGTCAAAAACTTAATTTATTAATCCTTTAAGAATTTTTTTCAAGTGGTACTGGGACCTCAAAAATATCCATTACCACTGCCCTGACAAATTTCACACTTTGGGGGGGGGGTGCACTGAGTAACAAAGAAATAATAAAAGAATAAAAAGCATTGCTCCACCATCTATGGAGTTACTTTGGTATTCTCCTGGGTCCTTCCAGGTGATATTGGGCTGGAAACATGGGCATGTGCATGGTAAAGCCCATGCTCTATCATTCTACACAGTAAGCTATTTCTCTGCTACTTTTAGATATAATTTTTTACTTTCATTTTTAATTCTCAGGAGCACATGATCTCCTGCACAATGTGGTAATTATATTTAATATGTATGTATGTATGCATGTATGTATGTATGTATGTATTTTACCAGAGCACTGATCATTCGTGGCTTATCATGGTGCCAGGGATGGAACCTGGACTTTTGGAGAAGATCAGGCATAAAAGACTTTTTGCATAACCACTGTGATATCTCCCTGGCCTGTCAAGTTTCTTTAAAGATTTTACTTATGCATCTTTGAGAAGGGGGAGAAAAATTAGAAAGACCAGAGCTGATGGTGCCTACAAGACTCTAGCATAGAGCCTCCAGAATATCAAATATGCAAGTCTTGCATTTTAAAGCTGTGTTATCTCTCTGGTCTTCAATTTGCATTTGACATTAGTGGTTTGACCCCTTGAAAGAATATTCTATCTCTAGGATTTTTTTTTTTGTCTTATCCATCTAACCCTCTCCATGAACTTTTTTTTCATTTCCATATCAAGGGTCCATTTGCCTATTGACCCAAAAATTCACCTAATATTAGATATTATGGCTAACTTATAAACCCACAGAAAAATAATCATGTGCTATGCACATTAAGTTCTTTTGTACTTACTTTAAGCACCAATTTAGCCTGAGTCTGTGATTTAGGTTATTTTCCACTTCTTTTAAGAGCTAAGCATAGTCTAGCAAAAGAAAGGTCTTTGAAGTTAAAGTTGGTTGACCATTTCCTGCAAAAAAGTATCCAATCCACTTGCAAATGTCTTGGAAATATCTCCAGCTTCATCAGCAAGTGCCGAGGGATGACGTCACTGTGGGATTTCTACCGAACTTTATGTTCTGATAAACAATGTGGTGCTGGTTGTTGCCACTGGTGAATTCTTTTTCTCTTGGGAGGAGACAGCCAAGTTTCTTAGTCGTTTTTTAAGCTTTTTTTTTAAAGAGCAACAAGTGAACAAGACAGAAAGAACTTGGGAGTGGTCAAACGCTATTAAACTCCATGAGTGCTGAAGACTTACTTAGTTTAGCCCCACTCCTTTTAAACAAAATGAATAAATAAACTATTTCCAATTGTTCATTGCTGGTCTCCTGTTTCAGTCTGCATCCTAATACTCTGTAGCAGAAACCAGATGGCAAAGGTTATCTTGGAATTAGTTTTCCTTAGATGAATGGATGTATTCAGGATACTAGTAGAGTGACATATTAGTGTTGAAAGCTTCTCTAGTGGCAACAATATCATGGATAGAACCTAACAAGCAGTGTTGAAGCTTCAACCCTGAGTGGAAGTCAAGAGAACAAACATACTGCTTGTCACCAGTATAGAAGTAGAAATAATAGCAAACTTTTTTTATAGAATCGAGCACCTAAAAATACTCTGATTTTTTTAGTTGCTCTCAATATGATACACGCCCTTATATTGAAATGTTCACTAGTGGAATGCAACCAACGCACATGAGGATTTTTATTTCATTTTTATTCTTTTTATTATGCCTCCAGGGTTATCACTGGGACTTGATACCTGCACTAGAAATCCACTGCTCCTGGCTGTCATTTTTCCTATTGTGTTGCCCTTGTTCTTGTTGTAGTTGTTATTGTTGTCATTGCTGTTGGTTAAGACAGAGAGAGGAGGGGAAAATAGAGAGGGGAGAAATAAAGTTGTTAGGTTTGAGATGTCTTGAGAAAGACAGAATAATGGGAAATGTGATTTAGAATTAATAGTGTTAGTGAATACTGGATACAAGACTTACCTTACATAAACTAAAGTGAAAATTATTCTTGTGAATTAAGCTCTACAGTTAATGTTGTTGAACAAAGCCCAGAGTGCTATTTTATTCTTTTTAAAAATATTTATTTACTCCCTTTTGTTGTCCTTGTTTTATTGTTGTTGTTACTGATGTTGTTGTTGGATAGGACAAAGAGAAATGGAGAGACGAGAGGAAGACAGAGAGGGGGAGAGAAAGAGAGACACCTGCAGACCTGCTTCACTGCCTGTGAAGCAACTTCCCTGTAGGTGGGGAACCCCGGGCTCCAACCAGGATCCTTACACTGATCCTTGTGCTTTGCACCACGTACGTACATTTAGCGCGCTGTGCTACTGCCCAACTCCCCCAGAGTGGTATTTTATATGAATCAGTCTGTAAGATGCTCCTGTGTTCCAAGTGGCATAGGGAATAATTTTGAGTTGCAAAGTTCAATAATGAAAATCAATAGCTTTCTTGGTCCTTACATAACCAGATTATAGCTGCCTAGTTTCCTTATTTGGTTTGATGTACTACAAACTCCCCCAAAGATAAGCCATTCATATATAAATTCAAGAACCACTCCAAAACAAGAAATCTGATGGTATTCAAAGTTTTAGTTTAATGTTCTCTACCACCCTACTATAAACCTAATCTAGAGTTGATTCATTATAATCATTTACCACATTGGAAAGGAAGTTGACGGTATTTTTCTTTTTAATATGCACCTTTATTCTATGAATATTCACTAAAATAATATTATTATGGGGTTCTTTTTCTGCTTGAGTAAAATTTCACTGAACGCATATATCTATTACAAAATACAGAATGTAAAAGCAATCACCTAAAGAGAATGAAAATAGTAAAACTAATTTTAAAATCTTATTATAGTCATGTCAAGTCCATATTATAACATTGCTATATATTTCTCTTGTTGCTACTAGCTCAAAAGAACATAAAAATTATGCCTTATAAGATGTGATGAGGTAGAAAAATCATCCCTGTTGGACATCAAATTAAAATGCAGTATGAATTTAGACATTTTTCCATATCAGAATTTGACTGTATTATATTTCTATGATTTCTCAGAGACAATCACTTTAGGGAACTTGGAAGTTTGCCAGTAGTTACCACACAGATGCTTTTAATAAAAGAATGCAACTACCTTCAGGAAAATCTCCTTGAGTTTATCAAAACTTTCAAGAACTATCAACTCTGTTTTCTCAGTATTTTTAAATGAAGGGAAAGACTAAAATAGTCAATTCCATTTAAGTAGCCTATGTTCTACAATTGTATGTTGAGTGGTCCAGGTAGGTAGAGTATCAGGCTTGCAAGCATGAGGTCTTAAGTGATGCTCTGGTCTCTTTATTTAATATTAAGTCTTTCTTTTTTAAAATAAAAAAACAGGGTTCAAGGCCTAGTCCCCACCTGCAAGAGAGGAGGTTTCACAAATGGTGAAGCAGTGTGCAACTCTAACTCACATTTTCTCTCTCCTCCTTCATATCTCTCATTCTCTCTCTCATTCTCTCTCTCTCTCTCATCTCCCTCTCTCTCTCCCCCACCCTTCTGCCTCTTCTATCTCAGTTTCTCAGTCCTTATCTAATAAATGATTACAAAATATTTTAGAAAAAATAAAAAATATTGATTGTTGAGTGTCTGCTATGCTTAAGCATTAGACATGGTAGGTACCAAGAAGATGAATGATCTATCCTGTATGAACTACACAAAGGTAATATTACTTAATTTAAAAAACTGAATAAGAGAGAGATGGTGGAATATATTACCATTAAAATTAAAGTCCCTGGTCCATGTCTGCATGGGGGAAGCTTCATGAGTGGTAGAGCAGTCCTGTAGGTGTCTCCCATTATCTCTGTCTGTCTCTCTCATCTTTTCTATCTCTCCATCACTCTCTGTCAAAATAAATAAATATATGGCTATCAGAAATGGTGGAGTCATGTATGCACTGAGACCTAGCAATAACCCCAAAGGCAAAATATATATGTAAATGTTTTTAATTATTTCTGGATATGTAAAGATAAATATTTGTATAAATGTCGTATTTTATAGACAATTTTAAGTAAATAAATTGAGTGTAGGTGACCATTTATATTTATGTGAAATAGTAATATTTAATAAATGGAAATTCACAAGGAATATGAAAATGGTACCTCAATCAATGATAAAAATCCGGAAGCTTGACTGTTTAGAAAAAAATTCAAATTATGCTAGTCTTAAATAATTTAATATCAAACCAAGGAAAGTTAATATTGATAATGGATTAAGAACCATATAAAACAGAAGGAAATACTGTTGTTTAAATGGAATTGTGTTAGAACAGGAAAAGAAAGCCTAAGTATAAAAGTAATGAAGGAGAGAACAAATATAATTTGACAGAATAATAATAAAGAAATTATGTTTAAAAAATGAAGTTAGTGCACAAACAACAGACTTGATAAAATATTTGCAACCAATTAACATCCTTAGTAATCAAATAAATAGTATGAATCAGCCAATATTGTTAGATATATAGCCAAAAATGGTGAGCAATTGAAATACACAATGAAAGAAATTTAAGAAAGTAACGACTTAATACTCAAAGAAACCTAATTAAAACAACAATAATATATTTTTTCTATTAAGTAAACAAATATATTTAATGTTAATGTAATGGCAGTAACATAGAAGTACACAAGTGACTTCACTTGCTTGTGGTTGGCGCTAGAATAAATAAAATAAATTTTCTGGGGGCTGGGTGGTGGCGCTCCTGGTTGAGCACACGTGTTACAGTGCACAAGGTCCCAGGTTTGAGCCCCCGGTCCCCATGTGCAGGGAGAAAGCTTTGCGAGTGATGAAGCAGGGTTGCAGATGTCTCTCTGTCTCTCTTCCTCTCTATTACCCCCTTCCTTCTAGATTTCTGGCTGTCTCTATCTAATAAAGATGATTGAAAAAAAGAAGAAGAAGAAATTTTCTGAAAATTTGCCAATAAGATTGAAGAAAAAAAAAGCTATGGTTGTTTTTCAATACAATATTGCTAGAAAAGTGTACTACATGTCCAGTGAAGAAGCAGATACTGAAGCCAGACCTCCCACTTTCTGCACCCCATGGAGATCTTTTTTTAAAATTTTTTATTTAAGAAAGGATTAATGAACAAAAACATAAGGTAGGAGG